>NC_091954.1:104030562-104388062 GCF_031021105.1 Erythrolamprus reginae
ATAGGATAGGATAGAAGAGAAGAGAAGAGAAGAGAAGAGTTCTGGATATAGTATTCCATGTGTCGACTTACTAAGACATAATAAAGTAGTATTAACACTTGCATGTGATACTTACATTTGCAAGCTTTTGAACTACAAGGTTGGCAGGAGCCAGGTTGAGGATGGGAGCTCCAGGTCTCGAACCTGGGCTGCCAGCTTTCCAAATAAATAAAAGACAAAATAAATAAATCTCCCTGACAGGATAGTTGTGGTGCTTCCACAGCCTCTCTTGCTCATACTACAAGTAAAATAGGGTATGAAAGTTTCACTGGGCAACAAATGTTCCCTGCTTCCATTTTACTAATTCTGCAGGAAAACAGATATTTATCTCAGCTTCCCTGAGATCTTTTGATATGTCAGACAGTATTATATCTCATCATTGTTTGATGTAGTTTAATCTTACCTCGTCACTACATTGTCCTCAGAAAAGCTCTGTTGTGTTTTGCGTTTTATTTGCCATCAGTGGTAAATAAATGATGATGCCCTTTCAAATATCAGCGCTACCTAAATTCTTATTACCTGGGTTTTACTTGTTGCATCTGAAAGTTTTGCAGGCAGAAAATTGGGGGGGGGGGGGCTAGAAGCATCTAAAGTGGTGCCGTGCTTCTTCAGTTTCTAGGATGTGTTCTGTCGGGCTCTCTGGTAGAATCCTCCCAAAAATTCACAGGTACAAATTCCAGACACACACACGTTTGAAAATTCAAAACAATGTTCTTTATAATGAAAATTCACTTAAACTAAGCCCTCTTTTGGTATAGCAAAGAGCACTCATCTCCAAATAAACTGGTAATTTGTACAAGTCCCTTATCAGTTCTGTGATACTTAGCTTGCAGCTGTGAGGCAATTTACAGTCCTTCTTCTTTCACAAAGTGAAACACACTTTGCCCTGGTTTAGTTTCGAAGCGGGGAAAAATCAGCACACAAAAAGTCAAAGTCAGTAAAGCAGTCACGAAACACAACAATCAGATAATCCTCCACAATGGCCAAACCCACAGGCTGCTCTTTATAGCAGCCTCACTAATTACCACAGCCCCACCCAACCACAGGTGGCCTCGTTTTCTTTGATAATAATCTCTCAGTTGTTGCTGCCTATGCATCGCTCTCCGCATGCGTGGCTGTATCTTTAACTCTTGTTCTGAATCCAAGGAGGAGCTAGATAATTGATCTCCTTCTGAGCTGTCTGCCACACTCTCCTCCTCCCTGTCACTCATGTCTTCTTGGTCAGAGGAGCCTTCATTAGCAGATTCCACCGGGGGCAAAACAGGCCTGCAGCATGTGGATGTCTCCCCCGCATCCACAGTCCTTGGGGCAGGAGCTGGGCCAGAGCTAACCACAACAGGATGTGTAACTGGAATAGATAGCATAATTTACGGTACTTCAGAATTTGAAACTTATGATTGAGGTACTCTACTATAATCTAAATTGGCCTTTAGAAAGTTTTCTCCTATTGTCCACATATGGATCTCTGGAGTACCTTCCCCTAATAAAATCCATGGGTTTCTTTTTTTTAATTAAAAATATTTTATTTAAAACAAAACACATAAGGAAACACACACACGCACACAAATGAAAAACACACATTTCTGGGATGATTACATCCCAATTCCCGTCAGAATTACAAATGGAGATGTATACATTTTTACATTACTTGAGAATATTTTTGCCTGTTTATTTAATTTTACATTTCATAAGAAAAGAAAAGATCAAAAAAGAAAGAAAAGAAAAGAAAGACATAGAAATATCTAGTTTCAGTTAAAAAGATAAACATATCAGTTATTGATCTTTTCAAACCTCGCGTTTTTCTTCACTTAGTTAGCCATTTCTTTGTTTTAACCAATTGTAAAATTTATCCCATACCCTATAATAATTCATTTCCTCCTTCCTCCTTCTAATTTCTTGGTCAACATATCCATCTCGGCACATTCCATAACTTTTTAAATTATCATTTCTCCTCTTGGTGTGTCCTCGCTTTTCCATAATTGGGCATATATTATCTTAGCCACTGTTAAATTATGGGCAGTCAAGTATTTATTTTCTTTTTTATATACTTTGTTAAAAATCCCTAATAAAAAAAAAATCCAGCTTTTTCTCTATTTCCTCCTTTAGAATTTCTGTTAACCATTGAGGGTTAAAAGGTGAAAAAGCCATGGGTTAAAATATTAAAAGCCGTGTGTTTCTTATGGCAGTCTACCATCTTTCTCTGGTCCCTATCGACATGGTGCAAAGGAAATAAAAATGTTGGTGAGAGAAGACTTTTTGCCACCTTCTTAAATGCTTATTTTGTGAATGTTACTGCCAGGGAAGGAAGGGTTATAAATTAATCCTCTGCTCCTCTCATGCTGTGATCTCTCCGGAATTCACCTAATGATGTAGCAATTGGATTTAAAACAGAAAGCCTCTCCCATCTTCCCAGTGGGGAATTTTAAAATCTTAATGCTGTGGAGGATAGATCATTTATATATGAAAATGTGTGCAGTGACACTGCAGGAGAGTAGCAAAGAGGTTTAGTGGGCTGCATCTCTAAAGATGTCTTGGTACATAAAAGGGTTTTGTAGATATCTCTCTAACCTTAGAAATAGATTTTTCTTTTTAGTTGTCATTTAGATGTCAGGGTTCTAAGTAATACACCCGTAATCCGAGGCAGGTAGATTTCTCAAAGAGTAGTTTTATTGGGTATATCATATTGAAAACCGACCCTGAAGGTTCATTAATTAAAAGTAAAAGTTTTTCCATTTCCCCAAAAAAATCAGTCACATGGTCCAAACAAGATGGTGTCTGGTTGCCTGGTAACATCATTCCTCCTCTCTCTGACCAGGTGTTAGAATGCCCTTGATTCCCAGAGGAAAGTATTTTATTTTGGCTACAAAACTCAAGCTGTTTCTATTCCCCTCTCCCTATCAGCTTCAGTGAGCCAACACTGAAACCTCAAAATGGTTTCAGTCAGGTCAGCTTCAGGGTTGACATTAGATGCTGGATTTGTTCCTTCTCTGTGGAAGCCCCGGCCCTCTGGAGTCAACTCCCCCTGGAGATTAGAACTGCCCCCATACTCCTTGTCTTTCGTAAATTACTCAAGACCCATCTATACCGCCAGGCATGGGGGAGTTGAGAGACCTTTCCCCCAGGCTTTTTTAAAATATATATTTATGTTTGGGTATGTATGTGTTGTTTGCTTTTTTAAATATGATAGGGTTTTATGTGCTTTTTAATATTAGATTTGTTTTCACTGGAATATTGTTTTTATTATTGTTGTGAGCCGCCCTAAGTCTTTGGAGAGGGGCGGCATACAAATCTAATAAATTGAATTGAATTGAATTGTTGATTGAAAGATTGGCACCACTGGCTCCTTGGCTTGAAAACAGATGACTACTGCCATCTACAGTCTGTTCTGCTCCAGCTACAGACCACAAAGAACACAGCACACACAAAATCTGTACAAACCTTAGTTTACTAATTAAGGACTACTAATGAGATTTCTTACTAGTTGTCAAACACAAATACAGTGGTACCTCTACCTATGAACGCCTCTACTTATGAACTTTTCTAGATAAGAACCGGGTGTTCAAGATTATTTTGCCTCGCAGTGGGGTAGCAAAAATGGAGCTCCACCCCAGAGCACCCAATTTGCACTGAAAGATGTTGAAAGAAAATGCACAGCGCCCTGTATAAGCCACACCCACAGTGTGGTAGTAAAAAATTTGGTAGTCCTTCACTGGGTACCACTGTACAGTTTAAAGCAGTCTTTTCTGAACACCGGCTGTTAATTCAACTTCATTAACAGCTAGTACGACTCCATGAAATAATAATTCAATTCTGAGTAAATAATCTTGTAGATAACAGAAATCTTACAGTGGTTGGCAAAATGCCCAGAAGCAATTTGCAGGAAAAATGCCAAGGGAGAGAACAAGAGCTGATTAGACATTTCTTGAGTCAAGACACAAAGTAATATGAACAAAGTTGTTTCCTGCAAAAGCAGTTGAAAAACAGGCAAACAGGCAAGTAGATCAATAGGTATCACTTCAGTGGGAAGGTAACAACACTGTACCAGGGGCAGATTCCTCTTACCTTTTCCTACTGGTGCGCTGCATACACATCACGATGTTTTGCACATGCACGAACTCGCTATGCTCGCACACGCACATCCTCTACTATGTTTTTGCTTCCATGTATGCATAGAGGGATGATTTTCCTTCTGCACATGCTGAGAGAGCCAAAAAATCACCGAAAATTAGACATGTATGGATGGTCAAAGACCATTGTACCAAAACTGCACAATGGACCCATCGTACCAAAACTGCATAAGCGGCGGGCCACTACCAGAGCAGTAGACCGGACCATACCGCTAGGAGTCCACCTCTGCCCTAGAGTCAGACATGACTGGGACAGGGAAACCTTTTCATGAGTAAGACTCTGATTTTCATTTTTATCCTCTGGGTTTTGGAGGAATTTTGGAGAAAGCATCCTTTTGACTCACTTCAAAAAATGCTAAGCCTACATTCAGGATCACGATGCAGCTTTCATGAATTTTGTGCCGGTTAGAAACAATCCCTAACTTTCCACAATAGTCCCAGGGGGGAAGGGAAGCTCCCCATAAAGATGTTCAATAGCCATTGTCCCCCCTGTGGCTCTTAATTTTTGTGTCTTCTGCCTCGAAATGCCAAGCAACCGCTTTACCAATTTTGGCAATGTGCATCTCTGAGGTATTAAATGATGCTTGCAATTCATCTCCACAGCTGGAATTGTTTAGGAGGAAAGTTGAAGAGTTAAGGCTCGGGTAGATGAATGACAAAGGGCAAGTGGCAGGTATTGAAAACTCAAAGACAACCAAGAAGAGAGTGAAGGAGGGGGGTGGAAAGGAGTAAAGGGAAAACAATTGTAAGTTGAGCCAGGCAAGGAAGCAGAGAATTCTGAAGACCTTTGAAATTGAAACTTTTCCAATGAGATTTGAAAGGAGAATTAGTTCTGCCCTCAATTAAGATGAGAACAGTTATAAGAGTGTTTCAGCTGCATATAAAAGAATTACAGCAAATAGATTTGTTTTATATTCTGCTAACACATGACGGTCCTACCTTCCTTTTTTTTATCCACACAAGCAATCTTGAGAGGTACAATGGACTAAGAGGGACTGACTTGAAGCTACCCAGTCATTTTGTAATTTATTTATTAGACTCTGTTCGGCCTGGCTCTCTGGTAGAAGCCTCCCGAAATTTCACGGGTACAAATTTCAGACACACACACGTTTGAAAGTTCAAAACAATGTCCTTTATCACAAAATTCAAAAGAAACAAAGCACCATTTTTGTATTGCAAAGAGCACTCTTCCCCAAAACTACCTTGTAGGCTGTACAAGTCCCTTAATCAGTCCTTAAGTACTTAGCTAGTAGCTGTGAAGAAACGTCACAGCCCTCCTTCTTCCCACTAAGTGAAACACACAAACACTTTACTCTGCTTTGGTGTTAAAGGCGTGAAAAATCCACAAACAAAGTTCAGAAACAGCAAGGCACGATCCTGAAGAACTGCGATCAGATAATCTTCCACAACGGCCAAACTAGCACGCTACTATTTATAGCAGCAGCTCTAATTACTGGAGCCCCACCCAAATACAGGTGGCCTCTCTTATGTCCTGTAATATTTCCTCAATTGGTCTCTTCAATGCATAAGTCTGCGCCTGTGTGAGTCTAACACTTCATCATCTGAATGAACCGAAGATAATGGTGATTGGCTTCCTGGGCTGTGTGCCAAGCCCCCCTCTTCCAAGTCACCCCACCTTCTTCTTCGTCCAAGGAAACTGCACTACCTGACTCTGTCGGCAACAAAACAGGCCTAGGACATGTTGCCGTTTCCCCTGCCTCCACCTCCACATTCCCTGGGGCAGGAGCTGGGCCAGAGCCAACCACAACAGACTCAGACCAAAGGAATCTTCAATTCAGATCTCCCTGAATTTAAAAATTGCACTTTAAAAAAAAAAAGTACATTGTGTGTAGTCTACTTTTAGAAAAAGAAACTTCTGATACAATCTAGATTGCAGACCCCAGAATGAACAACTAACAGATCAGAGCTGATTGAAATGTTTAATTTAATTTGGAGTGTTGGAAGAAATATCCATCTGGTTCAGTTCCAAGTGGGGAGAAAGACGCAGGAAACATGGAGGATGATTAGAAAGATGCTTTAATGAAACAGAACCATCAAGCACATGTGATTCTGGGTTGCTGACCATGTGGAGTGGAGAGTGAGGGTTATTTATACCCTCCCTTGGGCCTTGCCCTTGAGCTTCCTGTTCCTGTGCAAGCAATGTATTCTATTGGTTGTTGTAGGGGCCACTGCTAACTTTGTAGGCTGTCTGAATCCCAGACTTGGTTGAAACGTGCTGGGTGATCCAGTGAAGGGGTTTGTTGGGCCATGCGGTAAGCTCTGTTACTAGATGGTAGAGGGCTAATCCTATTCTTTCCTGAGAGGTCATGTCCTAATCCCATTATCCTAGAGCTGATGGTCTTTTGTCTTGTAGGTAGGTTGGCCCAGTCCTGCTGGCGCTATTAAGAAAGGTAGGGGCTGCTTTCCAATAGCCTGTTTCTCCTTTTAGGAAATACAGTGGTACCTCTACCTACAAATGTCTCTACTTAAGAACTTTTCTAGATAAGAATCGGGTGTTCAAGATTTTTTTTGCCTCTTCTTAGGAATCATTTTCTACTTAAGAACCTGAGCCAGGAAAAACTTCCCAGGAAATTTGAGAGCGGCACGAAGGCCCGGCCAGTTTCCTGCCATTCCCCCTGGGTTTTTCTCTCTCTGGTGCAGTGTATGGGAGGTAGCCTCGCACCGGGTGTATGGGAGGTGCGTGCTCCTCCTCGCCACATAAGAGTCCCTCTTTTTCTTTTTTTAAATCCTTAAAATTTTGGAATTTTTTGATTCACCTCACCACACTTTCTTCCTTCGGCAGCGACTGTCCTCCTCCTCTTCTTCCTCCTCCTCCCACCCAAATTCCGAGCTTTTATTTCTTTCCTAATGGGTTTGCACACATTATTTGTTTATACATTGATTCCTATGGGAAAAATTGCTTCTACTTACAAACTTTTCTACTTAAGAACCTGGTCACGGAATGAATTAAGTTCTTAATTCTGTATAAGATTCTGCCTTTTTAAATATTTCCCAAAATATATCATTCTTCTAGGAGAAGGTAACTTTCTACACGAGTTAACATTTTTTTTAAAAAACCCAAAAACTGTTTGCTAATTTTCCATTTCATTCAAGAACTTGGATGAAAGTCAGATCAAATAATTGGTTCCTTACTTTTAGTTTAGTTCTTCTGCTTAATTTCTCTGGATATTCCTTAACATTACCATTAACTTTTCATTCATTATTTTTTTCTGATTCTACCCTTCATATCCACCTAGAAAACAATAATTCTTCTGCCTATGTACAATGGAGATAATTGGCCACTTGTCTGTTTGGAGAGAGAACAATGGGATTTGCTAAAAATAAACAACTAGTGTAGGTAGGAATCTTTTAAAGAAAGTTTTTATAATTGCCTTTTGGGGACAAAGTGCAAATGTGCAATTTAACAGCGCAAGTACCTTACTTAAAAACCTTATTTTGACTGATCCAGGGGGTAAAGGTTGACTGAAAATTGCATCTTGTGATAAAACATTATTCACTTCATCACACATAAGATTTTCAATTTTGCTCCTGAAGTGAAGAAACTGACTTTTTACATTTTTTCTTGACTTTTCATTTGTTCTCTCTCACATCAGACTCCATCCCACTAACACACAAAACCCTTTGATATATATAATTTTATAGTACTGTGTCTTCAGGGTCAAAAAAGGGCACTTATTTTGGTTGTACTATTGTTATGAATTAAGAACATTAAGAACATTTTTCACAGAATTGCATTCATTACCAAATCAAAATCAAGCAACATGTTCTAGATCATACATTAGCTTCAGTTATGAGAACTTACAATTAATCTGTTTGAGGAAAAAACTTGCATTTGATAAGAATGCAGAACCATCCTATTTTTGCATCAGGAGAACATATTACTCCAAATTTAGAGGACAACCAAATGAAGTTTTCAAAGGATCTGAAGTTAATTTAATTATCACGTTTAAGAGTTCTCCAATACTATAAAATATAATGAACCATAACAACTGTTATGCCAGGCATCACGTTACAAGCCCCAATTAAGTCTGAAGTGGAAATTAAAATACACACTCTCTTGTAAAGTAAACAAAGGCAGTTTATCACAAAGAAAAAATATGGCCCAAATGCACTTTTATCAACCAAACTGCTCTCCCACAAACCACAAACTTTGAAGGCTGTGATAAGCCAAAAGAAAAGCAAAACAGATAAAGGAAGCTGTGAAGACGTCACAGTCACCACCCCCTTCAAGAGTCCTAAAGCCAAACTTAACTGTGAATTAGTCCAAGAGTCCTGGTAAAATCCTGAAACAGTTCAAAGAGTTCTTGTGAAATCCTGATGTAAAATACAGTTCTCTCTCTCTCCAAACGGATAATTTCCCACGCCGAGAGACAACAACGCTGGCAATTTATCAGCAGCCCCATTAGCCTAGGTGTTCTCCTTTATTTTCTATAGTACTTGCACAGTTGTTCTTTCCTTTTCACAAACCTGCGCCTGCAAGCACAGAAGCTTCCCTTGACACAGACGCTTCACTGTCGGGAGTTGTTGGCAGTCAAACCGGCCTCTGATAATGTGAGGATTCTCCTACATCAACCCCCACAGTCCTTGGAGCAGGAGCTGGCCCATAACCAACCACAACAAACAACGACAACAACAAAATAATGAGTGGATCAGTGGTGGGATGTCAGGCCAAAGCCATTGTTGACTTGGAGACTTTGGCCTGCCATACTTTATTCTGTATAATGTATTCTTGCTGTGAGAATTTGGGAGAAGCTGTTGCATGAGCGATGCAGAGGGTTTTTTATACCTTCTCTTGGTCTTTGCACTTGAGCTTCCTGCTCCTATGCAAGATCATGTATTTTATTGGCTATTGTCAGACTCCCATGGGGTCATGTAGGGGTTGTCAGGGTCATAGCTGGCTCTATAGGTTGTCTGAACTAAGTTTGTTTGAAGTTTCTTAGGGTAAAAGGCGAAAGATTTATACGATCTGAAGAGAAACTAGAGTAGAGAATATAAGGAAAACTAAGAATACAAGAGTTAGGGAAATGAGAAGGAAAATAATACATAAGTGGTATTACACACCCATTCAACTCGCATACTTTCAGCAGAATGTTAAAGGTATTTGTTGGCATGGGTGCTGTTGTGGTTAGCTCTGGCCCAGCTCCTGCCCCAAGGACTGTGGATGTGGGGGAGACATCCACATGCTGCAGGCCTGTTTTGCCCCCAGTGGAATCTGATGATGAAGGCTCCTCTGACCAAGAAGACATGAGTGACAGGGAGGAGGAGAGTGGGGCAGACAGCTCAGAAGGAGATCAATTATCTAGCTCCTCCTTGGATTCAGAACAAGAGTTAATGATACAGTCACGCATGTGGAGAGCGATGCATAGGCAACTACAACTGAGAGATTATTATCAAAGAAAATGAGGCCACCTGTGGTTGGGTGGGGCTGTGGTAATTAGTGAGGCTGCTATAAATAGCAGCCTGTGGGTTTGGCCATTGTGGAGGATTATCTGATCATTTGTTGTGTTTCATGACTGCTTTCCTGACTTTGACTTTTTGTGTGCTGATTTTTCCCTGCTTTGAACCTAAACCAGAGCAAAGTGTGTTTCACTTTGTGAAAGAAGGACTTTGAATTGCCTCACAGCTGCAAGCTAAGTGCACAGGACTGATAAGGGACTTGTATAAATTACCAGGTTTTTTGGAGACCAGTGCTCTTTGCTATACCAAAAGAGGGCTTAGTTTAAGTGAATTTTCATTATAAAGAACATTGTTTTGAATTTTCAAACGTGTGTGTGTGTCTGAAATTTGTACCTGTGAATTTTTGGGAGGATTCTACCAGAGAGTCCAACAGAACAGGTGCCAAGATAAAGGAGTGTTTATGCATATGTTTTGGAAATGCCCAGTAGTGCAGAATTTTTGGCAAAAAGTGCAAGAGGATATTAATAGGATGTTAAATATAAGATGGATAATTACTAAGGAAATGGCAGTATTAGTTAAAAGTAATGAGATGGGAGAATTCAGAGAAATAAAACAAACAGCGATAGAAAGCGCTCAGGCAGTAATAGTCTTGGGTTGGAAGGACGCGACAAAATGGACAATGCAAAATTGGTACCGGTACATGGTGGACCACATTCATTTTGAAATTATAGATAAAAGGATGAATTTGATTAATGAAACTGATTTGCGACAACTGATGGGACGATGGGACATGGTAAGACGATATATGGCAAGTAGAATCCGAGACCAAGCTATAAGAAACAAGTTGGAATCACTGTATAATATGTAAATAAATATTTCGCTCTTGGGTTAAAATGGTTTATACAAGAAACACCCCCGATTGGTGGTGGGGTACGAATGTTTGTCTGGTGGTGGGCACAATCACTGAGCACTTGTTATATGTTGCGTGTGTGTTTTTATATTATAAAATCAATTTAAATTTTTTTTTAAAAAATGAAGTTTCTTAGGGTGATGCAATGTTCTTAGGAGATTGTGTATTTCCTGTAATTTATCTTTAACTTATTATTTAATAATAATAATAATTGTATTTGCACAATTGTATTTGCACAACAATACCAAAAGATACTGAAGTATTTAAAAAAATTATAGAATGTGCAGAACTAGATATGATGACTAAACGTTTAAATAACCAAACTGAAACAGAATATTATAAAATATGGGACAAAGTATATGATTGGTGGAATTTTAAAAATGGTATAATTAATTATAATATAGAATGAAATAGTAAGTAGTATTACTAATAATTTTTCCTTTTTTCCTTTTGTATAAGTATAGAATATTTTATAATATAAAGAAATTTAATTAATATGTTTAATATTAAAAATATAGAGTTGAATCTAACAAGAATGTAACTTACATGTGTGGTATTTCTGCTTAGATCTGATTATAGTCAGGATTTTTTATATTTTTGTATTAGATAGACTTCTACGACAAGCGGAGCAATGGTAGCTCCTTAAATGTTTAGTGTTGTATGTATTTGCTTGTCTTTTTAAAAATTCAATAAATTTTTTTTTTTTAAAGGAGATTGTGTGTTGTAGTTAGCTCTGGCCCAGCTCCTGCCCCAAGGACTGTGGATGTGGGGGAGACATCCACATGCAGCAGGCCTGTTTTGCCCCCGGTGGAATCTGCTGATGAAGGCTCCTCTGACCAAGAAGACATGAGTGACAGGGAGGAGGAGAGTGGGGCAGACAGCTCAGAAGGAGATCAATTATCTAGCTCCTCCTTGGATTCAGAACAAGAGTTAATGATACAGCCACACATGCGGAGAGCGATACATAGGCAACAACAACTGAGAGATTATTATCAAAGAAAATGAGGCCACCTGTGGTTGGGTGGGGCTGTGGTCATTAGTGAGGCTGCTATAAATAGCAGCCTGTGGGTTTGGCCATTGTGGAGGATTATCTGATCGTTGAGTTTCGTGACTGTTTTACTGACTTTGACCTTTTGCGTGCTGATTTTTCCCCACTTTGAAACTAAACCAGGGCAAAGTGTGTTTCACTTAGTGAAAGAAGAAGGACTGTGAATTGCCTCACAGCTGCAAGCTAAGTATCACAGAACTGATAAGGGACTTGTACAAATTACCAGTTTGTTTGGAGATGAGTGCTCTTTGCTATACCAAAAGAGCGCTTGGTTTAAGTGAATGTTCATTATAAAGAACATTGTTTTGAATTTTCAAACGTGTGTGTGTCTGAAATTTGTACCTGTGAATTTTTGGGAGGATTCTACCAGAGAGCCAGACAGAACATTGTGCAATGTAGTATACTCTGTGTCTTAGTGGGTTAATCCTATTAGATCTTGAAGGGCCATGTCTTAATCCCTTCACACTGAAGGTCTTTTGCTTTTCAATAGACTGGCCCAGTTTTTCTTAATAGGCACAAAATATCCACTGGGAACAGGGACTTAGGGCTCCGAGTTTCTGTCTCCCTTAATATTTTTTAATTTCTCTTTTAGGGAAAATATTTTATTCTGACTTTTTTAAATATTCCTCAAAATGTTTCATTCTTGTAGATATTGCCACCATTCTGTCTTTTGGCCTAAAGTTTCTAGTTCTGCTCTTGATTTAATTTCTCCATTGATATTTATTATATCTTTGTATCTTATTCTGTTATTTTTTTAATGGAAGTTAGGATGTACGTAGGCTTCTAGAGGTACATACCATATTGGGATTCCTTTATATAATTGATCCCTAACTTTTTTCCAGGTATGTAACAAGGATTTTCTAATAAGGTGGTTTATCAAAGTATTTGTGAGTTTTTCATTCCCTCCCCCCCCATAAGTAAGAATGCCAACCTGAATGGAGGTCATGACCCTCTAGATTTAACAGTCTGGTGTTAGTTAAAAGTATCCATTCCCTTATCGACATTAGAGACGTCGCATTATAATGATCTTTCCATATCGGTAGGGCAAGACCTCCTTCTTCCTTCCTTTCTTGCATGTATTTAAGTCGGATTCTGGGACGTTTATTTTGCCAAATAAAATTGCTAGTTAATTTATTCAATTTTGTAAAAAAAAGTCTTGTTTAAGGTGGATTGGGATTGTCTGGAATAGAAATATAATTTTTGGTAGTATATTAAGTTTAATGGCTGCAATTCTTCCCAATAGAGAAAGTTGCAATTTCTTCCATTTCTCTATCTCTTTTTGAATTTTGTCGATTAGTTTATCGTAATTATCTTCTTTTAAGCTTGAAACCTTTGCTGTTAGGTTGATACCTAAATATTTAATGGATATCCATTCTTCTAGGAAGTTGGTTGCTGGTTTCCCACAGTATGTTTCCAGGGACACATATGCCTCTTCGACACACACCAAGAAAACATCCTTCCAAATAGCATTCCTTTGCTCGATCAGTTCCTGTATCTGCAGCTGGTGACTTGGAGGACACAATCCAACACCCAGAATTGTTTGCACATTGATCAACATTAGGTTCGATACTTATACATATCCCTCAGCAAATGACTCAATGGTAGCAGCTGCTCACACATGGAGACAAGCCATGGCTCTCCTTATAAAGTGTTCTCTTTCCAGCCAAACCAATGGTAATGTAAGACAATTTTCTGCCAGCAACCATTTCCACAATGCCAACTCAGAGCGATATCAGAAATCTAGCATGTTGTAGAAAGTCATTCACAATCCCAGTTATTGCCGCCGCTGCTGTTTTAAATAATCTTTCTAATTGTACCAGTCATTGATCAGAGCTTTGTTGTCTGAATTCTAAAAAGGCAATGAAATCTGAAGAAACACCAAGTGTTCTTTTTGTTTTTGTTCCAAATGTGCATGTTTTTTTTTTCTTCCACAGCTGTCATGTATAATTTTGCTGTATGAAATATTTTCAGGTTCATCCCGGTCAGTGCTGTGTATGCAGAATAGCACCGTGTGGTGCTCAGGTCAGTTCTCCTCTCTTTCCAGTGGGATAGCCAACTCAGATCTAACTAAAAATTATGGAGCCTGAGTCCAAGACCCCATTCACATAAATAACACGAAGAGACCCAATTTGCTCCGGTGGTTAAGACAGCAGGCTAGAAGCCAGGGGACTGGAACTTCTAGTGCTACCCAAGTCATGGGTAGCTTTGGGCTAATTACCAGGATTCTGTGAGTTCTAGTCCCATTTAAGGCATGAAAGCTGGCTGGCTGATTTTGGGTTAATTATCAGGAGACTGTGAGTTCTAATCCTGCCTTAGGTATGAAAACTGGCTAGGTGATTGAGAAACAGTCTCTCTCTCTCTCTCCTCCCCTTCCCCCTTCCTCCCTCCCTCTCCCTCTCTCCCTCCCCGCCCTGCTCTCATTCTCTCTCCAATTCATCTTACAGGACCAGATTACCTCCAGAACTGCCTGCTACCGCACAAATCCCAGCGACCAATAAGGTCCCACAGAGTTGGCATTCTCTGGGTCCCGTCGACTAAACAATGTCGTTTGGCAGGCCCCAGGGGAAGAGCCTTCTCTGTGGCGGCCCCGGCCTTCTGGAACCAACTCCCCCCGTAAACTACTCAAGATTCACTTATGCCGCCAGGCATGGGGGAGTTGAGATATTCCTTCCCCCTAGGCCATTACAAGTTATGCATGGTATATTTGTGTGTATGTTTGGTTTTAAAATAAGGGTTTTTAGTTGTCTTATTATTGGATTGTTACATGCTGTTTTTATCATTGTTGTTAGCCGCCCCGAGTCTACAAATCCAATAAATAGATAGATAGATAGATAGATAGATAGATAGATAGATAGATAGATAGATAGATAGATAAATAAATAAATATTATTTTGGGAGATAGGAGGAGGAAGTATTCTGTGTGATTGCTGCCTTATTTATAAAAATAAATTAAAAATAAAGGCAGCATACCAATTAATTAATATTTCCCATTCTTGAACAATGTTATTGAAAGATGGGGAAAGAGACTATGCTATTATTTGCATCATAGAGACTCATACCATATTTACAATATCAAGGGCATAAATATTTGTTTGTTTGTTGGTTTGTTTGTTTGTTTAGTCATATAGGTATTGGTGCTATACAAAGGTATAACAATATTTATATACATGATACTAGTAAAGGAGAAACATTAGGACGGGGGACGGAAGGGATGCTGATGCACTTATGCACACACATTACTGACCTCTTAGGAATCAGAAGAGGTCAACAGTGGATAGTCTAAGGGTAAAGTAATTGGGGGTTAGGTGATGATTCTACAGAGTTAGGTAGTGAGTTTCATGCATCAGCTACTCGGTTACTAAAGTTGTATTTCCAGCAATTCGAGTTTGGAGCAGTTTAAATTTGTATCTGTCGTGTGCTCGTGTTTTGTTGTGGTTGAAGCTGAAGTAGTTGTTGCGAGGAAGGATGATTTTATGGGCTATGCCTAGGTCGTGTTTAAGGCAATGTAGTTCTAAGCTTTCTAAACCTAGAATTGTAAGTCTAGTTGCGTAGGGTATTCGGTTGCGATTGGAGGAGTGGAGTGAATAATACTATTCATGTAATAGTATTACATGAAATAATAATCCCTGCATTATAAGAAATAACAGCTCTTACAGACTGAGGTCTGTATAGGGCTACAATAACTAAGGATTGAGTTTAAATCTCTTATTTTTTCCTAATAACAAAATAAAAAAAGAAGATAAAAACATCTAAAAATAGTCACACAGCTGAGTTTTATGATGTTGTTATCTTATTGTGATTTCAAAACTCATTTAATAAATAAATAAAAGCTGTGTGGGATATTTTTTGTAGAACTATTCCCAAGTGTAAGAGTTTAGAAAGAAGTTGAATATAGTTTATAGAACTGGCAGCAAAGAGCAAAAGACAGACATATTATCCTTGATGTTGTTGCTGGTAAAATAATGCCAACATACTACGATATTCTTGAAAAGCAATAAGACGGATGTTATTTCTACTCACTAAACTGACATTATTGGTTCACCCTCACCGGTCTGTTTCTATGTTAACTGCAGAAATAAGAGAATTTATTATATACGGGACGTCGCATATTTCTTCAACATATAACGGGCCAAAATTCATGGCATGAAATAAGACATCAGTATGGCAACAACTATCTCGTCTGTAAATTACAGCAAGACCAGGCATGTTCTCTATTCAGTGATTTCCCAACTAATTCTGATTTGCTGAAACAAAATATGCCAGATGACATCTTCTCTCATTTAACACGTTTGAGATTGAAGTCAGGAAACTAAACAAACAAATGGAATTGGCTCTGCTTTATCATACAGAGTTCATATATTCCATTATCTGATATGGAAAATTATTCTAAATCTCCCAATCACCCCCCTCTCTTGGCAGACAGCCGTATTTCTGCAAGCAGTGGGCAATTTAAATGTGTTGGTTGGTTTCTTATTAGATTTATAGTTTATTGTGTCAGTGAAGCTCACCATTTGAAATAATGGCTAACAACTTAATAGATAGGGCCAAAGGAGAGTCAGAAATAAAGATGAGAATTATGGGCACATTCAAGCATCATGAGGTTCTTGGCTAAAGAGCAGCCAACCACAAGCTCATCCAAGGGATTCAGCAAAGGGATGTCTTAACTTTTCCCCACTACAGGTAGCCCTTGACTTACGACAGTTCATTTAGTGACCCACTGTGGATGTGGGGGAGACATCCACATGCTGCAGGCCTGTTTTGCCCCCAGTGGAATCTGCTGATGAAGGCTCCTCTGACCAAGAAGACATGAGTGACAGGGAGGAGGAGAGTGTGGCAGACAGCTCAGAAGGAGATCAATTATCTAGGTCCTCCTTGGATTCAGAACAAGAGTTAATGATACAGCCACGCATGCGGAGAGCGATGCATAGGCAGCAACAAGTGAGAGATTATTATCAAAGAAAATGAGGCCACCTGTGGTTCGGTGGGGCTGTGGTAATTAGTGAGGCTGCTATAAATAGCAGCCTGTGGGTTTGGCCATTGTGGAGGATTATCTGATCGTGTTTCGTGACTGCTTTAATGACTTTGACCTTTTGTGTGCTGATTTTTCCCCACTTTGAAACTAAACCAGAGCAAAGTGTGTTTAACTTTGTGAAAGAAGAAGGACTATGAATTGCCTCACAGCTGCAAGCTAAGTATCACAGAACTGATAAGGGACTGGTGCAATTTACCAGTTTGTTCGGAGATGAGTGCTCTTTGCTATACCAAAAGAGGGCTTGGTTTAAGTGAATTTTCATTATAAAGAACATTGTTTTGAATTTTCAAATGTGTGTGTGTCTGAAATTGTATCTGTGCATTTTTGGGAGGATTCTACCAGTGAGCTCAGAAGAACACAACTGGACTAAAAAAAAAAAAATCTTACAATGGTTTTCCCAATTAAGGGCTTCACACTTGTAGCATCCTCATGGTCAGATGATCAAAATTCAGGTGCCTTGCAAATGGTTCCTATTTATGATGCTTGCAGTGTCCTGTGAAAATCAACTCCACAGGAAGACTAACAATATATTTTATTATGATAGCCACAGTAATAAAATCTTATAAGCCCCATTGTACTGTATGTTATGTTCAACATATAGTAGATGTATGTTAAATGTAGGTTAAAACATACAGTAGTAGATCAGAGAGGTGTTTTCCCTGAGTAGACTTGTTAGACTTCTATGCCCCTCTTCTTCAAGCAACTCAGAGCGGCATACAACATAATGAAAACAATATGTGAAAAGAAATCTAATTGTTGTTTAAAAAAGAATTATTAATAAAACCGTTAAAAGCCCCTGTATGCATAGAAACATAGAAACATAGAAAACTGACGGCAGAAAAAGACCTCATGATCCATCTAGTCTGCCCTTATACTATTTTCTGTATTTTATCTTAGGATGGATATATGTTTATCCAAGCATGTTTAAATTCAGTTACCAACCACGTCTGCTGGAAGTTTGTTCCAAGGATCTGCTACTCTTTCAGTAAAATAATATTTTCTCATGTTGCTTTTGAGCTTTCCCCCAACTAGCTTCAGATTGTGCCCCCTTGTTCTTGTGTTCACTTTCCTATTAAAAACACTTCCCTCCTGGACCTTATTTAACCCTTTAACATATTTAAATGTTTCGATCATGTCCCCCCTTTTCCTTCTGTCCTCCAGACTATACAGATTGGGTTCATGAAGTCTTTCCTGATATGTTTTATGCTTAAGACCTTCCACCATTCTTGTAGCCCGTCTTTGGACCCGTTCAATTTTGTCAATATCATTTTGTAGATGAGGTCTCCAGAACTGGACACAGTATTCCAAATGTGGTTTCACCAGCACTCTATATAGCGGGATCATAATCTCCTTCTTCCTGCTTGTTATACCTCTAGCTATGCAGCCAAGCATCCTACTTGCTTTCCCTACCGCCTGACTGCACTGTTCACCCATTTTGAGACTGTCAGAAATCACTACCCTGAAATCCTTTTCTTCTGAAGTTTTTGCTAACACAGAACTGCCAATACAATATTCAGATTGAGGATTCCTTTTCCCCAAGTGCATTATTTTACATTTGCTTTGACCATTTATCTAGTAAAGCTAAATCATTTGCCATATTACAGACGCCTCCAATATGTGAAAAAAAAATCTAATTATTGTTTTAAAAAGAATTATTAATAAAACCATATAAAGCCCCCATATGCAGTCATTCCCATTCATTCCATTCAATCATTCACAACACCAGCCAGAGACAATCTCGTCTCTCACGGCCCCCATGCCCACCGGCAAAGGTAGATCGTCAGGGCTTTCCATGTATCTCCAGAGGTAGTTCATTCCAGAGGGCCAGGGCCACTACAGAGAAGGTTCTTTCCTAGTCCCCACCAGACGACATTGTCTGGCCAACGAGACCTGGAGAAGACCGAATCTGTGGAACCTAACCAGTCACTAGGGTGCATGAGGCAGAAGACGGTCCTATAGGTAATCTGGTCCTAAGCCATATAGGGCTTTGTAGGTCATAACCAGCACTTTGAATTGTGTCCGTAGATCAATTGTGCCTGGTGACCTTCCTTCCCAGGACTTAAAGAGTATTTTTAACTTGCTTTATCTGGATGATTCTTGCCTTTTTCTGGCAACGGCATCTCCTTTATTCTACAAGAGCAGGTGGCTGTCCTTCCCATAACCTTGTTCTCTGCCGTGTGCAGCTTTATAGGTGATAGGCAGCACCTTCATTTACATCTTGAAAATTACTGTAAATCCATGAAGCCTAAAGCAATGAAGGGGACATCTATAAGAACCTGTGATTTTGCATTCTTGGCTAACTACTGCTCTTCGAGGACACTCTACATAAGACACATTGCCTTAGTACCATTGGGAGGTGACTAAGACATGAAAAAGCATGGGCAGGACCACACAATCTACTAATTATTAATAGGCTACTTAAATTTCAAAGAGATGCAATGTTTCAGTGCAAAATACTGAGCCTTAATTAGAAGCTTCTGATAAAATTTTAAACATCTTCACTTCCTTATTTTATTAAGTTTTCAGTTGGTAAGATGAACTATGCTGCAAAAACTCACTACCTTTTACTAACTTTCTTCTTTAGTAGACTTGTGACCTTTGCAGATTGTAACCACCATCTATAGATAGATAGATAGATAGATAGATAGATAGATAGATAGATAGATAGATAGATAGATAGATAGATAGACTTGTGACTTTTGCAGATTGTAACCACCATCTATAGATACCGTGTTTCCCCCAAAAGCCCCACTGTGTCTTACTTTGGGGGTATGTCTTACATTGTCCCGGGCACCGGGGCCGGCTCGTCTTCGGGCGCGGGGAGCTGCCGGAAAGGAGGCGGGCGCCGACCTCGACGTTCGGCGGGTTGCGGGGAGCATCCCCTCGCCGCTCCCGGCAATGTTTCTCGGCAGGGGAGGCCAACTCCGCGGCGACACGGATGCTCGGCTGGCTGGCTAAAGGCAGGTCAAGGGGTGGATGGGCAGTCAAAAAGGGTGAGCGGCCGCCGCTGTGCCCTCCTTCGCCCGCCTCCTTTCCGGCAGTTCCCTGCGCGCCCCTCGCCTTCGCTCGCCGCGGCGCCACCGCCTCTTCCCCTGCCGAGGCTCAGCTGCAAGCGGCTCCGAGGCGAGCGGAAAGGAGGCGGGCGAAGGAGGGCGCAGCTCCGGCCGCTCGCCTCGGAGCCGAGCGGCCTCGCTGGCCGCTTGCAGCTGAGCCTCGGCAGGGGAAGAGGCGGTGGCGCCGCTGCGAGCGAAGGCGAGGGGCGCGCAGGGAGCTGCCGGAAAGGAGGATGGTGAAGGAGGGCGCAGCTCCGGCCGCTCGCCTCGGAGCCGCTCGGCCTCGCTGGCCGCTTGCAGCTGAGCCTTGGCAGGGGAAGCGGCCAGCGAGGCCGATCGGCTCCGAGGCGAGCGGCTGGAGCTGCGCCCTCCTTCACCAGCCTCCTTTCCGGCAGCTCCCTGCGCGCCCCTTGCCTTCGCTCGCCGCGGCGCCACCGCCTCTTCCCCTGCCGAGGCTCAGCTGCAAGCGGCCAGCGAGGCCGCTCGGCTCCGAGGCGAGCGGAAAGGAGGCGGGCGAAGGAGGGCACAGCTCCGGCCGCTCGCCTCGGAGCCGATCGGCCTCGCTGGCCGCTTGCAGCTGAGCCTCGGCAGGGGAAGAGGCGGTGGCGCCGCGGCGAGCGAAGGCGAGGGGCGCGCGGGGAACTTGGAAGCAATGTCATCGCCCCCCCCGCAATACCGTTTATACCGTGTTTCCCCGAAAGTAAGACATATGTCTTACTTTCGGGGTATGGCTTATATAAGCCAACCCCCCTGAAACCCCCCATATGTCTTACAATCGGGGGGGGTCTTACTATCGGGGAAACACGGTAGCTAGATAGATAGGTAGGTAGGTAGGTAGGTAGACAGACAGACAGACAGACAGACAGATAGATACGTAGAAACGTAGAAACATAGAAGATTGACAGCAGAAAAAGACCTCATGGTCCATCTAGTCTGCCCTTAAACTATTTCCTGTATTTTATCTTAGGATGGGTATATGTTTATCCCAGGCATGTTTAAATTCAGTTACTGTGGATTTACCAACCATGTCTGCTGGGAGTTTGTTCCAAGGATCTACTACTCTGTCAGTAAAATAATATTTTCTCATGTTGCTTCTGATCTTTCCCCAACTAACTTCACATTGTGCCCTCTTGTTCTTGTGTTCACTTTCCTATTAAAAACACTTCCCCCCTGAACCTTATTTAACCAATCCTTATTTAACCTGATAGATAATGTATTTTATTTTATAATACAAAAAAATCATTTTCTATTTAAACAATGTGTTGTCAGAGTGCTTATAGAGACATACATCAATATTTTACTTTCAAATTTAATTATAAATTATATTAGCCGCCCCGAATCCACGGAGAGGGGCGGCATACAAATCCAATAAGTAAGTAAGTAAGTAAGTAAGTAAGTAAGTAAGTAAGTAAGTAAGTAAGTAAGTAAGTAAACAAACAAACAAACAAACAAACAAACAAATATATTCATTTAATAATATTTAACCTTTTTAACATCTTCCATTTTAATATTAATCAAAACAACCCAAAATTATTTTTCTGTTTACTTTCTCACTTTTATCATATTCCCCCAGTTTTACAATCTTCTTCTCCTCCTCTCCCTTCCTACTTCCTTTCCTTTCTTCTCTCTTTCTCCTTTCTCCTTTTCACCATTTCCATCGCTTTCCTTTCTTTCCCTCTCTTCTTTTCCCTCTCTACCTCCTTCTTCCTTCATCCTCTCTTCTTTTTTCAGCCATTCTCCTCTCTTCTGCCCTACTTCCTTCCAATCCCTCCCACTCCTCCGTTCTTCCCACTGTTACTTTCAGTTATTTACCATCTACAATTTATTTCTTGATATATTACTAAAAACAGACTTAATATTATAAATTACCTTGACGACATTAATCATCCTCACTTCTTTCAGTTTTGTTTAATTTTATTTTACTTCTTTTTTTCCAATGTTCATCTTCTTTCTCCTCTTCTTCATAACTTTATTGTAAACAAGACATTGCCCTGGTCTCTTCTTTTAATTTCAACTATAATTTTGCGTTTCCTTATTTTTTAAACTTTATTCATTTTATTTTTATACAGACAATATCACTACAAGCCCTTCAATTTTCAGCGTTTACTATATTAACCCCTGGTAGAAACATTATACATCTGTATTTATATTTTAGTATTCACTATATAGTTTATATTTAAAAAAACATTTAAGATAGTTATTTAAACACAATTAAATAATAACACAAATAAATAGATATTTTCTAATATCTATGTTCTTCATCACATCTTAAATCATATCTATATTCTTCATCACATCTTAAATCATGATTAAAAAAGAAGCCATATTACTAGTTTTCATCTTTCACATTTATATCTTTTTCTTCTTAATTTGAATATCTATATTTCATTTTATTTCTAAACATTATAACCTTATATACTAAACTTATTTGAAAACCACTTAAATGGTCAAACACAATTAAGTCAACTAGAATGTCTCTTCAAACTTTTTCTTTTGGTCTCTCAAAAATTCCATCTCTCATAACTTCCTCTCCCCATCCCTTCTGTCGGTTTGCTCCCCACCCCTGTTATTTCTGTATCTATACTTTATTTTCTTTTTAATTATTTTGTAACTTTTTAAGTGTATTATTTAATTAAGTTTCTTCCAACCTCTTAAGATCTTCCCACTAGTACACCCTTTATTTCATAGCTGGGGTTTTTGAAATATGCATTTTCCCCTGTCTATTTTTTTATATATATCACTGTAAATCCCAGTGAAATTATTTATCTGTTTTTTGCTTTCTATTTTTTTTTACCTTCTATGTTTTTGCCTTGGTTCTCCAACACTATATTTTCTACATATTTTGTATCATCCAACATTACTTCTAGTTTCTCATCATCTTTTACCAATTTTAAAACTTCACATATAGTCTTTGAGATCGCCATCAATTCTCCATATATCCACAGTTCCATTTTATCCATCTCACTGTCTTTAGGGTTTTACTATTATAACTTTCTTGATTCAAACTTAATATTCACTTGGCCTCTTTAAATTTTATTTTTCTAGTATCCATATACTGTATCCAATTTTATTCTGTTTCTTTCCAAGTCAAAGCTTTGTTATTTTCCATTTGAAGTTAAAATCAAGACCAAATTCTATAGTTCAAAGCAATCAATCCTTGAAGAGTTTCATAGTTTCAAAACTTTCAAAATAGTTTTCTGTAAGCAAGGTCAAACCACATCTGCACATCACTTTCCTTTTTTCCCCATTTTTCACTTCATTTCCTTATTTTATTATGGTTTCAGTTGATAAGATGAACTATGCTGCAAAGCCTCACTACCTTTTACCAAATTTCTTGCTTAGTAGACTTGTGACCTTTGCAGATTGGAACTACTTCTCATCTTGATGTTTGTCTTCATGCCATCCGAGGGAATTTGTCTAAAAATATTCCCTTCATTGGAAAAACATCCTCTAATGATTATGTTATTCTAATGAAGTGATTAGGTCTTCTTATCCCTGCTGTGGATGCTATTAAACCAAGTACAAATGTTTAGCCTGCTGGGGCTACTCTCTAGGCGAAACTCAAATGACCCTCTTGTGAGTCTAACTATTATTATTTGACTTTCTTTGCCCTTGGTAATTTCTCAGCTGTTTGGAAAGTGTGCATGCACTACACAAGATCCACAAGAACAAACATAGCTCAATAGAAGAGAATATTTGTAGCTCAGGGTTGAACTGCGAATCCTTGGTGGCCACTTGTTTTCATGCAGAGATTTCATTACCCAATCAGGTAACATCATCAGTGGAGTTTCCTCTTTGTCTATATAAAGTGGTCTGCCCTTATGGTCGGGCGGTAGGCAAAGCAAGTAGGATGCTTGGCTGCATAGCTAGAGGTATAACAAGCAGGAAGAGGGAGATTGTGATCCCTTTATATAGAGCGCTGGTGAGATCACATTTGGAATACTGTGTTCAGTTCTGGAGACCTCACCTACAAAAAGATATTGACAAAATTGAACGGGTCCAAAGACGGGCTACAAGAATGGTGGGAGGTCTTAAGTATAAAACGTATCAGGAAAGACTTAATGAACTCAATCTGTATAGTCTGGAGAACAGAAGGAAAAGGGGGGACATGATCGAAACATTTAAATATGTTAAAGGGTTAAATAAGGTTCAGGAGGGAAGTGTTTTTAATAGGAAAGTGAACACAAGAACAAGGGGACACAATCTGAAGTTAGTTGGGGGAAAGACCAAAGGCAACATGAGAAAATATTATTTTACTGAAAGAGTAGTAGATCCTTGGAACAAACTTCCAGCAGACGTGGTTGGTAAATCCACAGTAACTGAATTTAAACATGCCTGGGATAAACATATATCCATTGTAAGGTAAAATACAGAAAATAGTATAAGGGCAGACTAGATGGACCATGAGGTCTTTTTCTGCCGTCAGTCTTCTATGTTTCTATGTTTCTACAATATTGGTAGGAGTGTTCTTGGGCTTTTGGTTATTGAGTAGGTAGATTCCTTAATTTGACTATAGTTCACTGCTTAGGGTTAATTTCTGGTTATCAGGTTGATTGCTGGCAAATGTTGTGATTTTTTACCTTTTTTGTTGTCTCATTTGAATGGTGTGTAGATGTTGTTTATCCATATGTGTCTTTTGATGGCTGAGTTGACTGTGCACTGGGTTTCCAAGAACTCTCTACTGTTTTAGACTTAACATGATGTAGGATGCTTACAATCTCCCCGTTAAAACTATGGAGAAGTTTGACTATGTATTGTGCAATCAATTTTTCATCATGTCTTCTGACTGCTAGTTGGTATTCATGGGTGTACTCTGATAGTCTTCTACCTGTTTGTGCCAAATAGTGGTTCTTGGACACCTTAAACTGTACATTGTAGATTACTCCCTTTTTTCCCCTAAAGCAACTGAGTTTTGCAGGGCAGGTCACTTGTACATAAACAGAGAGCAAACCATACCCCCTTATAGTGCTAATGATGTTATCTAGTTGAGTAATGGGTAATTACTCCACCCCGAGTTTACGGAGAGGGGCGGCATACAAATCTAATAAATAATAATAATCTGCAACAAAACAACCAAGCTCAGAGACCATCAAACACCCCATATATATAGTTTACCTGCTTGGAGTACAAGGCTTATATTGTTTTCCTAATTGCTAAGTGATGCATATCTAAGAATATGTGTTAACCCACAAGAAGCAACTGGTGTGATATTTCATAGCTCACAAGTGTGCGGGCCTATTCTACAAGCTGCATTTTACTCCGTCTGTTAGTATAACATTCATTGGAGTTTATTTTTGAATGTATTTTATGGAATGAGCCATTCCCTCAAAAGTCATTGACATAATTTAGAAGTCTCTAATTGTGAATCGCGGATGGTATAAAAGAAATTAAATAATAGGTTTCCAATATGTTACTTAGATTCTGAAAAGAAAATTGTTCAAAATTAGTTCAAAACGAACTACAGTAGTCCCTCACTATACCGCGCTTCATCTACTGCGGCTTCACTTCATCGCGGGTTTCTGAGGAAGTCGATCGGCAGATTTAAACAGCCCGCCGAACTCGATTGGCAGGTTTTTCAAAAAAAAAAAAATCTAAAATTGTAAATACTGTATTTAAATACTGTATCTAAAATAAATACTGTATGGGAAGGGTTTATAAACACTTAAAACAATGAAAACTTACCAAACAATTACAATATAAATACTTAAATAAGTACTATCAGTCGATAAATTCCCCATCGCGGATTTCACCTATCGCAGCCAGGTCTGGAATGTAACACCAGCGATAGGTGAGGGACCACTGTAATCAAAAGTTCAAAAATAATGTGTGTGTGTTTGTGTGTGTATATATATATGCAAAATATTACACAGGGCAAAACCCGAACTCAGAACAATCTACATACATATACCCGTGAAAATTTACGAAAACAAATATATATATATATATATATATATATATATATATATATATATATATATATATTTGCTTTCGTAGATTTTCACGGGTACAGGTATGATGGTCTTGTCATATTCGGGTTTCTTCCCGTGTAGGATTTGGAAATTTCTGGCGACGTTTCGACGAGGTCCCACTCGTCATCTTCAGGCTGGTGTTTCTGTCCTTGTTCTAGGGCGAACATCTGTGTATATATATATATATATGTGTGTGTGTGTGTGTGTATTATCAGCAAAATATGTTACATACATACATACATGTATATACATATACATACATACACACACACATGTATATATTCATTATCATGTCTTCTTGAAATTCTGTCTTTGTTTTTATAGATAAATGCCCAGTACATATACAAATAATAAAAAAGATTTTGCTGCTGCCAAAAATCTTGAGAAGAAACAAGATAAAATACCTTTTCTACAAAACCCGTAAATCAAATTACAGGATATGCTGGTAATCTTTAAATTGACAAACTACTTGTAGGTTAAGGAAGACAGAGAAAAAAACCTTCTAATTTGAAAAAATGGCAACTTTCTCTGTCCTCTCTCCAGTAAATGGATACTGGAGAAAAGAGCTATTTTGCCATGTTATAAGACTGATGAGCTGATATCTCTTTTATAATACCTTTTAGAAATTCTTGGTAACTAAGAAATTGTACTAAATTGAAAGGAGCTTACTCTCAAGATCCATCTAGTCTGCCCTTATACTGTTTCCTGTATTTTATCTTAGGATGGATATATGTTTATCCCAGGCATGTTTAAATTCAGTTATTGTGGATTTATCAACCACGTCTGCTGGAAGTTTGTTCCAAGCATCTACTACTCTTTCAGTAAAGATCTTTCCCCAACTAACCTTAGATTGTCCCCCCTTGTTCTTGTGTTCACTTCCCTCCTGAACCTTATTTAACCCTTTAACATATTTAAATGTTTCGATCATGTCCCCCCTTTTCCTTCTGTCCTCCAGACTATACAGATTGAGTTCATTAAGTCTTTCCTGAAACGTTTTATGCTTAAGACCTTCCACCATTTTTGTCGCCCGTCTTTGGACCCGTTCAATTTGATCAACATCTTTTTGTAGGCGAGGTCCCCGGAACTGAACGCAGTATTCCGAATGTGGTCTCACTAGCGCTCTGTACAGTGGGATCACAATCTCCCTCTTCCTGCTTCTTATACCTCTATCTATGCAGCCACACATTCTATTTGCTTTCCCTACCGCCTGACCACACTGTTCACCCATTTTGAGACTGTCAGAAATCACTACCCCCTACTCCTTCTCTTCTGAAGTTTTTGCTTAAATAGATCTAAAGGGATGAATACATTCCTAAGTATCATATGTAGTTTAATGCATTGGTAACACAAAGGAACAAATGTGGTGGTAGTGGTGTTCCACTTACCTTCCCTACCAGTTCACATCGCGTTGCCTATGTCATGTCAAGGAAATGACTCTTTGGCAGATGTGCAGAAGCCTTTGCACATGTGCAGAGAGTTTTTTGCAAGCTGCTTTGAAGGAATGTTGACCGGAGAACTGGTTCGGGGATGTGCCCACCTTGCCATCGCTGCCAGTTCGGTGAATGGGGACAAATTTCAGCCACTGGTTCAGGCGAAATAATCTGAACTGGCAACAAATTACCACTGAAACAAATGCTAATCAACCTGTTCTATCAGGCTCTCTGGTAGACTCCTCCCAAAAATTCACAGGTACAAATTTCAGACACACACACGTTTGAAAATTCAAAACAATGTTCTTTATAATGAAAATTCACTTAAACTAAGCCCTCTTTTGGTATAGCAAAGAGGACTCCTCTCCAATCAAACTGGTAATTTGTACAAGTCCCTTATCAGTTCTGTGATACTTAGCTTGCAGCTGTGAGGCAATTCACAGTCCTTCTTCTTTCACAAAGTGAAACACACTTTGCTCTGGTTTAGTTTCAAAGCGGGGAAAAATCAGCACACAAAAGGTCAAAGTCAGTAAAGCAGTCACCAAACACAACGATCAGATAATCCTCCACAATGGCCAAACCCACAGGCTGCTCTTTATAGCAGCCTCACTAATTACCACAGCCCCACCCAACCACAGGTGGCCTCATTTTCTTTGATAATAATCTCTCAGTTGTTGTTGTTGCCTATGCATCACTCTCTACATGCGTGGCTGTATCATTAACTCTTGTTCTGAATCCAAGGAGGAGCTAGATAATTGATCCCCTTCTGAGCTGTCTGCCACATTCTCCTCCTCCCTGTCACTCATGTCTTCTTGGTCAGAGGAGCCTTCATCATCAGATTCCACCGGGGGGGGGGGCAAAACAGGCCTGCAGCATGTGGATGTGTCCCCCACATCCACAGTCCTTGGGGCAGGAGCTGGGCCAGAGCTAACCACAACACAACCATACTTTTTGCTGCATCCCTGGAAATAAACACACACACACACACACATCCTGCTACAAGTATTATGAATTGAGGATGTGGGAAATTACTAAATGACCTTGCGTAACCAACCAATATCAGATCTAGAGATGAGATGAATTTCCAAGGGATGTTATGAGAGCCTCCCGCATCTCTGTTTTTCTCCGATCATTTCCACATTTCATTTGCACCATCTGGAAACACAGAAAGCCAATCCCAATACTCTAAAAGGAAGATGGAGAAGGGTGTATCTTAAAGAAGACGTACCTTTACTCCCAGCTCACCATCATCTGGGAAGCAATTTATTATCTTGATGGTTCCTACAGTACGCTTTCTGCCAAGGCCATCACAAAAGAAATCAAGTAGGATTCAGACCCCAGTGTCCTCATCTAAATAGCAATCACAGTAGTGTGTTTGAAATTATAAGGCTTTAATAAGAGCTCAATTGCTTTAGACTGCACCAGGATCACTGAGTCCGGCTAGAAATTCTTCAGGGGGGGAAGAAACCCCAACAGATTAAATTGACTAAACTGCCTTTTAATTTTGGCCGGTGAAGAGAGTGAAAATGGGAAAGGGCAATGAAGGAATGGAGAAAATTGAGACTTGACATGAACAGATGCAAGTCTAATAAAGTTGACGGAATTGGAGTCACTTCCACCAGTTTGGCCTCTTCTTTTTCAAGAAGTGATTATGCATGCCATTGAAAAAGATGCAAATGCCAATATTTGCTACTGAATGCATGCAAAGCATCTCTGGCTGGTGTTTAAAGAGACTGACTTGAACCAGTCAATGTGCCCCAAGGAATCTGTTAATGCTCATGCTGAAGTTCAGCGCTTGTAAATTATCCTGTATAAAAAGAGACAACAAAAGACCAAGACCAAGGTGAAGTTCTTGCCATTGAGCAAGAACAAAATTCGCACACGAGATGAGAGGTAGAAAGGAAGCTCAGGTTCCGGTCTCACAACTTTTTGCTGAGAGAGAGAGTGAGAGAGAGAGCGAGAGAGAAAGCAAGAGAGAGAGAGAGAAAGCAAGAGAGAGAGAGAGAAAGATAGAGAAACAGAGAGTGAGAGAGAGAAAGAGAAAGCGAGAGAGAAAGAAAAGAGAGAAAGAGAGAGAAAGCAAGAGTGAGAGAGAAAGAAAGCAAGAGAGAGAGAAAGAGAGAGAAAGAAAGCAAGAGAGAGAGAAAGAGAGAGAAACAGAGAGTGAGTGAGAGAGAGAAAGCAAGAGAGAGAGAGAGAAGGAGAGGAAGAGAGAGAGAGTGAACAATGAGCAAAAAGGGAGGAAAAAAGAGAAATGAGAAAATGATTGAGGCAGAGAATGAGAGGAAAGAGAGAGAAACAAAAGAGAGAGAGAAATGACTCTTGATTTAAAGCATATGATAAAAAGCACCCAAAGAATAAGAGAGAAAAAACCCCAGCCCTCACCTGTTTTTGGAAATGGTTCAAGAGTGTGTACACACACACACATACACACACACACAAGGGTGGGGAGGAGACAGGGATGGAAAAAGAGAGGAGAGTGTCTTAGGGTGTCATTTTGTGTCATTTTGGTTGGTGGTGTGCCCCAGGATTTTGTAAATGTAAAAAATGTGTTGCGGCTCAAAAAAGGTTGAAAATCACTGGTCTAGACCCATGATGGCGAACCTATGGCATGTTTGCCACAAGTGGCACGAGGAGCCATATTGGTGGGTATGTGAACTCAGGTCTGGCGTGCATGCATGTGCTGGTCAGATGATTTTTGGGCCTTCTGGGACCAGTGGGAGTCGGGAAACAGGCTGTTTTCAGGGTCTGGAGGGGGTGGGAAGGCTGTTTTTGCCCTCCCCAGGCTCCTAGAACTTGGGGAAAGCAAAAAATATTTACCTGGAATTTGTCAAATGGGCCATTTTCTGCCTCAGGAGGGCAGAAGGCTCGAGGTTCCTAGAAAGCCTCTGAAGCTTGGGGAGAGCAAAAAACTGGGCATGCCATCTCATACCAACAGTGGGGGATTGTGCATGGAATTATGGGTGTGGACATGCATGCAGATGATCCTCCCTAACTCCCCCTTTTTGGCAGATGAACCAAAAAAAGGTTCACCATCACTGATCTAGAACGGGGGTGTCAAACCTGAGGCCTGCGGGCAGTGGTGGACCTTCTACCGCACGAATCCCAGCGGCCGATAAGGTCGCACAGAGTTGGTCTTCTCCGGGTCCCGTTGACCAAACAATGTTGTTTGGCGGGCCCCAGGGGAAGAGCCTTCTCTGTGGCGGCCCCGGCCCTCTGGAATCAACTCCCCCCAGAGATTAGAATGTCCCCCACCCTCCTTGTCTTTCGCAAATTACTCAAGACCCACCTTTATCGCCAGGCATGGGGGAACTGAGACATCCTCCCCCAGGCTTTTATATTTTATGTTTGGTATGTATGTGTTGTATGGTTTTAAATTGTTGGGGTTTTAGATATGTTTTATTTTAATATTAGATTTGTTTCACTGTTATATTGTTTCTATTGTTGTTGTGAGTCTTCGAAGAGGGGCGGCATACAAATCTAATTAATAATAATAATAATAATAATAATAATAATAATAATAATAATAATGAGCCAGAACGCTAAATTGCACTTGCTGCCCTGGCTCGTAAGTTCTTGCGGGACCAGCGTGATTTTGCTGTTGCACCTGTGGAGGAAGCAAAATCGCGCATGGAACCACAGGTGCGCCCGTGTTTCAGTGAGGTTTTTTTGCTTCTGTGCATGCTGAAACATGGACGCCCCTGTGGCTCCGTGCATGATTTTGCTTCCTCCACAGGCGCAGCAGCAAAATCATGCTGGTTCCACAATAACTTACAAGCCGCGGCGGCGAGCGCAATTTAGCGTTCCAGCTTATAGCCCACCGCTGCCTATGGGACAGATATGGCCCATGGGACTACCTTGGAAACAGCAAAGGACCAGTCTGTGGTGCCTCTTCCAGCAAAAATAGAGGTCACGAGGGCCACCTGCAGCCCTCCCGAGCTCTGTTTTCACTGGTAGAGGGTTGCATGAGGCTGTTGCAACTGAAAATGGATCTCGGGATCCTGTTTCTGTTAACGGAACACTCAGGCTGCCACAGGTGCCCCTGACATGAGTAGTGTTGAGCTGGCCATGCCCACACTGGCTACAAACACACACACAAAGTCACAACCCTGATGCAGCCCTCAATGGAATTGATCTGCATTAATTGTTTTTCTACTGACCCATATTTTTAGAACTTAATATTTATTACAGAAAAATCCCCTTAAACTTTGTGATTTTCTATGGGTATAAATCTCAACAGGAACAATGGAAGGACAATAATTTAGATAGGCAGATTAAAATGTCAACAAGGAAATCCTTTGATTATTTTTCTCTCAGAAAGATCAGTACCCCCTCATTGATTTCAGCATTACAAATGAATACCGAACTACAATCCCAAAAGAATCACAAAAATAAAGCAGCATTTTTGCGAGGTTTTACTTCACATGAAAAATTTATCAAACCAAAATCCAGATTATTTGTTGCGGCTTATTTTTAAGTTGCTGTTGGACTATGATTCAGAAAGTCAGCTATCAAACATTTTATGATTAAATAGATGAAATTCAAATATATATTGACAGGCAACAGTGGGAAAATCAGTGAACGATAGGTAATTACATTTAGAGAAAATTGGCATTTGACTGATGGCATATTGTTCACAAAAACAGATAATTTATTTCCTTGAAATTGTTGGAAATGTAGCAATCAATTTTTGATATTGGTAGCAAACTCAGCAATATTGGAAATCAATTTATAACAGACTGGAACCTATTGTAAAAGTGGATTTCTCTTTCAGAGTGTTATTTTCTTTTCAATGTTACTAAACCTTATATTCCTATGGTGATTACAGATCTGGCATAGTATTAGTAACATCTGCTAAGCTTTTTTATCATGTCTTCTTGGAAATTATGAACAATTTCTTCTCAACAACAATGACAAATTATGAAATATGTATCAGTGATAAAACTACTCGATAAAACAAATATGATAAAAAATTAATAATGAAGAAACAATTTTTAAATGACAGTCTTACCAGGTTTCTATTATAAACAAAGTTTCATTTTTCTTAATTTAAGATTACAGTATGATACAGTATGCCCCGCCTCCGGACTTCCGTGTTTTTGTGATACTGCGATTTCCCTGAGGCTCCCCTCGCTGGGAAACCTCACCTCTGGACTTCCCTTGCCAGCAGAGTGCCCGCTTTTCTGCTACTGGGTTTCCCCTGAGGCTCCCCTCCATGGGAAACCCAACTTCCAGACTTCCGTGTTTTTGCAATGCTGCGATTTTCCTGAGGCTCCCCTCGCTGGGATTCCCTTCATTTTTGCTGGCACTGCTTTGAATCCCAGCAGCATCGCAACAACACAGAAGTTTGGAGGTGGGGTTTCCCAGGGAGGGGAGCCTCAGAGGAATCCCAGCAGTGCAAAAACGGGCGCTTCGGCTGGCAACATAAGTCCAGAGGCGGGGATTCACAGCGGCGTAAGGCAAAAGGGGTGAGTTTTGGGATTGCACACATTATTCCTATGGGAAACATTTTTTCATCTTACAAACTTTTCACCTTACGAACCTCGTCAGGGAACGAATTAAGTTCGTAAGACGAGGTAACAATGTAGTAAATAATTTTCTTAAAACATTATTGAGCATGGATATTCTGCTCAAGCCTACATTATGATCAAGACACGGATGAAAGTGACTGAATGGTTTTAACATATGGGTTTTAGGATAAGTTTTTAATTGGATTTTAGAACATTATAATGGGTCTTAGGTTTTGAATTTAGTTTTAACTTTGATTTCTAACATGCTATTTTCTGTGTATTTATTTTTACGTTGTAAGCTGCCCTGAGTCTGCGGAGAAGGGTGGCCTAGAAATAAAAATAATAGATAAATAATAAATAAATAATGCTACATGTTTGCAATGTATACATGTAGGCACTGAGGCTTGCAAAATGTGCTTTAGGACTTGGTGTTATAAGTCAATTAGATTTGCTCAACCAGCCATAGCCAACTCAAGCCATGGTTCATAATGTATGATTCCAGCCATTCAATGCATACACTTCTTGAAAGGCATTATAATTTTCAGATACTCTCTACAATGTCAGTGATATAAGGTAAAGGCAGTGAAGGGCTGCAAAAAAATTTACCATCACACTGTGGGCGTGGCTTCTTGTGTGGGTGTGGCTTGACAATCATGTGACCAGGGGGTCACTTAAAGGTCATGTGACTGGGTGGGAGTGGCTTACCAACCAAGATAAATTTTCAAATAGGTGCTTGGACTCTTTTTCAGTTGATTAAGTCATGTTATTTGAATAGTCACAAAAAGGACAAATGATAGGCAGCATTATTTATTGAGGAGCACAGTAACATTTTAAGATTTTGTACTGAACCCACAAGGTTCAGTATGGTAACAGATTAGGCAAGTAGCTCAATTTTCTTTCATTACTATAAAAGTTCAGTTCTAGATAAATATTAAAGTGTTTATGGGTAAAAACATACTATTTAATTATTTTCTATTTTAAATGTAATTAAGGATCATACTATGGTACTAGAGGAGGAAGGACAATACAAAAATCTATTAAGTATTCAATAAATAGTGCATAAACTTACTAACCCCACTCTACCTTCCACCCCACCCCACCCGATGGGGGCGGCAGCCCATTACTGCCAGTTACACAGCACTAAGGATTCAAACCATTGAATTGCCAACCTTTTGATCAACAAGCTCAACCTCTAAATTTACCCAGTCCTATTATACTACTATATTTTCTTTCTTTTTTATTTATTTATTCATTTGTCCAATACACAAATACATAGGAAGAAAGATAGACATGTGATAATATAAAAGAGGGTGAAAGTGAACTTAGAGGAGAGGATATATGAAAGGAAGAGAATATATAAGATAAGTGAGAGAAAGGAAAGACAATTGGACAGGGGACGAAAGGCACACCAGTGTACTTATGTACGCCCCTTACTGGCCTCTTAGGAACCTGGAGAGGTCAATCGTGGAGAGTCTAAGGGAGAAGTGTTGGGGGTTAGGGGTTGACACAATTGAATCCGGTAAAGAGTTCCACGCTTCGATAACTCGATTGTTGAAATCATATTTTTTACAGTCAAGTTTGGAGCGGTTCATATTAAGTTTGAATCTGTTGCGTGCTCTTGTGTTATTGCGGTTGAAGCTGAAATAGTCATTAACCGGTAGGACGTTGCAGCATATGATCTTGTGGGCAATACTCAAATCGTGTTTTAGGCGCTGTAGTTCTAGGCTTTCTAGGCCCAGGATTGCTAGTCTATTCTCGTAGGATATTCTGTTTCGAGTGGAGGAGTGAAGGGCTCTTCTGGTGAAATATCTTTGGACATTTTCAAGGGTGTTGATGTCTGAGATGTGGTATGGATTCCAGACAGATGAGCAGTAGTCTAGGATGGGTCTGGCAAAAGTTTTGTAGGCTCTTGTGAGTAGTGTGAGATTGCCTGAGCAGAAGCTGCGTAGGATCAAGTTAACAACTCTAGAGGCTTTTTTGGCGATATTGTTGCAGTGGGCTTTAGCACTTAGGTCATTCAATATTAGTATTCCAAGGTCTTTTACAGAGTGTGGGTTAGCATTGATTATTCAGTTCGTATGTGCGGTTTGGATTATTATCTCCTAAACACAAACTAGGTTTATGCTTCACACTGAGCAACAATTTATTAAAAAAACCACTTTGTTAAATAAGCCAGTATCCATAGTTTACAGAAAGCCATAAATCATTGTTTATGAACTACATTGATTAAAGTCTAGATGATGAGTCAGAAGGATATGAGCTCTGTGATAGAACTGGAAGGGACTTTGAGACCTAATTTACTTCAAATCAATTTTTTATTGAAAGCAAATATTTTCTTGGCAACAAGTCACACAAAAATCAATAATTTTTATTAGGCTGTCGGGACAGTACATTTTGCAAGTTGTAGACAAGGATGATTTTAGTGTAATTTGCTAACTCCATCACTAGAGCATGTGTATATTTCTCTGTATGCTTGAATGGGACCATCACGAAATATTCCAGTAACTGGAACCTTATCCTAAGGCTTAAATTCTAATGCACAAGATACATGCAACTAGGCAAGTCAAGAAGAATGGCATTCAACTTCAGCCAGATCGAAATGAACCGAGATTAAAAGCTGCACATTCTGTGATTACGTTTACATAGCCCACGTGGCCTAAGCTCTTGAAGGCTTGAAGCATTTTAATTCTACAGATATACTTTAATTCCTTCTGTTCCTGCACATGGCTCATTTTGCAATTTGCAATGATGCTATCAAAAGCACATTCTTCTATTAAAGAACATATACCATCTTTTTAGCATTTAGCATTAATGTGTACTGATTGTTCTTCAGGTTTTGTTCTTCCTCTAGGCTTCACTCTCTCCTTCACTTGTGGAATCATTTCAAATTAGAAATATCTATTTGGTTATCTTTCCCCATATCTATGAAACACAAACTGGATCCTTACTGTTGTGGTTAGCTCTGGCCCAGCTCCTGCCCCAAGGAATGTGCAGGTGGATCTGGGGGAGACATCCACTTGCCACAGGCCTGTTTTGCTCCCGGTGGAATCTGCCGACGAAGCCTCCTCTGACCAAGGAAGCGTGAGTGACAGGGAAGAGGGGAGTTTGGCAGACAGCCCAGGAGGAGATCAGTCATCTGTATCATTCCTGGATTCTGAACAAGAATTAATGACACATCCACGCATGCGTAGAATGATGCATAAGAGACAACAACTGAAGGATTATTACAAGAGAAAATGAGGCCACCTGTGGTTGGGTGCGGCTGCTGTAATTAGTGCTACAGATAAAAGTGCAGCTTGGTGTTTTAGTCCCATGGCAGTTTATCTGATTCATTGTTTCGTCAAGATCATGGTTTTTGTGCTGTTCAAGATTGTGTGTGGACTCTCTGGACTTTGGAATTGGACTCAATTTCCCAGTTATTGGGTGAGCAATTGGATTGCATTTAACCTGTGCCTTGAGTGTACTAGAAAATCCCTTTGACATTTAAAAAGGGAGCTGTTTCTGTTTTTCTGTTTATAAAAACTTTTGGGTTTTCCTTTTATCATGTGGTGTGTGTCTTCCTGGACTAATTACCCTGTAATTACGGGTGGTTGAAAAACGCTGGCAGAACACTTACCATCAGTGAAGCAATAGTATTGAGCAATGGGTTTTCATGTTTAGTGGATAATCCAGGTGTTTTCACATCTCTTTGCTAGAGAAAATTGTATGCTTCTTATTATTTATTTAACTGGATTGCAGAATACATGATGCATTCCAATGCATTCCAATAGAAGAAATAGAAAATGGATTTAAATTGCACGAACAATTATCAGCAACCTACAAGATGCTGATACCTGGTAGTGATGAAGATTTGTTTTGCTGCTCAGTTAAAAAAAACCAAAACCCAAACCTAAAATTATGTAATGGTAGTAGACTTTCTTTTTCTAGGCTTAATTTTTTTATTTATTTATTTATTTTTGTGAAGCATATACAGTATAAGATTACAGTAAAAGTATAAACATGTATCCATGAGATGATTTTGAGTACATGAGAACAGTAGGACAGGAACAGTAGGCACGTTGGTGCGCTTATGCATGCTATTTACTGACTTACTTACTTCACAAGAATAGTGACATAAATTTTAAACTAAAGATAAGTTGCTCTCTTGAGAGAACGAGTCTGATAGATCTACACAAAATAGTAAAGTACAAAAGCCTCAGAATGACAATTTAGATGTGTATTGTCAAGGTCTAGCTTGTTTCATTAGGCAAAATTATTGTCAGGAATTCTTGGTCCCATAAGTATCTTATTCACTAGATAGATAGATAGATAGATAGATAGATAGATAGATAGATAGATAGATAGATAGATAGATAGATAGATAGATAGATAGATGAGAGAGAGAGAGAGAGAGATATATATTAGATAGATAGATAGATAGATAGATAGATAGATAGATAGATAGATAGATAGATAGATAGATAGATAGATAGATAGCATTCTTTATGTAATTATTTGGAGCCTGGTTTCCAAGAAACTAATTTGTAACATCCATAAACTCATTTTAGGTCATCTTTAGAATAAATCTGTGCGATAAATTTCCCAAAATTGAAGCAGAGGCTCACTGGGAATTATAATTTCAGCCTTTCAGATTTAAGTCCAAACGGACATATTGGGAGAGTTGCTTTCTCTCATCTAAGGAATTATTTTCTTCTGGAGACATCTCATAATATAAATGATTCAATGATTCTTCATCATTCTAATTTCCTTCTTTGACGTTATTGTTACCGTATATACACTTCTTTCTCCCCTTCCCACAATCTATGTCTTAATTTGGTTAGTTGCTTTAATATATCGCTACCTATCCAAAGACCTTAGAAAGATGGGATGAACGTCTGTTTTAAAAATTTAGCCATATGTAACCATGATTTATTTGCAGTTAATATGTCAACACTTGGTATTTATGAGTGTGTATTCCAGGCCCCTTACCTTATTACACATCTGTGACAAAATTGGATGGTTCTTTAGAATTACTACATTGGTGATATATTGCAAGAGGCAATCAATTAGGAGACAAGTCTAAGCTTAGTGCCTATTCCTTCTTCGGTCGTAGTGATTGCACTTTGGAATTGGAGGTTAGGCCCAACCTAATCCTACAGGTGTTTAAAATATGCTTGTTCCTGGTGAGGAAAGCTAATCTCCGGGACCGCCTTCTGCCGCACGAATCCCAGTAACCAGTTAGGTCCCACAGAGTTTGCCTTCTTCGGGTCCCGTCGACTAAACAATGTTGTCTGACAGGACCCAGGGGAAGAGCCTTTTCTGTGGCGGCCCCGACCCTCTGGAACCAGCTCCCCCTGGAGATTAGGATTGCCCCCACCCTCCTTGCCTTTCATAAACTTCTTAAAACCCACCTCTGCCGTCAGGCATGGGGGAACTGAGATAGCTGCCCCACGCCTATATAGTTTATGTATGGTATGTTGTGTGCATGTTTTTTAAATTATGGGCTTTTAGTTTTTAAATATTAGATTTGTATTGTACAGTACATTGTTTTCTATTACTGCTGTAAGCTGCCCCGAGTCTACAGAGAGGGGCGGCATACAAATTTTTTTATTATTATTATTATTATTATTATTATTATTATTATTATTATTATTATTACTAATAATAATAATAACCTAGATAGCATACTAAAAAGTAGAGACATTACCCTGCTAACAAAAGTGCATATAGTTAAGGCTATTATTTTCTCAGTTGCAATGAATAGCGGTGAAAGCTGAGCGCCAAAGAATTGAGGCCTTTGAACTATAATGCTGGGGAAGACTTCTGCAAGTCCCTTGGACTGCAAGCTGATCAAACTGGTTAGTCCTAGAGGAGATCAATCCTTACTGCTCTTTGGAAGGGCAGATCCCGAAGATAAAAATCAAATTATTATTAATTATTATTATTATTAATTGGATTTCTATGCCGCCCCTCTCCGCAGACTCGGGGGGGCTTACAACATACAAATTACAATGAAAATCAATCCGATTAAAAATTGCATAACTATTTAAAATTCCAAGCTATATTAAAACCAATCATATCCATTTGTACAACAGCCATACAGTCATTCATTGCCCGGGGGGTTAAGATCTAATTGTCCCAAGCCTGTTGACATAAATGAGTCTTAAGACTCTTACAAAAGGCAAAGAGGGTGGGGGCGAATCTCCATGGGGAGCTGGTTTCAGAGGGCTGGGGCCCCACAGAGAAGGTTCTTTCCCTAGGTCCCGCCAAGCGACATTGCCTAGTTGACGGGACCTGGAGAAGGCTGACTTTGTGGGACCTAACTGGTCTCTAGGACAGTGTTTCCCAACCTTGGCAACTTGAAGATATCTGGACTTCAACTCCCAGAATTCCCCAGCCAGCGTTTGCTGGCTGGGGAATTCTGGGAGTTGAAGTCCAGATATCTTCAAGTTGCCAAGGTTGGGAAACACTGCTCTAGGATTCATGTGGCAGGAGGCGGTCCCAGAGGTGTTTTCCCAAAAATAAGACCCTGTCTTATATATATATTTTAACCCTGAAATAAGTGCTTGGACTCATTGCCATGCACTCAAAAGCCTGATTGGGCTTATTATCAGGGGATGTCTTATTTTGGGGAAAACAGGGTATGTTGGCCACCTAATGAGAAGGAAGGCCTCGCTGTAGAAGAACCTAATGCTGGGAAAGATTGAGGGCACAAGAAGAGGGGGATTAATATGTCGGAAGAAGACCCCTTCGGAAACAGAGAACAGGTGTATTGAAATTGGTCGGCAGAACTCAGCCGCAACTAACTTGACTGATATTTATACAGGAACTTTGCTGACAGAACCACCAATCATGTAGCCGTATTATGCCCACCCAAACAGGGCTTCCCAACAACAGCCAATGGCTGCAGGGAAGGTTTTATCCAATCGGATCTGCTGCGGATACATAACAGGGATGACAGAGAATGAGGTGGCTGGATGGAGTCACTGAAGCAGTCGGCGTGAACCTAACCCAAGAAGACCAAAAATAAAAGGGATGATTTCCCTATTTCCCACACAGCTGAATCTTACCAAATTGGAGTGAAGAATCACGGCTGGGGTATTGAGGTGCAGCTGGGTTGTCACCCAAGTCTGCTTCTGAGCAGAAGTTGAGCCGATGTTCGAGACTGCCTTCAACTCAGGTGAGATGAAAGAGTCACCTAGGGGGCGCTCTTTCAGTGCTGGTAGAACACGGACTATGAGATGAATTGTGAAAATGGAGAAGTCTTCAAGGAGAACAAAGCATGGTTCCTCGGCTACAGACTGAGTCTTAAAGGGGTGTGTATGGTGCAGGTGGTGCCATTTATACCTTCACAGACTTAATCCTGATTTGCTAAATGGTTTTTCCATTCTTGGAGGCTAGTTCCACCTACTAAGGAGAACAGGAAGACCTGGAGGAATGTTGTCTATGAGGTCGCGATGGGTCACACACAATTTTGCAACTAACAACAATAATCCTATAGGTCTGCTATACAATCCTAAGATTGGATTTCATTGCTAATTCTATTTATTTATTTATTTATTTATTTTGTCCAATACATAATACACATTGAGGAGAAAGATATGTAATAATATAAGTAAAGAAAAGAATAGAAGAAAAGATATAAAAGTATAGGTGAACATATTTGAAAGGAAGAAAAGATAAATGAGATAAGGAGAGACAATTGGACAGGGGACGGAAGGCACACTAGTGCACTTATGCACGCCCCTTACTGACCTCTAAGGAACCTGGAGAGGTCAATCATGGATAGTCTAAGGGAAAAATGTTTGGGGTTAGGGGTTGACACTACTGAGTCAGGTAATGAGTTCCACGCTTCGACAACTCGGTTGCTGAAGTCATATTTTTTACAGTCAAGTTTGCAGTGGTTAATATTAAGTTTGAATCTGTTGCGTGCTCTTGTGCTGTTGCGATTGAAGCTGAAGTAGTCATTGACAGGTAGAACGTTGCAGCATATGATCTTGTGGGCAATACTTAGATCGTGTTTTAGGCGACGTAGTTCTAAGCTTTCTAGACCTAGGATTGATAGTCTGCTTTCGTAGGGCATTCTGTTTCGAGTGGAGGAGTGAAGGGCTCTTCTGGTGAAGTATCTTTGGACGTTTTCAAGGGTGTTGATGTCCGAGATGTGGTATGGGTTCCAGGGTGTGCGGTTGAGCCTCTATTTGGTTATGTTGAGTATGTTGTTAGTTTTAGGTCAGCTTTTATATTTCTTGATTGTTTTGTTTCTGCTATGATGGTTGTATCATGTTGTTAGAGATATATGTGTCATATATCTCTGTGTGGAGAGATGCAGCCATGTAAACTGAGTGAATAAATACACAAATAAATAAAATTCATGCTAATAGTTACTAAATATACTGTAGGGAGGGTTGCTATGGTATTATCAGCTTTACTGCATTTGCTTCTAAGCCTTGTCTAACCTTGGTGACAATTGATTAATGGGTAATTGATTCCAAATGAAGAAAGAAACACTGCATTTTCTGTTGGCCTTCAAAGCAATTGAAGGGATATTAACATTTCTTAGCTCGACTTAGGTTTCTCTGAGCTGAAAGCTTCCCTCCAGCTGTTTTGGCCTAAGAAGTGATAAATACTGCAGACATGCGAGTTACATTATTGTAACATTGCTTTCTTTCAGCAACAGTTGTCAGAGTGTATATTACGTTTTAGAAAGCCATTAAGGGCTCAGTAGGAATGAATTTTTTGCTTCCCTCTCTAAGTCTCAGATAACAAAACACCATCTTTGTAATTGTGCTGTCATCAATTATTGCTATTGCAATTGTTATATTTTGTACATTTGCATTTTGTAAAAACAAAGCAAAACAAAAAGCCTTCCCAGATGTATCATTTACATGCGAAGCTTTGTTACCACAAAGCAGAGATCATAGATTCATCAAGTTCAGTTTTGTTCCTAATCTCTGGTATTTCCAGTCTGACAATGAAAGTTCTGCTAGCAAAGGATGTGTTCGTTCTTCTACTCCCGCCTCCTGCACTCACAGGAAATCCTGTATCAATGATGGCGATTATGGCGAACCCTTTTTTCCTCAGGTGCCGAAAGAGCACGCTTGTGCGCTATCCCACATGTGTGAGGGCCCATATCCATAATTCTTTAAAAAAATATTTATTGATTTTAAAAAGAATATTTCTGATATAATTTTTTGTACAGGTCTTAATCCGTATCTATTACCTTTTACATATAGAATAGAATAGAATAGAATAGAATAGAATTTTATTGACCAAGTGTGATTGGACGCACAAGGAATTTGTCTTGGTGCATATGCTCTCAGCGTACATAAAATAAAATATACATTTGTCAAGAATCATGTGGTACAACACTTAATGATTGTCATAGGGGTCAAATAAGCAATGAAGAAACAATATTAATAAAAGTCTTAGGATACAAGCAACAAGTTACAGACATACAGTCAACATGGGAGGAAATGGGTGATAGGAATGATGAGAAAAACTAGTAGAATAGAAGTGCAGATTTAGTAGAAAGTCTGACAGTGTTGAGGGAATTATTTGTTTAGTAGAGTGATGGCGTTCGGGAAAAAACTGTTCTTGTGTCTAGTTGTCTTGGTGTGCAGTGCTCTGTAGTGACGTTTTGAGGGTAGGAATTGAAACAAATTGTGTCCAGGATGTGAGGGGTCAGTAAATATTTTCCCTGCCCTCTTTTTGACTCGTGCAGTATACTGGTCCTCAATGGAAGGCAGGTTGGCAGCAATTGTTTTTTCTACAGTTCTGATTATCCTCTGAAGTCTGTGTCAGTCCTGTTGGGTTGCAGTACCAAAACAAACAGTTATAGAAGTACAGTTCCTTTCTCTGTATATTCTATTAAATTATGTACATTCAAATATATTAGATTTGATTAGATTATATATATATAATAAAGCATAGTATTAGAAAATAGAAAAAAAATGGAATATCAATGAGCATGAATTCTTTTAGTTTCTGTAACTAAGTAATTATCAATCATAAGTGTTTATTTCGCTTATTTCTATTACTATTGCAAAATGTTTATTTTTATTTCTACATATAACGATACTCTGTATTGTTATTTTTTATTTTGAATCCATTTGTGCCATGTTTCTTTATTTTCTTTATTTGTTGTTCCCTTAATTCAGTGTTTCCCAACCTTGGCAACTTGAAGGTATCTGGACTTCAATTTCCAGAATTCCCCAGCCAGCATTCGCTGGCTGGAGAATTCTGGGAGTTGAAGTCCAGATATCTTCAAGTTGTCAAGGTTGGGAAACACTGCCTTAATTGAGTTTGTCATTTCATCCATCTCTGCCCACACCCATAATTCAATACCTGGGAGGGCGAAAACACCTTCTCCCACCCTCCAGGAGCTCTCTAGAGGCCGGAAACAGCCTTTCCTCCAACTTCTGGTGGGCCCAGTAGGGTCATATTTCACCCTCACCAGGCTCCAAAGGCTTCCCTGGAGCTGGGAGAGGGTAAAAACGCACCCCCCCATCTCCTGGAGGCTTTGTGGAAGCCAAAAATGCCATATTAGGGCCTCTGTGCGAGCAAAAACCAGCTGGCCAGCACACATATGCACATTGGAGCTGAGCTAGGGCAATGGCTTGTGTGCCAGCAGATATGATTCCACGTGCCAACTGTGGCACTTGTGCCATAGGTTCGCCATCACTGCCCTATACCATTTTAGACAAGTGATTTCCAATCTCTATTAAAAAATCTCCACTGAACGATTAACCACAACTTCTCGAGGCAAATCTCTCCCTGATTAACTGCTCTAACCAGTGAAGGGGTGCACAATTTTTTACTACCACTCTGTGGGTGTGGCTTATTTTGTGGGTGTGGCTTTCTCGGCCATGTGACCAGGTAGGAATGGCTTGATAATCATGTGACCGGGGGTGGCTTAAAGGCCACGTGACTGGCTTAAAGGTGGCCAGCTGGACGTCACTCACGTCGAGGGTTTGAGTTAGGGTTAGGGTGCCTGGCCTCTCTTCGGCTCAAAGAGATACAATTTCTCTATTTACTATTACTGAACATCCAAAATATACTATTTAATTCTATATATAGATGCCATATGTGTACAGGCACACAAAAATCTACATTATCTACTATATAAACTGTATGTCAATTTTAGCTTTTCAGACACTATCTGTACAATTCCAGGCTACTTGTCTACTTCTCCTTGGAGATCCCATATTACATTACCTGTCTTTCCCCTCCCCCCCATTTTCAGAATTTTAATAAATGTGTTTTGTGATGTCATTGGCTTTTTCTACTGCTTTTCATTTGTCTGTAGTGAAAGAATTTAAAATTTTGCTTTTAAGTGCTTTCTTTTTAAGGAACTCCTTTCCAAGTTCAGTGGTTTTCTTTTCCATATAATCTTCTTTGTGATTGCTTTGGATTTCTTTGACTCCAAAACATGTATTTAGCTACACTCAGTTTTACTTTTCTTTATAACTCTAAAATGTATTAACTTTATGAAAGAGAAAGTTTGTCAGTAAAAAACCCAAGAATTTCTTGAAGATCTCCTGGCGGAAGGACCACTGTACTGTTTAAAATATATCGGCACTTCTATATTATTAACATGAGGTTTATACATAAATTTAACAATTATTTTGTATTTTTATAGATATTGAAGTCACAGTTTTATAGCTTTGTACTAATAATTCTCATTTTTAGTTTTTTCGTTTCTATTTTTTATTTAGTGTTGTTGTTTTTAACTATTTTAGTACAGGTTCCAATATCTTATATTGAGATTCAACTTAAGTCTGCCAGCTGGCTTGAGACCCAGTGCTTGGTGTGGCTGATGGGTTAGAGAAATCTCTATCCCAGTATCAATTGTTCTCTTAGGGTATTTTAATTTTTTAATTGCCTTGTATTACCTTTTTACTGTGCTATAAACCACCTGGAGCCACTGTTACAGGGATAGGAATGAAAATAATAATAATAATAATAATAATAATAATAATAATAATAACAACAACAACAACAACAACAACAATAACAACAACAATAATAATAAAGTGGGACTTCCGACTCACCACATTTTGGAACATAATACACCAGACATCATGATTGTGGAGAAAAAGAAAGTATGGATCATCAACATCACAATCCCAGGAGACAGCAGAATTGAGGAAACGCAGCTAGATAAATTTGTAAAATACGAAGATCTGAAAATCAAGCTGCAATGACTCCAGCATAAGCCAGTGAAAGTGGTCCCAGTCATAGTTCCCTCTAAGCTGAGCAGGTGAGCAATCGCTCACTTAAAAATCATCATCAACTCAGAGTTTTCCAAACCTGCCCAGAAGCCGAGAGGGAAATTTTATTATTATTTCTGTGTCGCCCAGTCCCGAAGGGACTGCCGCTCAGACACTATACTTTTCCGGCCACCCCAAAAAATTTTTAGAGAGAACACTGGTCCCAGTGATCCTTGGCACGCTCAGCGCAGTGCCAAAGGGTCTCAGCGGACATTTGAAAACCATCGGAATTGACAAAATCTCCATCTGTCAATTGCAAAAGGGATCACCACACATAATTTGCCGCTACATTACACATCCCTAGATGCTTGGGAAGCGCCTGACAGGTGATGAAATACGAAATCCAGCATAGTGACCTTGTTTGCTGTGTTGTATTGTTGATATAATAACAACAATAACAACAAGTAGCAACAACAACAAGTTTTCAGTTGTCGAAAACTGAAGCGCACATAATACAATCCAGACTCACAGTAAAAGAATTGGGAAAAAAAATCACAAAATATCGTAACTTGGCCATGATTAACGTGATTATGGATGAAACATGCAACGTGATACCCATTGTCATTGGGGAACTTGGTACCATGTCCAAGAATTTTACAAGATACATGAAGGAATTGCAGTTTCTGCAATAACATCAGCAGAACTGCAAAACTCTTGTACATCATACATTTTATGAAGATACTTGATTGATATCTAGGATGCTGGTAGCAACCCGTATCAACTATCAGTGCCAGTAATATTTGTGATACAGTGTTCCCTCGATTTCTGTGGGGGATGAAAATCGAATTTCCGCGAAGTAGAGATACGGAAGTAAATACACCATTTTTGGCTATGGACAGTATCACAAGCCTTCCCTTAACACTTTAAACCCCTAAATTACCATTTCCCATTCCCTTAACAGCCATTTACTCACCATTATTATTGGTACTCACCATTGAATAAGACACTTAGTGATCCTGATATTTATAAATGTAATTATTTATTAACAATAATTTTTTTTTTGTTATTTATTTGTAAAAATTATTAGTTTGGCAATGACATATGACGTCATTGGGTGGGAAAAACTGTGGTATAGAAAAAAACCTGCGAAGTATTTTTTAAATTAATATTATTTGAAAAACCGTGGTATAGGCTATTCGCGAAGTTTGAACCCGCGAAAATCGAGGGAACACTGTACATTTAAAAATATTCAGTTGACTGAGTTTCTTGTTTAATGAATAAAAGACATAGAAAAACAATAACACCAATGACAAAAGATTTCTCACTTAAAATCTCCTAGCAAGCTCCGATCAACATTCTCAGATTTGTTCCTTTGAAATAAACTGTCTTACAGACTTACAGCAATCTCTGCTCAGTAAGCAGCTCCACAATTGAGAATATGATAGGGAGGACAATCAGTAGCTAACCAGGAAAGGACATTTTCACTTCACACAGTGAGCACATCATGCAGTCCCTAAAAATGTACTTCTTTTTCTGGTCACACGTCTGTCTCTTCCATTTATTGAATTCCATTGTCAACTCCACTGTTCAATCTCATTGTTCCTTTGCTCCCTAAGAACTTCCTACTTTTTCTCAAAAGACTGTGAATTCCATAGGATACAACAACATATTGTGATATCCAGTGATGAGTCAGCAAGTTGTTTTCATAGACAAGAAAGAAAATATTGCATTCTTGAAGGAGAGAAGGGGGTGAGACCAATTAATTTTACAAACAAGAATGCATTATTCTAGCATGAGATGGGAAATTAATCACTGAAATCAATGTATGCAAGTAGAATACTGTTTTTAAAAAAATACATATTAATTTAGCAATATAACTATGTATTTTATTCAAATGTGCCCCATTATGTCACTCAAAATTTAAGGTAGATTATAAATAGCAAACTATAATAACACTTTAGCAGCAATGAATGAATCTACAAAACAGAAGGAATTTTGAATTGTCAATCTTCTTGTTTTGCAGAAGATCCAGGCAGGTAATTTCAAAACAAATACAGTGATACCTTGTCTTACAAACGCCTCATCATACAAACTTTTCGAGATACAAACCCGGGGTTTAAGATTTTTTTTGCCTCTTCTTACAAACTATTTTCACCTTACAAACCCACTGCTGCCACTGGGATGCCCCGCCTCCAGACTTCCATTGCCAATGAAGCACCAGTTTTTGTGCTGCTGGGATTCCCCTGAGGCTCCCTTCCATGGGAAACCCCACCTCCGGACTTCCATGTTCCATGTTTTTGTGATGCTGCAACAGAAGTCCAGAGGTGGGGTTTCCCAGCAAGGGGAGCCTCAGGGAAATCCCAACATCGCAAAAACACAGGTCCAGAGGTGGGGTTTCGAGGACTTCAATGTTTTTGCGATGCTGCGATTTCACTGATGCTCCCTACGCTGGGAAACCCCACCTCTGGACTTCCGTTGCCAGCGAGCTTGTTTTTGCGATGCTGGGATTCCCCTGCTGGGATTCCCCTGCAGCATCGCAAAAACACAGAAGTCCAGAGGTGGGGTTTCCCATGGAGGGGAGCCTCAGGGGAATCCCAACAGTGCAAAAATGGGTGCTTTGGCTGGCAAAACGGGTGAATTTTGGGTTTGCACGCATTAATCGCTTTTCCATTGATTCTTATGGGAAACATTGTTTCACCTTACAAACTTTTCACCTTAAGAACCTCGTCCCAGAACCAATTAAGTTTGTAAGACAAGGTATCACTGTATATGTATTTACTCTGGAATACATTTCAGACTCGAAAGGAATTCGCTCTTACATTTAAAAAAATGTGTGGCCCCAGAGCATGGCGTATAACTCTTTTCCATGGTTTTTGATTATTTTCTTCAGAGTTTGAGGAAATTATGGGCCATAACAATTATGTACCAATATTTTAAAGGATAAAACAGATTGGAGTACGTAGGAGGTAATGGCTAGTACATGATAAAGAAAAGGAGGTGAAGAATATAGTAACTGAGTGGGGAGTAGCAAAACAGAAGTTGAACTTTATTGCATGCTGTTCCAGTAATTGCAACATTTCTGTCTGCGTAGTAATTTTCTTCGCTGCCAAGGCCCATTTCAATATCGTCCTTAAAGTTTGCATTATTTTATTCTGCAGTCGGCTCTGATGATTTTTGATTCTCTATGTTGTTCTTTCCAAAGCTGACATATTCCTTTTAGATAATATCTAATCTTTGGATTTGATTTGTAATAGCACATTATTTTGTTGTCGTTTTCAGATTTTATATCCAGCAGCCTGTTTGTGACCAGCATCCCTGAATTCCAACATCTAGTTGGTCTTTGTTGCCTTGGACAATGACCAATCCAGTATGGATTTCTGTAAATTACCTTTCACCAAATTGTTTATGAAAGTGACACCCTTTTTCTGGCTCCTCTGATAAGACTTGTCCAGTATGGTTGACCCTCTGGCACAGATGTCACCTTCCTCAGAGCATGCAAAGCTGACAACTATGTCACGGTACGGCCTCATTGAATCTATGCAATTCATAGAATCATAGAGCTGGAAGGAAATCTTAGGGCCCAGCTGAAGGCAAACACCTTATATTATCCCAGTCAAGTTTTGAAAACCTTCAGTGTTGGAGCACTCACAACTCGAGGAGGCAACTTCCATTAATTGTTGTCAGAAAATTTCTCCTTGCTTCTAGGTTGGATCTCTCATTAACAGGCTTCCATCTATTGTTTGTCCTACTCTCTGGAGGTTTAGAGAATAAGTCAATTTTCCCTCCATTGCAACAGTCCCTCCCCCCTAAATTATTCTCTTCAATAGGCCAGACAATTCCTTCAACCATTTCTCATAAATTGGATTTATTGTATTGTTATGTCTACTATATATGCTGTGAGCTGCCCCGAGTCCTCAGAGAGGGGTGGCATACAAATTCAATTAAATGAATGAATGAATGAATGAATGAATGAATGTTTTGATCTTCAGACTGTATTTGTTGCTGTGATAATAATATCAAACCACACCTTCTGCTTACCTCAGACCCTGGGAAAGATTTGACAAGTGTTCAAAAATGTTAAATCCAGTAATGCAGCCTTAATGAAGTTTGACAGTGTTGTTGTTGTTGTTGTTGTTATTATTATTATTTAGATTTGTATGCCGCCCTTCTCAGAAGACAGGCGGTGTTGAGGGAATTGTTTAGCAGAGTGATGGAGTTGGGGTAGAATGGTCTTGTGTCTAATTGTCTTTGTGTGTAAATACACAACTAAATAAATAATAAAGGTGGGATGTTGAACAAACAGATAAACAAAAACACAAATAATCCAGCCATCCCTTGCTTTCTCTGATCGAAGTCACAGAAATGCCCACATAATAAACATTTTCCACTTTCAGGAACCAGGTTTTATTTTTGTCAAGTATGTATTCGTAGTATACAAAGATATGACAATATACATGATACTAGTAAGAGAGAAACTTTAGGACGGGACGGTAGGCACGCTGGTGCACTTATGCACGCCTTGGGAGCATCATTCTCTCGCTCCGGCCTCAGCAAGCCGTTCTCTCTTCCCTGCGTTTCTGCTCGCCCTTCTCCCGGTTCACTGAGGGAAACATTCCCACGGCCCATTCCATCCTTCTGTATCATAAGCACGGAGCGTTATGGTCGGGATGTGTGTTTGTGTGTGAAGGCGGCAGGGTGAGCAAAGGGGGAAAAAAGCTACCGCTTCTCCCTCCCTCCCTCCCGCTTTACGGCTGCTGAAACCCCTTTCCTCTCCTCCTTCCACCACCCCCCTCCTCCGGAGAGCCCAGTGTCGGCCTTCAGCGTCCGTCCTCCTTCCTTTTTATTTTAAGGTAAACCGCAGCCGATCCCGAGGGGATGGGAGAGGAGAGGAGGGTGGTGGTAGGGATTGAGGGAAGAGCCGTAGACGGTGGGCGGAAAGTTGGAAGAAGTCCAGGCGAGGCGCGCGTGCGCGCTCCCTCGCTCGCAAGAGCTTCGCCAAGTGGCGCGCGCGCGCGCGCGACGTTCCAGGTCGGCGGAAAAGAAGGCGCGCTCCCCCGCGCGCGCCGCTGATTGCTGTAGCTGCCGCTCTGGTGAGGCGGCTGCAACTTTTTATACGTGTAGCGGCATTTCGAGAGCGGGGATGGGGTTGGGCGGGTGGTGTCGCAATTGGGTTTAGGTTGTTTTTCTCCCCCCTTCTTCCTCTGGAGAGCCTAGCATGAGCCGATCCGGTCGTGAGGAGGAGGAAAAAGACGGGGAGAAAGTGGAGGCTTCTTAAGACTCTCCTCACCACAATGCAGGCGGCGGAGCTCTTTGGCACAGAAGGCGGTCTGAGGCATTTTCCCCCCCCCTGAGGAGTGTTTGAAGAGAATAAAAGGGTTGTCTTTGTGCAACCGGTTTACACGCTGTACATTTCAACAAAACTATTTCTAAACAAGCAAACAAAACCCACCCAAAACATTCCGCCTCCCTCCGTAGCCTTCCGCGACCTGGCGCTTTTGCGAAGCCGGGCAAGCGGGCTGGGAATTTGGCCAGCGTGACGTAGAAGATTTAGAGAGAGGGAAAAGACCGCGAAAAAAAGGGGAAAAAATCCGCGCCACGGATTACGCCTTAAACCGGGCACCGAGATTAATATGGAAGTGTTGGCCGAACCGACGAGTTCAACTCCTAGGCGGTACAACTCGGGGGAAGGAAACGTCCACTAAGCTGCTCTGTGGCTAGGTTTTGCGGAGGTTGGGTGCCAATTTTTCAACGGGGTGTCTCTGAGGTAGGGCTCAGCTGCGCGTAGGCTTGCAAATTCCTCTCTATATATACATATAGCCAGTTTGGGAATTTTAATCAGGATAGGTGTCTGTGAGGTAGGGCTCAGCTGCGCCTAGCATGAGCCGACCCGGTCGTGAGGAGGAGGAAAAAGATGGGGAGAAAGTGGAGGCTTCTTAAAACTCTCCTCACCTCATCTTAATGCAGGCTGCGGAGCTCTTCGGCACAGAGGGCGCTCTGTCTATCTATCTATCTATCTATCTATCTATCTATCTATCTATCTATCTATCTATCTATCTATCTATCTATCTATCTATCTATCTATCTATCTATCTATCTATATCTATATCTATCATAGAACACTGACGGCAGAAAAAGACCTCATGGTCCATCTAGTCTGCCTTTATACTATTTCCTGTATTATCTTACAATGGATATATGTTTATCCCAGGCATGTTTAAATTCAGTTACTGAGGATTTACCAACCATGTCTGCTGGAAGTTTGTTCCAAGGATCTACTACTCTTTCAGTAAAATAATATTTTCTCATGTTGCCTTTGATCTTTCCCCCAACAAACTTCAGATTGTGTCCCCTTGTTGTTGTGTTCACTTTCCTATTAAAAACACTTCCCTCCTGAACCTTATTTAACCCTTTAACATATTTGTTTTGAACATGTTCCCTCTTTTCCTTCTGTTCTCCAGACTATACAGATCTATCTATCTATCTATCTATCTATCTATCTATCTATCTATCTATCTATCTATCTATCTATCTATCTATCTATCTATCTATCTTAATCACCAGTTTGTGAATTTTAATCAGGATAGGGCCTTGCTTTAGCAGGCGCTGGACTCCTCTATGATTTCTTTCCACGGATTTATATGCTGGGGTTTCTTAGTGGTCTTCCATCAAACTATTAAATCAAGACTGGTGCTGCATTGTTTGCTTGAGTAAGGTTGGGTAGGTGCTGCCACCTACTGTAGCACAGGCCAATGATTAGGTGCTATAGAAGGAGGGAAAAGTTACTTAAATCCGATACCCCCAATCAAAACCAAGGCCATATAAGCATAATTATTACCATCATAACCACTATGCTGAAGCAAACCGTAAGAGGAACACGTCCTCTTCCTGGATTTGTTTTGTTTTGTATAACCAACCTTTCACTGGTCTCTGCCAATTTCCACGTTTGTCTTTATTTTTAAAAAATTTAAATACAATTTATTCAAACACGTTTTCATTAAAATATAAATTATTATTATTATTATTATTATTATTATTATTATTATTATTATTATATTAATACATTATTGTTTAATAATAATAATAATAATAATAATAATAATAAAAAAATATATAAATGATAATAAACATCCTAGGGGAAATGGGAAAAGAAAAGTACTGTACATGATAAAAGAGAAAAAGAAAAGCACAGGCTTCCAATTTTTTCAGCATAATAGGATAAAAAATAAAATTATAGCCTCCTTTTACTTTTTTACATACTAGCAATTTCTATAACAAGACATCCCAAATGGGCAAATCCCAAAGTCAAAATTTAATATTTTTTTCCTGTTGAGCACAATGTTTGGAAGCAATTTCCAAGTAGAAACATACATACATACACACACACACACAGTGAAGGGCTACCAATTTTTTTACTACCACACTGTGGCTTATGCATTTTCTTTCAACATCTTTGAGTGCAAATTGGGTGCTTTGGGGTGGAGCTCCATTTTCGATACCCCACTGCATTCTCCCCCATCTGGGCAGTAGCCCACCCCTGCATACACACACACACATACACACACACACACTTAATAAAACCAGTTATTTTTGCCATATTTTCTACCTCCGACATTTTTCCTGTACATTCAATGTAAGGATTGATAAATCTTTCATTTTATGCGGATAAAGAATGTTTGCTTCACCTTTACAGGAGGTGAAGAAAAATCTTCCCGTGGAAGCGCTGGTTATAGTTGTCCCAAAGGTGCTTTTTCAAGAGGCAACTGGACTTTCTAGTTTTTGTTTGAAGATGCTTCGCTTCTCATCCAGTCAGATCTGAAGAAACTCCTTGGATGAAAAGCAAAACATCTTGAAAGAATAGAAAATAGAACAGAACAGAATAGAATAGAATAGAATAGGCCAAGTGTGATTGAACACACAAGGCATTTGTCTTGGCGCATAAGTCTCAGTGTACATAAAGAAAAGATAAGTTCATTAAGAATGATAAGGTACAATACTTAATTATAGTCCGGGTACAAATAAGCAATCCACTCATATTAGGAACCAGTCAATATAAATTGTAAGGGTACAAGCAACAAAGTTACAGTTGTACACTCATTTGTGGGAGGAGATGGGTGATGGGAACGACCAGGAGATTAATAGTAGTGCAAACTTAGTAAATAGTTTGAAAGTGTTGAGGGAGTTATTTATTTAGCAGAGTGGTGGCATTACAGGAAAAAAACTTCTTGTGTCTAGTTGTTCTTGGGTGAAGTGGTCTATAGTGTTGTTTTGAGGGTAGGTGTTGAAACAGTTTGTGTCCAGGATGTGAAGTGTCTGTAAATATTTTTAGAAAACCCAGAAAGTCCAGTTGCCTCTTGAAAAAACACCTTTAAGATAAATATCATCTGGATGATTCTCTCCAGAGACTCTGATTATAGATTTAGTTTGGAAAGTTTGTGCCATTTGCTCTGACCATGGGCATTTTTTCATTGGCATTCTGATTGCACAAGACCGGTTTAAGTTTGGTTCATTCAACATGCCAAACCATAGTGTGATTAAATTTTCTTGGGGTTTGACGTATTTTGAGAATCTATCAATGGTGGTTTGCTAGTCATATTTTATGGTTTAGTGGGTTGTGGAAACAAAAACATTTGTGGTTTATTGAATCCCCAGGGGAACCATGTTTTACCATGCCTTTTGTCTAACACAATTACTCTTTGCATAATACATTAAACTAAAGTAGCCAATAACAATTTAGCATTTGGTACTGTACAGATCTGTGGCTAGTTTATGATTGAATGTGTCAATATAAAGCAAGGTTTTATCTAGCGTAGATGAGATTAATATCACATGAACATATTTAATTTAGGTGAAAGTAATATAAGTAGAGTTCTAGCCTGACTTTATGACTGTACAGAAATAACCCACACTGGATTTAATGGTTCAGTGGCAGCTTTATTAAGCCGTAAACCCAACTAACCTCTGCAATACCTTTTTAAGAGCATATACAGCTATACCCTTAAAGAAATTTATTTGGGAGTAATTTAAGTCAATTAGAATATAATGAATTAGTACCTAATTTGGAAGGAAATAAACAGATCTCGAAAGGAACATGCTTTGGGATTGTGTAGAGAGTGAAATTCATAGAAACAAGAAGAGTTGTTTTACAGTGTTGATCCTGTCTTCTAACTTAACCTGCTGTTGTGTTCGCATGTATTAAATACTTGTACTGTTTTGGGTGTAATGAAATGTAATCAGTGTGTAGCAAAAAGTAAACAAACCCCCCCCCCCCCCCCCACTCATAGTAAGAACCCCTAAAATGAGGAAAAGTCAATTAATCACAAGTTTCAGATCCGCATGACAATCTACAGGGTCTCAAATTTCATTTCGGGTCATATAGATCCGAGCATAGTAGTAGGGTTAAGATATGAAATAGGATGAGCTGGTGCACGTAGTCCTCAAATTGCAACACTTGAGTCCAAAATTTCTGTTGCTACATGAGACAGTTGTTAATTTTTTGAATTTTGTTCCACTTTATGATGTTTCTCACCCCAGTTGAGTTAGTAATGTGATTGATAAGTGAATCTGGCTTCCCCATTGACACTGCTCATCAGAAGGTCACAAAAGACCATCACATGACCCCAGGAGACCAAGACCATCCTAAATATGAGTCACTTGCCAAGCGTCTGAATTAGCATTATATAATCATGGATGTTCTGGACCTGGACTGGGATCTGGCTGGGTGCTCCAAGAATACGAGCTTTACAGGCTTGTAATTTTCAAAACATTTATTTTATTTTTCCTTCCACATTGGATTTCGTCAATTACAGTTCTGGCATGCAAAACGCATTGCAATCTCACAGACTAAACTATGGAGTTATAATTCTTTCTAAAATAACAGGCTGTCTACTTCAAAACATCTTCTTATCTCAGGGTCAGGTTCACACGATCAAAAAACAGTTTATCATACAATATAAAACTCACTTCTCCAGAGAAACGGCATACACCCCCATTTTGTTTTTAGTACTTTGAAGAAAAGCATCTATCTTTTCCGGTCAATTCCGGATGTGATGTAATTAATTAATTTACACACTCTGAATAGCATATTAAAACCTCTTCCCCCCTGTTCTGCCAGGCTCCTGAAAATTCAAGGGTACAAATTTCAGACACACACACGTTTGAAAATTCAAAACAATGTTCTTTATCACAAAATTCAAAATAAACAAAGCACTCTTTTTGTACTGCAAAGAGCACTCTTCCCAAAACAACCGGGTAATCTGTACAATTTTCCTTAAGCAGTCATTAAGTACTTAGCTAGCAGCTGTGAAGACATTTCACACCCCTTTTTCTTCCAACTAAGACAAACACACACGTTGCTCTGCTATGGTTTTAAAGGCGTGAAAAAGCAACAAAGTCCAGCAACACAAGATTTCTGATGAACTCTGATCAGATATTCTTCCACAATTGCCAAACCCACATGCTGCTATTTATAGCAGCAGCCCTAATTACTCCAGCCCCACCCAAACACAGGTGGCCTCCCTTATTTCCTGTAATATGTTCTTATTTGGTCTCTTCTACGCATAATTCTGCGCTTGCGTGGGTCCAAAATGTCATCATTTGAATCAACAGAAGATAAGGGAGAGTGACTGCCTGGGCTGTATGCCAAGTCCCCCTCTGCTGAGTCACTCCCACCTTCTTCTTCGTCAGAGGAAACTAAACTCTGAACTGATTCTGTCGGCAACAACACAGGCCTGTGACATGTTGAATTTTCCCCTGCATCCACCTCCCCATTCCCTGGGGCAGGAGCTGGGCCAGAGCCAACCACAACACCCCCAAGTTCACCTTTCCTTTTCTGTGACCTTCTGAACTTTGCACTTAACCAAGGACTCCATTCTATACCCACATTACCTGAAGAAGCATTACTCAGCATACTTTTGTGGAATGGCTGTTCTATTTCATTTTCATCATCACTAGCCTCCTCCACATCTCTTAAATCAGCGTAATTATCAGCTTCTACATCATCTCCATCTTCTGAATCTGACAATTCCAAAGGCTGGCAGGGAACACTCACAACAATGGGGGATGCTGCAATGGTTGTAAGTGTGAAAAAATGGTCATAAGTCACTTTTTTCAATGTTGTTGTAATTCGGATGGTTGCTAAATGAACTATTATAAGTTGAGATCTTGAGGACTACCTGTACATGTGGATAACCTGTTTGCATTTACTTTATAACGTGCTTGGAATTTGCACTTCGTTGTGATTGAAATGGTCTCATTAAATGTGGTTCATAAGTTCCGGTTGATTAAATTTCTGCTGAAGAATGTTTTAATGATTTCTATTGGAATAGTAAAGCTTCTAGTTTTCAGTGGAAGTTTATTCCGAAAGTAAATACTGATCTAAATTCAGTTAAAGCTACTCCTTAATAAGGACACTTTAAGTCTGCAAGATCCTGCTCTTAAATGCTTGCAGCATTCAGAACATGATTTACTACCAAGTTTTATTTGCCCCTGATACCAGCTTGCTATGTAGCTTGCTTGGTTCGGTTTCATGCTCTATTAAATTCTGAGAAAACTGGAAAATAATTGGTCTGACATATTAATCTGCGTAATGCAAATAAATGTGATTCATCCTGCACAAAGGCATATTATTTTTAATATGGTATTTCTTTTATATATGTATATATGCTAGATTTTAATGCTGTCCTGCATTCATTAAAATTAGACCTGACAATCTACAAATATATTTTGTAGTAATATGATTGGTGGGTTTGTCATAATAATTTTAACTTTATTGCTGAACATCATTGCCTTCAGTTAGTCATCCAGAAGAGTATTTAGTTATTTGTTTTCAATATGTTTGGGTTATGGTTTTTAAATCTGTGTGCAATTAATGATTAATTGATAATGTAGCCTTTTACATTAAATATTTTGCAGATATAGACAAATTGAACTGCATTCCGCTTGTTATCATCTAAGTAGATTAGTAATCTACCCTATGGAACATAGAATAACAGAGTTGAAAGGAATCTTCGAGGTCCTCTAGTCCAACTCCCTGGTAAGAGACCCTATACCATTTCATACAATTGACTGTCGAGTCAAAGTCTCAAATGACTCACAACTTCTCAAGATGCTTTTCCACTGGTTAATTTCTCTTTAGTTTTAGGTTGTTTCTTTCCTTGTTTACTTTTCATCCAGTATTTCATGTGCCATGTTTTGGAGAATAGCTTAACCTCCTTTTCTTTGTGGTAGTCCATCAAATCTTGAAACACTGCTATATGTCACATCTAGCCCTTAAACTAAACATACCCAATTCCAGCAACATACCTATTCTTCATATATTTTAGCCTCCAGTCCCTTAATCATCTTTATTGCTCTTCTCTGCATTCTATAACACAAAGTGAACTGGTGATGTTATCTAATTTGACTAATGAAATATCTGCAAGAAAACAACGAAGCTCAGCCCTGCACTACAAATATTCTTTCATCAGTTTTCCTTCCCCCCCCCCCCCCCCGAAAATTGCAGAGTAACAGTAGGAAAATGGTCTTACTCTCTATGATCTTCCTACATATTGCCTATTTATTATTCTTTCCTTGGTCATGTCATCACACTACACCACACCTGGGCTTATTATTTCTTATAATAACAGGATTTTTTCTCTTTTTTAAACAACAGCCTAGGCTAGGGTAAAATAGGATTATGCTCAGTATGTTGTTGAGCAAGCCATTGTCTGAGAATATTTCATCAAACAAGTAGCCCTGTTAAATCATAATACAGTTACTCCTCAACATACAATATCAGCTGAGCTTGGCTATTCTAGTTGTATGTTGCAAATATTGTAAAGTAGGTGGTCACCTGGCCAACCTTATTTTATAATCTTTTTTGTTTGTTTCTTTGCAGTGGTTATTAAGTGTATGTGGCAGGTATAAAGTGAACACCAATGGTGGCTAGGCCAATGCTGGAGTTATTAAGGAAACCCATTGTTCGCTATGGGTCAAGTTTTGTCAGAAGAAAATACTGGTAAACAGTGACTGTGGTTCAATGCAAATGACTATAAATGCAGTTTCCAAGTACTGTATCCTTAAGTCTAGTTACTCGACATGCCACCAAAACTTCAAAACTGGGTTGTAATAGCTTTTTTGGGGGAAAGGGGGCTGTTGTAACATTGAATGGTCATAAATAGAAGACAAACTATATGTTTTATTGTATCTAATGTACTGTTTGAATCTGGCCATTGTTCTTCATGGGCTTTTGTATTCCCTTCTAGATGTCAATCATCCTGGGTATAATACTGAAAAAACAATCTAGAGGCAAGCATGTGTGTGTGAATCCACTCTTGTCTCCATTTCTATTCATTGCTTTAAAGAACTCTTTGATTTTCATATTTCATGTTAAGTTTCTCTTGTTGCTTCATGCTATGCCTAAAAAAATGAAAGCAATGAAAAAAGTAAGTGTCAAGGTTCCAGGTAGGGAAACCTGAATTTGAGTTCCCCACCCAGTTGAAAATTCACATCCCTTGTCTCCCACCCACATACTGGTCATGTTGCCCAATCAGATTGTGCCAGTGTGTCAAATCCTCCTTCTGCTTCCACCCAGGTGGGTGAGCATAGGATGGCCTTTGTGGCTGCATCTGCTCTCTTATGAAAATCACCTCTCCCAAGCTCCCATAAACATCAAGCCTTCTATAGATAGTGTGGCAAGCCATTAATTTATCACCAACTTCTGCACCAGCTTGACAATAAGCTTAGCCTTGTTTGTTTGTTTGTGTTTATTTGTTTGTTTGTCAAAGTAATGATTTAGTTGCTTGCAAATCTCAGGCTCTTTGTGCTATTCATTGGTTCCCATGATATGTCAGACAGTATTCCTGTTATTTATACAACTTGAGCCTGTTACATACAAAATCCTTTTATCTTCTGCAGATAGCTGTTACATATTCTATTTTGTTGCAGTTTGGAGGATACTAAATTGATGGGAGAAGGGATGTGTGAAAATATAGGTTCCTCAAATTATATGAACAGAAACTTTTTCTATTGCAGGGAAGAACACTATCCAGTTCCCATAGCTGGAGTGTAGGCATCTTTCTCCTAACTAGGGTAATGCCAAATTTAGGGCATTTAGAATGGACAGAATTTTAAAGAAATGATGAGTAAAGATATAAACTGAGGTAAGGGAGGAGTACGGCCTAAAATTAAGAGGTACAACAGATAATGAAAATGTCAGGAAGATATAGCAATTGATTTGGAAGAAAATTGAAAATTAAGGGTTGGAGACCCAGGCGACAAAAATAGGAGAGAGCATTAGAATAACAGTAGATATACCAAGAAGATCTATCTATCTATCTATGGATAAGGGAAAAGATATATGTTTAAGAGTAGCACCGATGTTGGTGTGAAGTCAGGGTTTTGAATTGCTAGTCTGTTAACTAAAAAATGAATTAGAGGTACTAAGGGAAGGGTAAGAGGAAGAAGAAGAAGTAGAAAAGCAACATGAGAAAATATTCTTTTATCAAAAGCAACATGAGAAAATATTAGATTAGATTAGATTAGATTTATTGGGTTTATATGCTGCCCCTCTCCGCAGACTCGGGGTGGCTCACAACAATGGCAAAAACAGTACATAGTGACAAATCTAATATTTACCAATCTAATTACAGTTTTAGGTTAAAAAATTCATAAAAGCAACCCCAATATATATAAAAAACAAGCACACAATCAATCATACGCCAAAACTACATGGGCAAGGGGGAGATGTTTCAATTCCCCCATGCCTGACAGCAGAGGTGGGTTTTAAGGAGTTTACGAAAGGCAAGGAGGGTGGGGGCAATCCTAATCTGTGGGGGGAGCTGGTTCCAAGGATCTACTGCTGAAAGAGTAGATCCTTGGAACAAACTTCCAGCAGACATGGTTGGTAAATCCACAGTAACTGAATTTAAACATGCCCAGGATAAACATATATCCATCCTAAGTTAAAATACAGGAAATAGTATAAGGGCAGACTAGATGGATCATGAGGTCTTTTTCTGCCGCCAGTCTTCTATGTTTCTATGTTTCTAGAAAGGAAGGAGATAAAGGGAGGGAAGTAGTATGAAATATAGAAGGAAAATAGACAGGAGATAAAAGTACAAAAGGTGCAAATTTAGGATATTTCTTTATGGTAGTTTGGACAGAAATGTATAACTATGTATGCTTTAATATTATAGTGTAGGTATGGATGTTTATGTAAAGATGGTGAAAAAATTAAAATTGCTTTAAATTCCTACACCTAGAATATAGGCATCTTTTTCCTAAATAGGGTAATGCCAAAGTGACAAAATGTAGGTCATGACATCATTGCCCTAGTCCAAGCCCACTATACACACATGCACACAGATAAGGCTTAAAACAGGTACAGGCAATGAGATGCAGAATGTTTGTGCAACCAAAGTGCTATTAAAGTTAAAAAGTGCTATTGCTAACATGTTGTAAGCCGCCCTGAGTCTAAGGAGAAGGGCGGCATAAAAGATCGAATGAATGAATGAATGAATGATGCTTCAGTAAAATCCCAATCACACATGAGCTGGCCTGCAAATAAGCTCCAAATAGCAAGAATCCAAAGCCACAGGTAGCTAGGTCATGTACTGTGAGCCCCACTGGGTAGAGCAAACCAAGAATTAACTTCATAGACAAACTAAGATTGCTTTGGTCATATACTATCAAGTTGATTTTGACCAGGGGTGTCAAACTGGATTTCTTCGAGGGCCAGATCAGCATTGTAGTTCCCCACAGGCCAGGCTGCGGGGGAGGGGGAAAGAATAGATGGCTCCTGCAGCATCCTGCCGGCCAAAACAGGGAATGAGTGGCCACACACAGTCTCTCTGTGCCCTGCTTTGGCTGACAAAGTGCTGCAGGAGACCATCCAGGCCAAAAATACAGAGGCCATGTGCAGCCTCCCTCCCCCGTGCCCTGTTTTGGCTGGCAGAGTGGTACAAGAGATCTGTAACAGTCTCCTGAATGAGAAGTGGGTCAGACTAGATGGCCACTGAGGTCCCTTCCGTCTCTATCATTCTATAAGTCTCCTGAATGAGAATGGGGGTCAGACTAGAAGGTCACTGAGGTCCCTTCCCTCTCCATCATTCTGTAAGTCTCCTGAATAAAAAGTGGGTCAGACTAGATGGCCATTGAGGTCCCTTCCATCTCTATCATTCTCTAAGTCTCCTGAATAAGAAGGGGGGTCAGACTAGATGGCCACTGAAGTCCCTTCCCTCTCTATCATTCTGTAACAGTCTCCTGAATGAGAAGGGGGGTCAGACTAGATAGCCACTGAGGTCCCTTCCCTCTCTATCATTCTGTAAGTCTCCTGAATGAGAAGGGGGGTCAGACTAGATGGCCACTGAGGTCCCTTCCTTCTCTATCATTCTGTAACAGTCTCCTGAATGAGAAGGGGGTCAGACTAGATGGCCACTGAGGTCCCTTCCCTCTCTATCATTCTGTAACAGTCTCCTGAATGAGAAGGGGGTCAGACTAGATGGCCACTGAGATCCCTTCCCTCTATCATTCCACTGGTGTGTGTGTGTGTGTGCATGAAAGAGCAAACTGTCCCATTCTTTCCTTCCAAAAGTAGCATTTTGTTAGAACCGTACTGACTGGATGGTGGCGAAATGTCCCATGTGGCCAAAAGGCTATGGCTGAATGTGGATTTTTGTGATGAAAGGGCTGGGGCGAAGAGCTAGGGGCCTTTGGGCGAGGGAGATAATGCAGCGGCCTATCAGCTGCTGCGGAAGAAAGAGCTTCATCCAACTGGCGGAGGCAAAATGTCCTAAACCCTTTGAATTTGTGATTTAGCCAACAGCATATGGTTGTACATAGTACATAAGGGTAAGACTTTGTATTGCAATGTATTTGTCATGAGTGGATTGTTCTCGACTTCCTAGCGCCTTACCTATTTGGTGCATTGTTAAAATGGTATTTTCCATCTTCTCCACATATAAACCTTGCAGATGCAGCAGTGACCATAGTGACAATGAATTAGGGGCTTCCATTGGCTGCTTGAAGCTCTCGTGCACATACATAACTGCCTTGCTCATATGGCAAAGTGACAGTGACTGAAGCACAGAGTCCATCTACCAGCTACCTATCAGTAGTTGTCCCACCACAGTTTGACAGACAGTTCTACGTTCAATCCATGGAGAACTGTTGGCATTTGGAGCATACATTATTGAATGGAAGGAAGGAAGGAAGGAAAGAAGATGCAATGTTTTAGTAGTAAATACTTTTCCTGATTTATTTATTTAGTTAGTTAATTAGTTAGTCCAATACATAATACACATTGAAGAGAATAGATATGTAGTAATATAAATAAAGAAAAGAATAGGAGAAAAGATATAAAAGTATAGGTGAACATATTTGAAAGGAAGAAAAGATAAATGAGATAAGGAGAGACAATTGCACAGGGGACGGAAGGCACACTGGTGCACTTATGCACCATTCTTTGGAGCAGTGATTTTCAACCTTTTTTGAGCCGCAGCACATTTTTTATATTTACGAAACCCTGGGGCACATTGAGCGGGGGGAGGGTGGGGGCTAAAAAAAGTTTGGACAAAAAAATTCTCTCTCTTCTTCCCTTTCGCTCTATTTCTCTCTCCCTCTCTCCTTCTCTCCCTTCCTTCTTTCTCTCTCCATCCCTCTTTCTTTCTCTTCCTTCCTTCCTCTCTTTTTTGCTCCCTTTCTCTCTCCCTCCCTACCTCCCTCTATGTCTTTCTCTCTCTCCTTCCCCTCCCTCTCTTTCTCTCTCTCTTGCTTTCTCTCTCTCTCTTGTTCTCTTTCTCTCTCGCTCTTTCTCTCTCTTGCTTTCTTTCTCTCTCTCTCTCTTGCTTTCTTTCTCTCTTGCTTTCTTTCTCTCTCTGAGCTTCGCGGCACACCTGACCATGTCTCACAGCACACTAGTGTGCCGCGGCACACTGGTTGAAAAACACTGCTTTGAGGTTTGTATTCTTCAGTCCTATAAATCTAGGAACCAGATTTGAAAGAATTCAGACACTGAACTGAGTTAGAGCTCTCAGAATTTTAGCCATCAAGTTATTGGAAACACATTTTTGTCTTGAGCTCTATCCATTTGTACATACCTTTAGCGCACTCTTAGGTGAACCTTTCACTTGGTGGACAGTATGGGCAGCCTTGGGAAGACTGAATAAGACTCACTAAACTACTTCTTGACATTTAAAGTTTGACAACCAGAACAGAAATCAAGTTGAAAGGTGAAGTCAGATAAGCTGTTAGGTGTCTTGTATGAATTCTTCACTTTTCTCTGGAGACGATTTTTTTTAGCAGCCCTGGTAAAGCAGAAGTAGAAGGTCATTGAGATAAATGAAATATGCCTGGGTCATTCCAGATTGCTAAGTGATGCTGACATTTTTGCGTTCTGAGCTCTTAAGATCACAAGGCAGTGATTGGAGAAGGCTGATTACACAGAAATAGTATGCAGGAGTTGGTCAAAAGAGCACAGAGAATAACTTTTCAGATGTGTTTGACAAGTGCTAGCTGTAGCGCCCTTTCAAAGTGATGTTAAAAGAAGGTATGCTAAAAAAAAGCAATGGCTGTCCTTGTGTTAGGATAATAGAACAGAACAGAACAGAATAGAATAGAATTTTATTGGCCAAGTGTGATTGGGCACACAAGGAATTTGTCTTGGTGCACATGCTCTCAGTGTACATAAAGGAAAAGATAAATTCATCAAGAATCGTAAGGTAGAACACAATGAAAGCCTGGATACATATAAGCAATCAAATCATATAAGGAATATATTCACTATTCAGATTTATAGTAGTTTCATGGATGAAGATGATCTTAATTTAATTTATTAGAGTTTTAAGGTGTCCAACTCCTTGCGGACTCTTAATGCCATTGCTTTCATTCACTGTCTGATTTTTACCTAACAAATTGGAAAAACGGGTCCTATTTTATTTGTGCCATTCTAAAAATCAACACAGAATTCAAATCAGACGATTCTTTATAAATTTTTGTATTTTTGAAGACATTTTTCCTAACTTGCACAGTTGGTGAGAGTTTGTGCTTGCACTGCCATGCTATATTCATTTGGGGTATTGTTTTTCTAAAAAAAAATATGAGTTGTGAAACATGTCACAACTTTCTGAAAAGAAACATTATGAGTTGTGAAACATGTCACAACTTTCTGAAAAGAATTGATTTCAGGACCTGGTCTTTTTTTTTTTAATTACCCTGAAAATTCAGAGAGTAAATTAGCTCATTGACAACCTTGGGTTAAAAGCGGAAACTACTTCTGTTGTGAAGTAAAATTATAGTTATATCTGTGTAGTCATCAGGAATCAAATTAAACTTGAAGCCATTTTTTACCATGTAAACTTGTCTGCTGTTTGGCAAAACCGCTCCAAGGACTATTGGAACTCTGCTTTATTGTACTAAAGTACAATAACAAAAATTTGGACGAGTGACAGCTTACTTTTGCCCCATTCTTATTCCACAAAGAACCAGTGGCATTATATGGAGTCTTGCTTAAGCTTACCATTTTCTTAGGGATGAGATTTCGCTTCCTGTCTCTTTTAACGGCTTTTGTATGCCTTTGTTATCTCTGTCTCCCTCCATAATGTGTGGCAAATATTACGAAAACCCTCAGATTCTCTTATGGGGCAAACTTTCATTTTTGCCATTGTGGCGCAGTGGTTAGAATTTGGTATTGCAAGCTAATTCTGCTGACTGCTGATAGCTAGCAATTCGGCAGTTTGAATCTCACTGGGTCTAGGTTGATTCGGCCTTGATTGAGCGGTGGGTTCCTCCAGGTTCGGACCAGATTGCCTGAACTGGTAGTGACCCGCTAGTGACGTGGCAATGGCATCAGGGATCTGGTTGGACCGGTTCCAGACTGTGGCCGCTGCCATCTTTTGGGGGGAATTTTTCCATGTTTCGGTGGTTTCTCCTCTTCTCCTGTTGAAAAAGGGCCCTCATGCCAGCCCCTGGGCTAATTACTTACCTTTATTTCTTTGCCCAAAGCACAGCTGATCAGCTCCTCAGCTGTGTTTCGGGTTGAATCCTGCTACTGAGCATGCGTGGAAGCGAAATTGCACAAGGGGACACGTGATGCATGATGCAAACTGGTGCACATGATGCAAACTGGCACATTGTGATGCGAACCAGTGGTGAAGATAAGTGGAACCCACCCCTGCTTCTATCCTTCTGAGTTCAATAAAAGAAAGACTCAGATTGTTGGGAGCAATGTGCTGACTATGTAAACCACATAGAAAGGGACTAATAAAGCACTGTGGCATATAGGTGCTATTGCCATTATTGAAAACTTAACCTATGTAAAAAAAAGTTTTTTCTCTTCAATTCTCTGGTATTATTTGGATTTACAAGTTTGCATAACTGTTAATGGACTTTAATTTGGGTCTTCTTCAACTCTTCATGATATGGGTTTTCCAGTCCTTTGTTATCATGGTTTCCTAAACTTCTGACTATAATGGTTTATTTTACCTAACAGGTCAATGTTTGACTGTTTTTATTCAAGAAATGGTGAACACATCTTTGCAATATGGAATGGAATGACATCTAAACTTGGATTCTCCTTATAGGGTGATATGCAACTAAGCACTATATTGCATCATATTCCAAACATTGTCTTTAAATACCAGGGATATTTATAAATTGGCTTGTAAATTTAAAATTGCAAAGAGAACCTTTGGGGGGTTTTCTAAGCAATTCTTACTTAAATTGTCCAACTGGTAGGAGATTGAAATTGAACAGCAAACTCCTTAAAATATTTAACTTGCTCAATGACCTAGTTGTGCACTATAAAACCCTTTCTAAAAGAGTAGGAACACCTGTGTTTTGGAGTAGTTAATTTCAAAGAATCCCCTAGTGTAACCCAGCAATAAAGCTTTAAGGCATCTTTGGAGACCTATAACAGGTCTCCAGACAAAATGGCTACATCATCAAGGGAAAGACAAGTAGAAATAAGGAAAGGGATAAAGGATGGAGAATAAGATTTTGACTTGGCATCCACATTGTCATTAATATAAAGGTTAAACAACAGCAGGGCAAAGATGCAGCCTAATTTGGTACTTTGCAAGTTGTGATAGATTCAGTTAAATTGCTTAGGCACTTACCAGCTTGGTTTGAATGGTAATATCAAGATGTTTAAAAGTAGTTTAAAGAGACATCAGTTGATTGAAGTGGTAGTTAATTTCCTCCCATCTTTCACATGGTGTTGCATCAAATACTGCCCTTAAGTCTATAAATGCAATACAAGTGGCATCTCTAGGCAAATTGTAATATTTCTCGGTGGGATGGTGTTCTTTAATGCATTGGTCCATTCTAAATCAACCAGACCTAGAGCAACTAAAAGTTCTCAAAGGACATCCCATCCAAGTGCTCATAATTAAACGTGGCATATAATTTTCTGGTAATGGGTAAAAGCCAGTCATTAGGGATACCCAAGGAATTATTTATAGTTGTGAAAAGAAGGGCTAGCACAGCAACCCACCATGCCCCATGCCTATTTGTCTAATAAAAGATTCAGTGTTGAAACACAGAAGGTCAGCCTGAGGGCATTTCGAGAGAAGTTCGTCAAGAAGCTGAATCCAGACAATTCCATACGCTTTTATCCTGTCCCGAATACACTTTTTAGAGCAGTGTTTTTCAACCAGTGTGCCGTGGCATACTAGTGTGCCATGAGACATGGTCAGGTGTGCCGTGAAGCTCAGAGAGAGAAAGAAAACAAGAGAAAGAAAGAAAGAAAGAGAGAGAGTGAAAGAAAGCAAGAGAGAGAGAAAGCAAGAGAGAGAGAAAGAGAACAAGAGAGAGAGGGAAAGAAAGCAAGAGAGAGAGAAAGAGAGAGAGAAAGAAAGCAAGAGAGAGAGAGAAAGAGAGAAAGAAAGAAAGAAAGAGAGTGAGACAGAGAAAGAAAGCAAGAGAGAGAGAAAAAGAGAGAAAGAAAGAAAAGAGAGAGAAAGAAAGAAAGAGAAAGGGAGAGAAAGAGAACAAGAGAGAGAAAGCAAGCAAGAGAGATAGAGAGCAAGAGAGAGAGAGAGAAAGAAAGAAAGAGAGAGGAGAAATAGAGGGAGGGAAGGCGGGAGAAAGACATAGAGGGAGGTAGGGAGGGAGAGAGAAAGAGAGCAAAAAAGAGAGGAAGGAAGGGAGAAAGAGAGGGATGGAGAGAGAAATAGAGCAAAAAGGAGGAAGAGAGAGAGAGATAATTTTTTTGTCCAAACTTTTTTTAGCCCCCCCCTCCCCCCTCAATGTGCTCCAGGGTTTTGTAATTGTAAAAAATGTGCAGCGGTTCAAAAAAGGTTGAAAATCACTGTTTTAGAGGACAAAATGTGCAGTTTTTTCAGAGACCCTGATGATATCAATGTTTTAAATTTTGGATTTGGGCTTTATTTTAGGACATGTTAGCCATCATCAACCTGACAGATGGCACTCTGGTGGAAAGAATCAGATGGTTTGGCCATCCTTGGTATCCTTGTGGCTTTATATACTGCTCAAAAATAAAATAAAATAAAGGGAACACTCAAATAACACATCCTAGATCTGAATGAATGTAATATTCTCACTGAATACTTTGTTCTGTATAAAGTTCAATGTGCACAACAGCATGTGAAATTGATTGTCAATCAGTGTTGCTTCCTACGTGGACAGTTTGATTTCACAGAAGTTTGATTTACTTGGAGTTATATTGTGTTGTTTAAGTGTTCCCTTTATTTTATTTTTTTGAGCAGTGTATATTATACCAAGGATCCCCAACCTCCTGAGCTGTGGAAAGGCACCAGTCAGTGTCCCTCAGGAACCAGGCTGCACAAGCGAGCAAAGCCACATTCGCACACACTGAGGATACAGGAAGCACATGAAATCACACACCCCGATCTATGGGGAAAAACACCCTGCACAGAACAGGTGGCCAAAAAGTTGTGGGTTGTTATATTACACTATGCCAATGATGGCTAAGCTTTTCCTTGCAAAGTGCTGAAAGTGCATGCATGCCCATAATGCAATTTGTTCATTTATTATTTATTGTTTATTTATTAGTGTGGCTTTACCAAGGTATTGTAAACTGGTATTAACACTTTACTTGATCTTGATTCCATCCCTCTGTTTATGCAACCTGACTTTTTTGGCAGCTGCTGCACACTGCTGGCTCATATTTAAATTATTTTCCACTGGAACTCCAAGATCCCTTTCACAGTTACTATTGTTGAGTAGTTTTACAGCTATCCTCTATAGTGGTCAGATTTCAGAATAAAGTACCGTACTCATTCATTCATTCATTCATTCATTCATTCATTCATTCATTCTTTCTTTCTTTCTTTCATTCTTTCATTCATTCATTCATTCATTCATTCATTCATTCATTCATTCAATCAATTTTTATGCCGCCCTTCTCCTTAGACTCAGGGCAGCTTACAACATGTTAGCAATAGCACTTTTTAACAGAGCCAGCCTATTGCCCCCACAATCCGGGTCCTTGATTTTGATTTTCATATCAACGTTATTTCTGGAAAAAAAACTTGTACTAGCTAGAATTAGCAAGCAAGTTGAGATTTTGCTCTAACCAACATTGGAACAATGGCATCAAACAGGTCCCTTTGTTGTTTTAGCCTACCATTGATTGCTATGGTCACTTAGTGTGTCAAGAACCCCATAGCAACATGTTGGGTTTACTGTCATGGAAACATCAGAGATTGGCACATTCATTCTGGAATACATTCCCCCAATCCTAAAATTCATAAGGCTCCTAATCTATAATTACATATTTCTCTATTGCAGGGCTTGACCAGACCATGTATGACAGTTCTGTCAATGATTCCTTCTTTCTCTCATCTAATCTTTGGAATCTTTGGAGAAGGGCGGCATATAAATCTAATTAATAATAATAATAATAATAATAATAATAATAATAATAATAATTATTATTATTATTAATAATAATAACACTACTACTACTAATAATAATAGTAATAATAGTAATAATAATAATAATAATAATAATAATAATAATAATAATAATAATTCAACTTGTTCTTGTATACTGTTTTATTCTACAATTTGGGTTTTGATTTTTCTTTTTCTTGATTGCAAAAACCCGTTCAATAAAGGTAGTTCTCAACTTATGTTCATTTATTGACTGTTTGAAGTCACAGCAGCATTGGAAAAAGTGACATGATCATTTTTCACACAACCATTGTAGCATTCCCATGGTCATGTGAGCAAAATTCGGATGATTGGCAATTGGTTCATATTTATAAATGTTGGGCTTATAACCAATGTTAGAATCTTAAATTTAAAACAGAGTATATATGGCAGTGGTGGTTGTTCAGACAATAGCACAAACTAATAAGTGTATAAATATTATTTACATTTATTCAGTAGTAGTAAGTAAACAGTCCACTTCATACATATACAAATCAAGCAATCATATACAAACCAGATTTCAGAATATACAATTATATACATACAGCAGCTAACCAATAATATTCCCCTTCAGAATACACAGTTCTATATACATATATAATTCTATTATATTTCTCTCCTGCAGAACACACAGTTCTATATAATACCATAAGTATTACTTACATACATAATACATAGATCAATATTTAGCACACGGCACGTCTATCGTATAGTCACACAAACAAAAGTAGCAAAGAGTGAGATCAGGGAGTTAGCGTTAGCAAGAACAATGGAGCAATAGTAAGCATTAGCAAGAATAACCACAATAACAACAGAGAGCAACACATCTGACTCCCTTTTGTAGCTAACTGACGTCCTAGCCCTTAAAGTAACATTATACTAAATCCTCCAAACTTATATTGCTGGTTAGTTCATATATTGACAAACCCAACTGATGAAGTAGGTAGTACTGACAGTAACATTTTTGGTGCCTCAAGGTCATGTAATCTCCTTTTGTGACCTAACAAAGTCAATGGGGAAGCCAGAACCACTTAGCCATTGTTATTAACTTCATAACTGCTATGATTCACTTAACAACTGGATAAGGAAAGGTCTTAAAATGGGGCAAAATTCACTTAACAATGGAAATTTTAGACTCAATTGTGATCGTAAGTCGAGGACTATCTATATTTCCAATAATGAGATGGAGTATACAAAGGTAATAAATATATAAATTATCCCTTTCAATGGCTTTAGTTCGGTGAGCCATATTCTATTATTCTGAGTGAATAAGCAAGGGTCATATTTTACAATCTAGCATAATCTAATAAGATTTTATGGAAAGAAAGCAAAATTTTAGCAACTGTGATACATTTTTTGTCTGTATTGTACAAGAAACTATGCAAGGCATATATTATGAAGACAAATGTACAATGCCTGCTGAATAGTTAATGGTTAGAAAGGTTTATTTTGACAAAGCTTTAACTAGGTATCTATATAATATAATTAGTGAGGAGTGGGATTTCCTCTTGATGAAAAACTCACGTGCGTTAGCAGTTTTCATGTTGAGTTTAGCATATTTTATAACTTTCTGCTTGTCTTCCCCAAAGAGATGTGCTTGCTTACTAAGCACAGTGCAAGGGGATGTTTTTGTGGCTGTATGTTATCTTTACAGTGGTCTTTGTGTTGAGTACATCATCCTGTTCCCTAGAAGTGCAATAGTTTGAGAAGGATGATAAAGGGGAAGAGTTATGGCACCCTATCTTACCTGTTTCACTACACTGTTGCATTTATTCTTTAATTTATTTCTGAGCATGTTGCAAGTGAGCCAACCGGTGTTTGTGAAAAAGTACTTCGGCTACATTTTTGGGGGATGAGTAAAGTCATATCGTTTTGCTAAAAGCTTGTACAGTAGATGATAAATGATAGGTCTGTATTTCCAGTTCTTGGCCACAAATGCTTTTCCTGGATGAAAGATGTGTGTTTTTAGCTTGCATTGCTGGTTTGGTGTCAGTTTTTATTGTTTTCATTCATTCTTTGCCAAAATATTGATTTAACTAATGCCTGTGTAGTTTCCTACAATTAATACAATAGTTAACAGTTTGATCGGCTGGCATTCTTTTTACTTTTTTTCCAAAAGAAAAAAAAATAATGACTCTTCCCAGAATTATTTTAAGGCGAATTTATATATTTTGATTAATTATGCTCAAATTTCTGGAGATATAAGGAGAGCAGTCAATGTTTAGAATCCTTTGAATGAGAGAAAACCAGAGACTTTTTTTTACTTGTATACATTTATTTGTATACATTTACAGATCCTTGCAGAGAGAATGATTTTGGTTAATTTATTTTTTTCTGTTTCCATATACATCTGAATATGATGATGTTATCCATTTAGTAGTGTTTTGACTCTTGGGGTTTCTATGGACCAGGTCTGTCTACATCAGAGGTGTCAAACTTGTGGCCCGTCCATGCCCGATTTAGCAAAGGGGAAAAACTTATGATATGTCACATGATGACCAAGTGACACCATGAGTTTGATATCCGTGCTCTACGTCTGATCTTGCACTACATTGAATACATACTCTATTAATTTGTTGACACAGAATAGAAGTCAAAAGTGGCCAAGTTTGAAAAACATTTTATTAGGTTCTTATGGGCAGACACATTTCTCTTGCCTATAAAATTCTGCTTGCTCTTTTAATCCCTGACATGAATGTAAAATCCCCTCTTGTTCTTGAAAGTCCTGCTCTTTCAAGTAAAGTAAGTATAAGTAGAAAATTTTACAGATCTTAATCTCCCCCCCCCCCCATAAAATAAAGTGAACAAAATGGCTTATGGTCTTTGGCTAATTCCATTCCTTCCTTGTTCTGTGCTGAAATATAAAACCTGTACATACAAGCACATGTAATTTTGGTGACGTTTGTCATTTTAACAGATTAACAGAGTTGGAAGGGACCTTGCAGGTCATCTAGTCCAACCCCCTGCCCAAGCAAAAGATCCTGCATCTGCCTCTACATAGGATCGAACTGAACCTCCAGATTATGAGGTAAGAGCTCCACCTCTAGGCCACAGCAGCTGGACCTTGCCTAAACTGGGATGGTTGATCACTCCCAGTTGTCTTCTACTAATAGCTTTCATTATAAGGAGGTTGTCCATCCGTCTTGAAGTATGTGTCAGAAAGGTTGACCGGTAACCATACAACATGATAGGAAGATAATACAGCCATAAAATGTAGGAGTAAAGAACATTTATGCTCATGTTTCAAACGTATGTGGGACCCCTGAACTCAGCAACCTAGAATGGCAGGTTGGAATGTAGCAACCTGTTGTGTATGAGACTTGTAGGATCCAATCTGGGTTGGTGAGTGGAACTAGAGGTTTAGTCTTCTGAACTTTTGGACTCGTGCTGGAGCCCAACATCAGGGAATCTTTCTCTCACTAGACATTCAGATGAATATGTGTGTCAGGCCGAAGCCATCATTTGATTTGGAGAACTTTGGCCTGCCCCATATTATACATGAGACTGTATTCGTGTTGTGGGGATTTGGGAAGGGAAGTAGAAATGTAGCCATAACAAATTTATTCTAGATTCTCAAGGAAATTCTTTGTTCGACACCTGCCTGGAAGTGGATAGGAGTAATGGACACAAAGGAGACTGGTCAATGTGATGAACTTGGGGGGGTGGGAACAAGGGAATGAACTTTAAACTGGGTGGAGAAACCCTGGTAGTCTTAGATTTGGGTTTCTCCCAGATGTTCCAACATAGCTCCACTAATAAATTGGAACTCTGAGGAACGCTATGCCTCAGACTCTGATTTAGTTTCGGATGCTATTTGGAACACTGACAGTGTGGTTTTATTATCATAACTTTAAAAGTGTGATGTATTTCAAATGAAGCTGAGATAGGGAGGAGGGCTTAAAAAGAGAAATAGTTCTTTTCGTCTTTGTGGAAGCAGAATGCCAGTGTAAAATAATTCTACTCCTACTTCATGAACTGATGCCATTACATGTCACTTGTAACTATTGTGAATACAACCAGATGAAAGTCTGCTTTGCAATGGCAGAGACAGAATGTCCTGCAGTAGACATTACTTTGAATCAGATTCTTTAGGCTCACACAGATAAAGGGGTTCAAACAAGCCAAGGTTCGGAAAAAGGCTGTGAGATGAAAACTGAGCCCCTGAAGTGACAAAGTGCAGACGATAACTTCTCACTTTGCAGAACTAGTGGCTCTCGGTCTATTACAAGGGCAGGAAAGAAGAAATTACTTGAACCTTTAGACATATAAGTGGCTTGAATCCTAGTTTGCCGTAGCTACCTTTCCTCATAATTAAAGACCTCCCTACATCTGCAGTAAACATACATTATCAGAGTTGTGTCCTTCAATCTCTGACAAGTGAAGCCTGACCTTGTGGTTGTGACCTGTGGTTTGTTCATTTTAGACGTTACTTATCATGCAATGTGTCTCCATGTGGTATTCAGCATTTGAAGAAGAATAAAATATAATGAATAAAGAATAAAATACGAAGTCCCCAGAGAGGGGCGGCATACAAATCCAATTTATTTATTTATTTATTAGATTTGTATGCCACCCCTCTCCGAGGACTCAGGGCGGCTCACAAATAATAAATAAGTAATAAGTAATAAGTAATACGCCAGGGGAGTTTGATTCATTCAGCTTGGATATTATAAGTAGTAAGTAGTAAGTAGTAAGTAATAAGTACTAAGTAATAAGTAATAAGTAATTAAATAATGCAAAAAGAAAGAAAGAAAAAAGGTAAGGTCCAGTAATGCACTTTTGACCCTGAGTAATGAAGTAGTATCTTTATAGGATTTCAGACAGTGATGAAATCTACTTACCTTCACTACCAGTTTGGAAGCGCAAGTGCGCCACCATCAACATAATTTTTCACCCTCTGCACATGCACAGAGGGTTAAAAACAAGAAAATAGCAACATCCAGGCAGGTGAGCAAAGCCTCATGCTGCCACTGCTAACGGTTCTCCAAACCCTCAGCGGCCGCCATTACCGAGCTGAAGCGGTAGCATTTCATCCCTAATTTCAAATGCTGACGTTGGATATAGAAATGCAATGGTACCTCTACCTACAAACGCCTCTACTTATGAACTTTTCTAGATAAGAACCAGGTGTTCAAGATTTTTTTCCCTCTTCTCAAGAACCATTTTCCACTTACAAACCTGAGCCTCCAAAACTGTAACCGGAAAAGGCAAGGAGAAGCCTCTGTGGGGCCTTTCTAGGAATCTCCTAGGAGGAAACAGAGCTGGAAAAGGCAGGGAGAAGCCTCCATGGGGCCTCTCTAGGAATCTCCTGGGAGGAAACAACGCCTTACCCTCCCTGTGGTTGCCCCAATCGCATGGATTATTTGCTTTTACATTGATTCCTATGGAAAAAATTGCTTCTTCTTACAAACTTTTCTACTTAAGAACCTGGTCACAGAACGAATTAAGTTCACTGTGCTTGTCAATTATCAGTGTCCTTGGGATATGCTTTATTGGTGGACTATTCTACAGAGCATTAACGGAGTAAATTTGCAAGTTCAAGGGACATATAACGCAAAAGCTCCTTTGATTCATTCAGATGAAATGAATATCTAATATTAAGCATCTTTAATGACAGCCACATTTGGAGTACGCCAGGGGAGTTTGATTCATTCAGCTTGGATATTATTAGTGCAGAATTATCCATTAATTTTATAATGCCAATTTTATTCCGTTTCTCTTCTTCTCATTTTTGTACTTGGTTGATATTGTCTTTATTATGCCTATTGTAAAGTTTGCACCATGGATATCTTAAGTGGCTTTTTATGTTCTTTGCTAGCTGCTGAGAATCTTTAGGATTGTCGCTGGAGAGAAATGGGTTTAATGAACAAAATAAAATATCTGAAATATGCTTCAGTTTTCCAAATATGGTCACAGTTAATGGGATAAGTAGTATGTTGTACCATTACAGTACAGTATACTGAATGTCCTCTGATAGACAAATATCTTTATACAGGTATATAAGACGTTATAGCTGTACAAAATATAATATATTGTATATTATATAATTACAATATATTGTATATTATACAGCATTATACCTGTATATTTCTAAAGATATGCAGTATCTTTCTACCAAGTTGGTAGAAAGATTCTGTATTCTATCATCACTTGAGTTTCCCTAATCATGCTAAGCTCAGGGTTATCATTTGTTAAATTCAGTATAGTTTGTCCATTAGCTGTACAATTTTGGGAAAAAGTGAAACTGCCTTAAGATACTAAAAATTGATGCTATATTTGCATTTCTCAATACTCCGAAGCCTTTTTTTTTTTAGAGTGAATCTATCTGTAATATAGAGAGTTTTTGGGACTCAGCTAGCTTATGCATATAAGTAATATTATTTTAAAAAATTACAAAACAACTGGAGCACCACTCGAACATTATGAACATCGCCATCAGTCAATTGCAAAAGGCAAGTTCACTTGGAACAGATTACATTCTGTAATGAAATATTTAATATCATCAAATAACATTGATTGCCCACAAGATCATATGTTGCAACGTCCTACCGGTCAATGACTACTTCAGCTTCAACTGCAACAACACAAGAGCACGCAACAGATTCAAACTTAATACCAACCGCTCCAAACTTGACTGTAAAAAATATGATTTCAACAATCGAGTTATTGAAGCGTGGAACTTATTACTGGACTCAATTGTGTCAACCCCTAACCCCCAACATTTCTCCCTTAGACTCTCCACGATTGACCTCTCCAGGTTCCTAAGAGGCCAGTGCACTGGTGTGCCTTTCGTCCCCTGTACAATTGTCTTTCCTTTCTCTCACTTATCATATATATTCTCTTTCTTTCATATATCCTCTCCTCTAAGTTCACTTTTACCCTTATATATATTACTACATGTCTATTTTTCTTCCTATGTATTTGTGTATTGGACAAATGTATGAATAAATAAATAAAATAAATAAAATAAATAAAATAAATAAAATAAATAAAATAAATAAAATAAATAAAAAATAAATAAAATAAATAAAATAAATAAAATAAATAAAATAAATAAATAAAATAAATAAAATAAATAAAATAAATAAAATAAATAAAATAAATAAAATAAATAAACATCATCTGCCTATCCCAAGATTTTGGGGAAAAGTTGGTAGGTGGCTAAAACTGCAAAATCCAGTCTAAACAGCTGGCTGGCTATGCAACCAAACATACCGTAATTAGAGTTAAAACAAAAAAGAATTGAGCAGGCTTTTATGTTATTATTTTTACTGTACCCGTTTTAATCATTCCATACTATAGGAATTGGGATTAAATATTCTTTATCCTCCTTTTAGAATGTTGAAGGTCACTTGTTCTTTTGAAATATGTAAAACTTTCTACAACTGAAAAACCTAAAGGAAGCAATTCATTGTGTCCCATGCTCTATAGTTCTACAATGCAATTTTAAACATGTAAATTTGACTTAAATTGGGCCATTAGCTTGCAGATTATGAATATTTAACCTTAGCAATTTTAGTGATTCATATTACATTTGCTAGCTTTCTTTTTAAAGAAGGAACATTTCTAATATATCTTTATCCCCATTTCTAATGGTCCTAAAATACTGTTATAGTTATTCACCACTAACCTCAATATAAACGTTTCCGTCAACAAGGATTACTCAGCTCATACATTAACACTATTAAATTAAATGTTGAATAGCAAAAAAGTGTGAATGGGAAAAAATAATCCCCCCCAAAAGGAATTAATTAAAATAAGGAATCATTCCAACTTAAAGAGAATAAATTTTGTGAGGCTACTGAAATGTATTAGATATTACAAATTCAGTGTTTCCCAACCTTGGAAACTTGAAGATATCTGGACTTCAACTCCCAGAATTCTGGGAGAAACACTGGTCTGTTAAGCAGTTGGTTGATCTGGATTTCATAGAAAAGCTAACTTTTGCTCTGGCGATGACTTTCAAAATCATTTCTATGTTTGGATTTTCCTGTCATCTGAATTAAAAATGTAATTCAGAAGAAAACCAGGAGCTGTGGTGGTACAGTGGTTAAAATGTAGTAGTGCAGGCTGACTCTGCCCACTGCTAGGAGTTTGAGCCTGACTGGCTCAAGATTGACTCAGCCCTACATGTTTCCGAAGTTGGTAAAATGAGAACTTAGATGGTTAGGGGCAATATGCAGAGTCTGTAACCACCCAGAGAGTAGTGTAAAATACTTGGGAAGGTATATAAATCCAATGTTATTGCTATTCAGAATTCTAAAATTTAGAATTGCAAAATGCAACTTGTGCCCTACGAATCTCAGCGACTGGCTAGGTCCCACAGAGTTGGCCTTCTCCAGGTCCCGTCAACCAGACAATGTCGCTTGGCACGGCCTAGGAGAAGGGCCTTCTCTGTGGGGGGCCCAGCCCTCTGGAATCAGCTCCCCCCAGAGATATGCATTGCTAACACCCTCCTCATCTTATATAAGAGTCGTTGCCTTCTTCTTCTTCTTCTTCTTCTTCTTCTTCTTCTTCTTCTTCTTCTTCTTCTTCTCCTCCTCCTCCTCCTCCTCCTCCTCCTCCTCCTCCTCATCATTTGTTGTTGCTGTTGTTGTTGTTATTATTATTATTACTATTATTATTATTATTATTATTATTATTATTATTATTATTATTATTATTATTATTTAGACTTGTATGCCACCCTTCTCCGAGGACTAGGGGTGGCTAATTTAGCTAATTAATTGGATTTACCATTGCATTTTATTGTTTTTTATTATATGTTATAAGCCGCCCCAAGTTTTCAGAGAGGGCGGCATAGAAATCCAACAAACAAACCAACAAACTTCTAAAGGTTGAGTCAGGTATGCCACTATTCCAGCTGGTAATGCACAGCCAAAGCTGGGTACAGTTGGATACACTTAATATTTGAATGGGAATATAAATCTCTCTCTCTCTGTGTTTGTATCCAAATGATGTTAAAGCAATGGCATCAGGAAAAATTAAATAGCTCTGAAACAAGAGCTTCAGAATAAAATTCAGGGTGGAACAATGTTCAGGGATAGTTTTCACTTGACTTCCCTACCGGTTCACAAATGCATGTGTGTGCCCACAAAGTTGCTTCACTCTCGTGCGCCACCTTCACACATGCGCACAGCGCCCACACACGGCTTTACTTGCACCTGAGCATTCCACACATGCACACAGCCTCAAAAATGTGCACAAGTGGGATAGCATAGAGCCATTACCAGTTTGGCCGAACCAGACAAAAACGGCTGAATACCACCTCTGAACATGTTATCAGGGTTGCATCCAACCCCCTAATAGCCTACAGCTGAGGTGGTGCAGCAAGTAGAGTGCTGTACTGCAGGCCACTAAAGCTGAGTGTAGATCTGTAGGTCAGCAGTTCAAATCTCATCACCGGCTCAAGGTTGACTCAGCCTTCCACCCTTCCGAGGTGGGTAAAATGAGGACCCGGATTGTGGGGGCAACATGCTGGCTCTGTTAAAAAGTGCTATTGCTAACTTGTTGTAAGTCGCCCTGAGTCTAAGGAGAAGGGCGGCATAAAAAAATTGAATAAATAAATAAAAATAAATATTAAACAGGATTTTTTCTTTCTTTTTGCTTTAGCATCTTTGGAATTGGATGGATAATATACATAGATTTTCATAGCATTGGATTGCTAAAAAATTAAAATATTATACTTCAGTTACAGTTGTTGATTGCCTGCTTGAAAAATTTAAATCTACAAAAAGTTTGAATGCAAATGTTGGGAAGTGAAAATTTAAACACAAAGCACCAAAAATAATAAATGCTTACCGTATTTGCTTTTAAGAGGAAAAAAAATCCCAAAGTTTTGTTTTACAAAGTGTTATTTTGTAATTATAATTTCCTTTTACATATACTCTCACCTTTTCCCAGAATGATATGCAGCTGGTGTTTTTCTATTTCACAGGTTTCAAAGCTTGTTTACAGAGAAAATATGAAAAAAAAAAAGATCAGTTGTAACTATTGTTACATACCGCGTCACTGCCTTAAAGAAACATTGCACTTTGAAATGCTTCTTTATATTCTGTGCTTGAATATAAAGCTTAAATTGTTTCATATCGTGGTAGTTAACACTACTAACTCCTAGGAGTTAGACTTGATGGGACTCAGCTTTATTGGGTATTTAGAATTTGGAACATTCACTAAATAAATTGTTGTTAAGGACTGACCATAGACTATTATTCTCTATAGCCTGCGGGAATAGAATAGAATAATAAATTTTATTTATTTATTTATTTATTTATTTATTTATTTTGTCCAATACATAATACACATTGAAGAGAAATATGTAATAATATAAGTAAAGAAAAGAATAGGGGCGGCATACAAATCTAAATAATAAAATAATAAAATAAATAAATAAATATAAAAGAATAGGTGAACATATTTGAAAGGAAGAAAAGATAAATGAGATAAGGAGAGACAATTGGACAGGGGACGGAAGGCACTCTGGTGCACTTATGCATGCCCCTTACTGACCTCTAAGGAACCTGGAGAGGTCAATCGTGGATAGTCTAAGGGAAAAATGTTGGGGATAGGGGTTGACACTACTGAGTCAGATAATGAGTTTCACGCTTCGACAACTCGGTTGCTGATGTCATATTTTTTACAGTCAAGTTTGGAGCGGTTAATATTAAGTTTGAATCTATTGTGTGCTCTTGTTTTGTTGTGATTGAAGCTGAAATAGTCATTGACAGGTAGAACGTTGCAGCATATGATCTTTTGGGCAATACTTAGATCGTGTTTTAGGCGACGTAGTTCTAAGCTTTCTAGACCTAGGATTGATAGTCTGCTTTCGTAGGGCATTCTGTTTCGAGTGGAGGAGTGAAGGGCTCTAACAGAGGTGGAAGTGACCTTGGAGATCCTCTAGTCCAATAGGCAGGAAACCCTATACCAGTGATGGCAAACCTATGGCATGGGTACCACAGGTGGCACGCGGAGCCATATCTGCTGGCACTTGAGCTGTTGCCCTAGCTCAGCCCCCACATGCATGTGTGTGCCGCACAGCTGATTTTTGGCTTGCACAGAGGCTCTGGGAGGGTGTTTTTGGCTTCCAGAAAGCCTCTGGGGGATGGGGGAGGGCATTTTTACCCTCCCCTGGCTCCAGGGAAGACTTTGAAGCCTGGGGAGGGCGAAGGACAAGCCTACTGGGTCCAGCTGAAGTTAGGAAACAGGTTGTTTCCAACCTCCAGAGGGCCTCCAGGGGGGTGAGGGAAGGTGTTTTTGCCCTCCCCAGTCAATGAATTATGAGTGTGGGCACTTACACATGCATGATAGCACATGAACATGCTTTCTCCGTACTAAAGGAGTGGGTCCAGCAGTCACATGGGTTGCTCCTGTCCAATCCGGTGGGACTGAGCCTAGTATTAAAAAAGCCTGCTGGATCCGCCCCTTCCCCAGAATTCGCTCAGTCCGTGATCCTTCGCGGTCGTGTGATAGCTCGTTCTCTCTCAAACACCTTCCCTTCGACTCCTTTCTTCAAAAACAGTAAGAAATTTCCATTATTTTAGCTTGCCGGCAGTGGTTTTTTTCTCAGCCCTACAGGGCTTCGAGTTGGGGGAGGAGTAGCGGCACAGCCAATTCCCGGTCTTTTCCCTCCGTGCTGTGCTGGGGCCGGCTCGGAATTTTACATATTCCTACGGTCTGGAGGTCCTGCCGAGGCAAGCCACAGTCATAAATTATCAAGGGCTATTTACCTCCCGCCGTGTGGGACTTAACCGTCTCCCGGACTTAGTTTTCCCCTCCGTTTGTAACAGATACGGAGCGGTTGATTTGGCGCGAAGGCTCTCGTGCCCAGTAACTCGCACTTTCGGTTTTGCCTGGCTTGGTCAGCCATTAGTGCGTTCAGTCCGCCGCTTGACCCTGGAGTAGCTGTGAGTCCCTCAGGCCTATTCTCCACAGAAGTGGCCTCCAACCAGTGTGCCTTGGTTTTTTCTTCTTAATTTAAGTTTCGTGAGGCCTGCCACACTGCATTTAGGGACACGAACTCTCGGTATCGTCCGGATTGCCCCTAAGTCGCAGCCGCTCCTGGGCCTAGGAGCAGGGTCACTTCTCCTCTTGGGAAAGCTCACAAAATCCTTCTCCCCCCTAATTTCTTGGCTCAAGCCTTGTCTTCTGTAATTTGTTCAGACTATGGCTTCTTTTCCCAAGAGAGGCACAAATAAAGGTCCCAAAGAGGTTAGGCCTACTAGTGATGAATCTAATATCCCCCAGGCCTCTTCCTACTCTTCTTCAGGGGCCCATTCCCTGGCTAAGACCACTAGGGCTGAGAAGAGAAGGGACCTAGCCCTACAAAAAATATATTATAAATCAGCCAAACGTTTAAAGGTGCAGGCCCAAGTGCATTCAACCCCCCCGGAGGCTTCTAACCTGCCTCTCTCTGGGGTTCCTGTGCTTTCTCTGGATGAGCCAAACCTAAATCCACCCCAACCTAACTTATGGGGCTTAGGTCCAGAGGAGCCAGATATTACTGAGGATTCCTCCCAGCCAGATCCTTCTCAGGCCTTCAGGGATCCCTCTAATTTCCCGGCTGATATTTCTACCTTGCCTCCGGAGTTTCAGCCTATATTGTCTGTCTTGACTAAAACCATTGATGCTAAACTCTCGGCTATCAATGTTCCCTCCTTGTCTCATCCTCTACCTCGCCCCTCCCGTCCCGTGGGTTCTCCTTCTTCCTACAGAGCCCCACTCACAGAGGATTTTGATTCCTCTGATGAAGAGGATGTGGATGCAGAGGAGGATGATGACCCCTTTCAACGTCTGTCGGAAGATGAGGAATCTCAAATTAAGATACCAGCCCCAGCTGCTATATTTCCATCGCAGCTCTTCAAATCTCTCCTTCTCAAGGCAAGGGCATCTACGGGGCTAGCCGCACAGGAAAAGCAGGCCACTCCTTCCACAGACCCTCCGGAGGAAAATCTTCCTTATTTCATGGATGAACAGGAAGACAATGAGGTAATTCCTATGCCCAAACTATTTAGGGACGCCCTGCTTAAGCAGTGGGACCATCCTACCTCTGGCTTCTCCCCCACTTCTAAGGACAAGAAGTTGTACAAGCTCTCCCCCTCTTACAAGGAGCTGCTAACCTGTCCTAAACCAGATGAGCCGGTTAAGACCCTGCATTCGACAGCTGCCATGCCTGGTGAAGCAGAGGAGGTCCTCTGTCCTGAAGACAAGCGCCTTGAGCAAATGCTCAAGAGAGGATTCTTCGCAGACGCATGGGCCATTAAGAGTGCAGCGGCAGCATCCTTCTTCTCCAGAGCTATGCTCTTGTGGCTTCGCCAGCTCCAACAACACTTGCCTCCAGATGACCTTCGAGGTCAACAAGATTTCAACAAAATCTTCGCAGCTGCCCAATACATAGCGGATGCTACTCTCCAATCTTCCAGGTTTGCAGCCAGGTCAGTAGCGGCTTCCAGTACGGCCAGAAGAATTCTATGGCTCCGTCCCTGGCAAGCGGGAGTAAGACAGAAGTGGCAACTTGCCAGGGGTCCTCTGAAACGCAATCTCCTTTTCGGAGATCTCCTGGACCCTCTCCTTACAGAGACCACGGATAAGAAAAGGGTCTTGGGCCCTACCACCAAGAAGGCCCCTAAACCACAGTCCTAGGTTCAAGGCTTCGCCTTTCAAAGGAATCCAGGTCAGTATTCCCCTCGTTTTCGAACCCAACCTAGTATCTCTAGGGGCAGGGGTTCCCGTTACCAGAGAGGATCCTCCTCTTCCAGAGCTTCCAAGAAGTCCAGATGGTGAGTCTCCATCCTTCCCTATTGGAGGTCGCCTGGCTTGGTTTTCCTCTGCCTGGCACCGTTCTTGTCAGGATCCCTGGGTCATCGACATTATAGAACAGGGCCTTCACTTAGAGTTCATTTCTCTCCCCCCTAAGCGTTTTTATTTCTTGTCCCTCTCCCAGCTCTTCTTCATCTCGTTTCCGAATGGAGGAAGCTATCTCCCATTTGTTAGCTATTAGAGCTATCCAACCGGTCCCCTCTCTCCAGAGAGGCTCAGGCTTTTACTCCATCCTCTTCATGGTCCCTAAGGCCTCTGGAGGCTGGAGAGCCATCCTAGACCTTAAAAAAATTGAACCTATTCATTAGGTATAGGAAATTTAAAATGCATTCCCTATCCTCCATCCTAGCCGCCCTGCACCCTGGGGATTTCATGGTTTCCCTGGATCTTACGGAGGCCCACCTACATATCCCCATTACCACAGGCCACAGGAAATTCTTACGTTTTACCTTCCAAGGCAAACATTTCCAGTATACGGCCATGCCATTTGGGCCCTCATCGGCTCCCAGAGTCTTTACTAAGCTCTTGGGTTCCTTGGCGGCTCATATCCGGGCCACGCCCCTCCATATTTTATGTTATCTAGATGACATTTTAGTTCATGGAGACTCTAGGGATGGAGTGGTTGCAGATCTCTCTTCCACTATGTCGGTCCTTCAGAACCATGGTTTTTCTATTAACTTCAAAAAGAGCCACCTTATCCCAACTACTTCTATTCTACATCTGGGAACTATCATTAACTCTGAAATATCCCAGGTTTTTCTCTCTCCCGAGAGAAAACACAGTATGTTGGATCTCATTGCTCGTATTCTATCTCAGCAATCTGCCTCCATTGTCACCCTATCTTCCCTGCTGGGGAAGATGGTGTCATGCGTTGGCATCGTTCCCTGGGCTCGTCTCCATGCTAGGGAACTACAGTGGCTTCTGTTACCATTCCAGAGATCGGGGCACAGCAACTCACTCGTCGCATCGCCATCCCTCCGACAGTTCGCAGATTCCTCAAGGGGTGGACTTCTCCAGCCCTAAACAAGGGATCTCCTTTCAGGTGCCCGGACCAGTTTGTGGTCACCACAGATGCCAGCCTATCCGGCTGGGGTGCCCATGACCAGGGCCTAATAGCCCAAGGCACGTGGTCACCAGAGGAAGCTTCCAGGCCCATCAATTGGCTAGAACTCAGAGCAGTGTCTTTAGCCCTAAAACAATTCAAACCTCACATCTCCAACCAGCATGTGCTGATTCTTACCGACAACTTAGCCATAAAGAGTCACATCTGCAGACAGGGAGGCACAAGATCCAAGTCTCTCATGAGGGAGGCCCTAAAATTAGGGCTTTGGGCGGAGAAACATCTCCAGTTAGTTCTAGCCGACCACATCTCGGGCAGTCTCAATGTCCAAGCGGACTGGCTCTCGCGGGCGACCATAGATCCAGGAGAGTGGAGTCTCCATCACGCACTGTTCCACCAAATCTGCCTCAGATTCGGCCATCTAGTGCTGGATCTATTTGCGTCAAAGACAATGCCCAGCTCCCTCGCTTCTCCTCAAGGTTTCCATCCCCGAGAGCGGAAGAGATCAATGCTCTCAGGTCCTCTTGGCCTCCAGGGCTACTGTACGCCTTTCCTCCAATTCCAATTCTTCCAGACGTGATCCACAAAATTATTCTGGAGAAGGCCCAAGTAATTCTGATCGCCCCCCACTGGCCTCGCAGGCCATGGTTCGCGGATCTTCAGAAGCTGTCCGCGCAGGCCCCCTGGCGTCTCCCCGTTTCGGAGGATATGTTGCGGCAGGGAGCCTCCTTTCATCCAGACCCAGAGTGGTTCCACCTCACTGCCTGGCTATTATCAGGAGAGACCTAGACCTGCGAGGATACGACCCTGACACAGTGGAAGTCATCCTTAAATCTAGAAGTAGGTCTACCAGCCGGATATACGACCGCACGTGGTCCAAATTCCACCAGTGGTGCTCTCAGGAGGGCTTATCTCCCCTGTGTCTTCCCATCCACAGGATAATTGCCTTCCTAATGTAGGGTTTCCACCAAGGTCTCTCCACCAGCACCATCCGTCACCAATTAGCTGCTATCTCTTCTGTCTTGGCGGGGCCTCGCAGGCAGCCTCTCCGCTCCTTTCCGGAAGTCCAAGAATTTCTCAGAGGAGTGGCCAACATCAGACCTTCTAAGGTCCACAGATATCCTTCCTGGGACTTGCCACGGGTTCGATATTCCCTTACTCAGGCACCCTACGAACCCCTGAAATCTGCGTCCCTCAGGTACCTATATTTCAAGGTAGATTTCCTGGTGGCGATTACATCCGCCCGACGCATCTCTGAGTTGGCAGCCCTTTCTATCTGTCAGTTCCACCAGGACAAAGTGGTTCTGCGACTGGATCCCACCTTTCTACCCAAGGTTAGTTCCATGTTCCACAGATCCCAGGATATTGTCTTACCTTCTTTCTGTCTCCAACGAGAGCATCCCTTGGCAATTAGATGGCACACTCTGGATCTCACAAGAGCGCTAAAGATTTATATCCAACGCACAAGACCTTTCGAAGGTCTGAGGCACTCTTCGTGACCTACCATCCCAGATCCCTGGGAGCCAAAGCATCATCATCTGTAATTGGCCGTTGGATCAGTGGCACCATTGCAAAAGCTTATGAGTCAGCCTCCCTTCCTATTCCATGGAATATCACCGCGCACTCTACCAGAAGTGCTGCCACATCTGCCGCTTGGGCAACTCAAGCTCCGTTGGAAGAAGTGTGCAAAGCAGCCACTTGGGCCTCGCCAAATTCCTTCATCAGACACTACAAAATAGATACGTACACCTCAGCGGATGCTGCCTTCGGCAGAAGAGTACTCCAATCCGTTATTTCTCACAAGGGCAATCTAACCCCGCCCTAGGGACCTATCTCTTGGGTATGTCCCATGTGACTGCTGGACCCACTCCTTTAGTACGGAGAATAGGCGTTGATCGCTTACCTGAACGCCTCTTCTCGTACGGTGAGTGGGTACAGCAGTCACCTCCCTCCCTTTGTGTGGTGTCTGTCATCTCTATCACCTTCTTTCTACCTTTCTACTAACACATGAGAGATGAACACCTTTGAGCTTCACAACTGAGCCTAGTCTACGGATTCGCGAATTCTGGGGAAGGGGCGGATCCAGCAGGCTTTTTTAATACTAGGCTCAGTCCCACCGGATTGGACAGGAGCAACCCATGTGACTGCTGTACCCACTCACCGTACGAGAAGAGGCGTTCAGGTAAGCGATCAACGCCTATTTTCAGCACCTGAGGGAAAAAAGGTTCACCATCACTGCCCTATACCAGGGACAGGCAAAGTTGGCTCTTCTATGACTTGTGGACTTCAACTCCCAGAATTCCTGAGGCAAGTATGCTAGTTGAGGAATTCTGGGATATGAAGTTCATATGTCATAGAAGAGCCAACTTTGCCTACCCCTGCCCTATACCATCTCAGATAAATGGTTATCTAATACCTTTTTAAAGTTTCCAGTGTTGGAGCATTCACAACTTCTGAAGACAAGTTGTTCCACTGATTAATTGTTCTAACTGTAGGAAATATCTCCTTAGGTTGCTTCTTTCCTTGATCAGTTTTTCACCCATTGCTTCTTGTTCTACCCTCAGGTGCTTTGGAGAATAGCTTGACTCCTTCTTTGTGGCAATCCCCAAGATATTGGAACACTGCTAGTCCTTTTTTTTCATCAGACTAGACATAGCCAGTTCCAGCAACCCTTCTTTATAAATTTTATCCTCCAGTCTTTATTCACCTGTGTTGCTCTCCTCTGCACTTGTTCTAGAGTTTCCACATCTTTTTTTTTTGAATTGTGGTGACCAAACTGGATGTAGTAATCCAAGGGTGGCCTTACCAAGGCATTGTAAAGTATTAATACTGCATACAATCTTGATTCTATCATTCTCTTTATGCAGCCTAGACTGGCTTTTTAGCACCCTGATGACTCATATTTATTTATTTTATTTTATTTTTATTTATTTTGTCCAAAACACAATGAAGTTACAGGGGATATACACATGATGATGATGATGATGATGATGATGATGATGATAATAATAATAATAATAATAATAATAATAATAATAATAATAATTGCAATCCCAGGGGACAGCAGAATTTAGGAGAAGCAGCTAGAGAAATTAGTGAAATACGAAGATCTAAAGATCGAGCTGCAACAACTCTGGCATAAGTCAGTGAAAGTGGTCCCAGTGGTACTTGGCACACTGGGCGCAGTGCCAAAGGATCTCAGCGGATATTTGAAAACCATCGGAATTGACAAAATCTCCACCTGTCAATTGAAAAAGGGATTGGCAACCATAATTTGCCGCTATATCACGCAGTCCTAGGTGCTTGGGAAGCGCCCAACTGGTGATGAAATACGAAATCCAGCATAGTGATCTCGTTTGCTGTGTTGCATTGACATAATATTAATATCAATATCAATATCAATATCAATAACAATAACAATAACAATAACAATAACAATAACAATAATAATAATCTATTAGATTTGTATGCCGCCCCTCTCCGAAGACTCACAACAACAATAAAACAACGTTACAATGGAAAACAAATCTAATATTAAAAAACAGTTAAAAACCCATCATTTAATACATCAATAGAGAATAGAGGAGAAGATGTAGGAATGATATAAAACATAGGAAGAGTAGTAGAAGAAGAGATAGAGATATAGTGATAGAAGTGAAAAATAAAGAGTTAAAGAAGCAACAATAGGACAGGAGATGCTTGTGCACTTATTCTCTACTGATTCTCTACTAGGACTCAAAGATCCCTCTCACAGTTACTACTATTCAGCGAGGTACCACATACACTGTAACTGTGCATTTTGTTTTTCTTGCCTAAATGTCTTCGAAAGGGGCGGCATACAAATCTAATAAATAATAATAATATCAAAGATTCACCATCACGGTTCTAGGGTGCTAGCTATTCCTCCTAGCTTGGTGGTGTCTGAAAATTTGATGAGTTATTTATGAATTTATGAATTTATGAATTTATTTTATGAATTTATGAATTTATGAATTTATTAATTTATTAATTTATTAATTTATTAATTTATTAATTTATGAATTTATGAATTTATGAATTTATTAATTTATTAATTTATTAATTTATTAATTTATTAATTTATTAATTTATTAATTTATTAATTTATTAATTTATTAATTTATTAATTTATTAATTTATTAATTTATTAATTTATTAATTTATTAATTTATTAATTTATTAATTTATATGTCGCCCCTCTCCGTAGACTTGGGGCGGCTAACAACAATAATAAGACAATATAAACAAATCTAATGTTTAAGTTTAAGTTAAATTAAAAAAACCTAATTTAAGAAACCAATCATACTTACAGACATACCAAGCATAAATTTTATAAGCCTAGGGGGAAGGGAATATCTCAATTCCCCCAGGCCTGATGACAGAGGTGGGTTTTAAGGAGCTTACGAAAGGCAAGGAGGGTGGGGACAACTCTGATTTCTGAGGGGAGTTGGTTCCAGAGGGTTGGGGCTGCCACAGAGAAGGCTCTTCCCCTGGGTCCCGCCAGACGGCATTGTTTAGTCAATGGGACATGGAGAAGGCCAACTCTGTGGGACCTAACTGGTCGCTGGGATTCGTGCGGCAGAAGGCGGTCCCACAGATATTCTGGTCCAATGCCATGAAGGGCTTTATAGGTCATAACCAACACTTTGAATTGTGACCGGAAACCGATCAGCAACCAATCCCCTCTATCCCCTTGTCCAAATCATTGATGAAGGGCTACCAAAATTTTTACTACCACACTGTGGACGTGGCTTATGCAGGACGTACTGTGCTTTCTTTCCATATCTTTCAGTGCAAATTGGGTGCTCTGGGGTAGAGCTCCATTTTCACTACCCCACTGTGTTTTCTCCTATCCGGGCAGTAGCCGACCCCTGCTTAAGAGCACCCCATAGCATACTTCCATCCATGCAATGTTACATGTAATTCCCTACAACAGTTTCTGCCTTAGCTGTAGTCCTAGCTTGATGCCAAAAAGCACAAAATTTGCAGATTTTTCCTGTGTCATTTCACTCCCACTTTTCAGCAGCACAATGAAAATTTGCTCTCTGAAGAAAGAATGGTCTCAGAGGTTTGTGCCATTTTTTTAATTAATATTTTTGATGGGAGCCTCCAAAGAATTTGGTTTCTTTTTATAAATTGGTTCATATTGGAGGACCCCCCCCTCTACTCATCAACCCACCACTTACCATTGTTTCCAAATTTGTGATCCATGGCATCATGAGTTCCCAGGGTCTGTGCGGTGGCTGAAAACTTTACTGATTTTTGTAGAAAAATCTATTGATCTCTATGGTTAGCTTGTCTGGAGCTTTGGACTATGTGTGTGTGTGTGTGTGTGTGTGTGTGTGTGTGTGTGTAGTACTTTCATTGTGATTGAACCCAGCGGATTTCTCCTTGAAGTGACACAATTTTAATTAACCAGGAATTTAATTAGAAATGATAATGTTTTGCCGATGACTATTTGTTTGTTTGTTTGTTTGTTTGTTTGTTTGTTTGTTTGTTGTGAGCCGCTCTGAGTCTCCAGAGAGGGGCGGCATACAAATCTAATAAATAATAATAATAATAATAATAATAATAATAATAATAATGATAACAACAATAACAATATCTATCTATCATCTATCTATCTATCTATCTATCTATCTATCTATCTATCTATCTATCTATCTATCTATCTATCTATCTATCTATCTATCTATCCTGCCCATCTCCTCATGAACTCAGGGAACCTAGCCAATACTTTAAAACAGTGATGGCAAACCTATGTCATGGGTGCCACAGGTGGCACACTGAGCCATATTTGCTGGCACATGATCCATTGCCCTAGCTCAGCTCCAACATGCATGTGTGTGCCAACCAGCTGATTTTTGGCTTGCACAGAGGCTCTGGGAGGAAGTTTTTGGCTTCCAGGGAGCTTCCGACAGGATGGGAGAGGGCATTTTTACTCTTCCTGGGCTCTAGGAAAGCTTTTGGAGCCTGGGGAGGGTGAAACACAAGCCTACTAGTCCCACCATAAGTTGGGAAATGGGCTGTTTCTTGTCTCCAGAGGATGTCTGGGATGCAGGGGAAGTGGTTTTCACACTCCCCAGGCATTGAATTATGGGTGTGGGCATTAGGGCATGTGCGATAGCAGACATGCGTGCTCTTTTGGCACCTTTCAAAGGTTCTATACATTATATGCACGTGTTACGCACAACGTTGTTGTCTATTTGTTACTCTGGGACCAGTAAACAATTCAGGAGGAAAAAAAAACCCTGTCCCAAATAGATCTTTCAGATAGGGTTATTATGTTATGAGTAATAATGATTCCAAGCAAGCACTCTGTGTAATTTCAGTGTCAGCTGCCTTCCCAGGGAAATTGCTGTCTGACTTGAATTCCCTGTGTGAATTGGTGATAATTCTATGCATAAATAATAATTTGCAATTAGCTTTTCTTAAAAAATAACAAAAACAAAAGCACAAGCTTCATTGATCTTGTACATGGATGGCATGGTTTTAAGTACACCCCAGAGGATGCTAACAATTTTACAACCGTAGTCTCATGCTGGGAATATATATAAAAAGAGAGGAAGGAGGGGGAAAAGCAAGTCCCCCTTTGAATGCATATCTTTTCTTTAGTGCTATGAATGTTGTCTTTTGCCTTCTTGCCTGGGGATTTACAGGCACCTAATAAAATTTTGAAGGTTTGGGGAGAAGAATTTAGGAGTCATCTGCTGGGAGAGGGAAAGATGCAGAGTGCTATCTAACTGGGAAAAGAAATGAAAGCCAGAGGGGATGAAACAATAAAAGGACTTTTTTTTGTTTATCCTTCCTAACTGGAAGAATAAAAGTAAACGTAATCTTTAGGAAGGAAAAAAGAAAATAAAGCCACAAATTAAGCATGGAAATTATTATTAAAGTTGGTCTCGTGACTGTTGTGGTTAGCTCTGGCCCAGCTCCTGCCCAAAGGACTGTGGATGTGGGGGAGACATCCACATGCTGCAGGCCTGTTTTGCCCCCAGTGGAATCTGCTGATGAAGGCTCCTCTGACCAAGAAGACATGAGTGACAGGGAGGAGGAGAGTGTGGCAGACAGCTCAGAAGGAGATCAATTTTCTATGGATTCAGAACAAGAGTTCATGATACAGCCATGCATGCAGAGAGCGATGCATAGGCAACAACAACTGAGAGATTATTATCAAAGAAAATGAGGCCACCTGTGGTTGGGTGGGGCTGTAGTAATTAGTGAGGCTGCTATAAATAGCAGCCTGTGGGTTTGGCCATTGTGGAGGATTATCTGATTGTTGTGTTTCGTGACTGCTTTACTGACTTTGACTTTTTGTGGGATGATTTTTCCCGCTTTGAAACTAAACCAGAGCAAAGTGTGTTTCACTTTGTGAAAGAAGGACTGTGAATTGCCTCACAGCTGCAAGCTAAGTCTCACAGAACTGATAAGGGACTTGTACAAATTACCAGTTTGTTTGGAGACGAGTGCTCTTTGCTATACCAAAAGAGGGCTTAGTTTAAGTGACTTTTCATTATAAAGAACATTGTTTTGAATTTTCAAATGTGTGTGTGTCTGAAATTTGTACCTGTGAATTTTTGGGAGGAGTCTACCAGAGAGCCCGACAGAACAGTGACTGGATTTGGCATTTTTATCCATCTATTGAGTTCTTCCAAAGGATCTGAGATTGGCACATGATGATGATGATGATGATGATGATGATGATGATGATGATTGCCTGAAGAAGTTGTGAAGATGTTGTGTTAGTATGTCTCGGTGCAAAACCTTCAACATACATTAAGCAGAGTTGTTGTGGGTGTAGGTAATGTGGGTTAGCCAGATAACGATTCAGACTTAGTATCAATGTATGTATATACAACAATATTATTATTTACAAATATACAGAATCACAATATAATACTCTTAATAGTTTACAAACCATGCACACAGCAAGAATATAGCTCACAGACAAAATATATCGCTAAGAAAGTAACTCCTCCCCAAAGGGAATGGTGCTGGCACCCTCTTATGGCCAACCATTAATATTTCCTTAAAGGTACAGTCTTTATTTTTTATAAACTAACATTGTTATTTACTATATGGCAACACCCAAGTAGGTTACGTACAATGTACTAACAGGTTGGATAACCATCTGTCTGAAGTAGTTTTGGATTTTCTGCCTAAGCAGGGACTTAGACTAGTAGATCTCCATAGTCCCTTCCAACTCTGTTATGATGATGATGATGATGATGATGATGATGATGATGATGATGATATCTACAGTGGTTAGAATGCAGTATTGCAGGCTAACTCTGTCACAAGTTGATTCAGCCTTCCTTTCTTCTGAGGTTGGTAAAATGAGATTGTTGGGGGCAATATGTTGACTCTGTAAACCACTGACAGTGCTGTAAAAAAAACCTGGAGTGGTATATGAGTCTATTGTCATTGATACAGTTAGATTCACAATCTAAGAATTTAATAACTCAAGTCCAAACCAATTATTGAAACCTACATACAAGAATCTAGTTAATTAAAAGCCAGCACTAAATTGGGGCTAGGTAAGACTTCCTTATCTTATCCTTATTATAAGGAATTCCCAAAGGGAAGGGACATAGATCTCTTGTGGCACTGCAGTGATTCCAAACTGATAATACATTTAACTCCACCCTCTAGTTCAGTGGTTTCAACCTGGGGTTGGGACACCTTTGGGGGTTGAATGACCGTTTCACAGGGGTCACCTAAGTCCATGGGAAAAGACAAATTTCCCATGGTGATAGAAACTAAAGCTTCTATTCTTGATCCTTGGATCATATTTTTAATATCTGACCAATCAGTCATTTATAATGGGGGTGTCCTTCTGACCTTTCTTCCAATCAGCTTAAAGCTCTGTTGGGAGAATTGGTGAAAGACTTATGGGTGGGGGGTCACCACAACACGGAGAACTGTATTAAAGGGTCGCCGGGTTAAAAAGGCTGAGAACCATTGCTCTAGCTCTTGTCAACTCTTCTCCTGCATTTATCTTATTGGTAGATTTGATAATGTTTCTTTTCTTGATTGATGCCTATTTCCCCTCCATACTCCCTCCCCACGCCCTGCTTTTTCTCCTGGAATTTCTATGTTATTATTATTATTATTTATTCAATTTGTATGCCGCCCCTCTCCGTAGACTTTAAGCAATATGTTCTTTAAGCAATATGATAAATTTGACTGCCTCCACCTTTTAATGCCTAGTGCCCTCTTGATGAATTGGACGTGAATTCCTGATAAGTTTGGCCATTGAGAGAACTGAAGTCGTATCACCACTTACAAAAATCTGATGGTGCAAAATTGGCGTGTGCAATGAAATTAGTAAAGACAAGCTCAAGGAGTGCAAATGCCAAATATTAGCATCCCCCCCTCCAAAAAAAAAAAAAAGATGGGAAGGGTGCTGTCTTAAATATTAATGAAATTCTATAAATACAGTGGTACCTCCACTTACCAACTTAATTCATTCAGTGACCAGGTTCTTAAGTAGAAAAGTTTGTAAAAAGAAGCAATTTTCCCCATAGGAATCAATGTAGAAACAAATAATGCATGCAATTAAGGAAACCGCAGGGAGGATGGAGGCCCTATTTCCTCCCAGGAGATTCCTAGAGAGGCCCCATAGAGGCTTCTTCCTGCTTTTTCCAGCTCTGTTTCCTCCCAGGAGATTCCTAAAGAGGTCCCAAGGAGGCTTCTCCCTGTCTTTTCTGGTTATAGTTTTGGAGGCTCAGGTTTGTAAGTGGAAAATGGTTCTTGAGAAGAGGCAAAAAAATCTTGAATACCCGGTTCTTATCTAGAAAAGTTCGTAAGTAGAGGCGTTCTTAGGTAGAGGTACCAGGGTACTTTGATGGTCATTTGGATGGCTCTAGAAGACAAACTGCATCATATACCAAACCCTGAGTGTTATAATGCCTAGTTGTTTTTAAGCAGTTATGGGGAAAGCTGAATATAAATAAGACTAAACAAACAAGATAGTTTCCAGAGGGTAGAGTCCCAATAAAAAAACATGGTGGTTGTTTTTTTTTAATTTGTTACAAGAAGGAAATTTATCAATGGTAATAGTTTTTCCCCCTCCAGTAGCAAATAGCAGAATTATATTTAGTGAATGGAAGAGAAAGGGAAAATATCTCAATCCTATTTGCTTTCCCTACCTAAACAAATCACATGTGATTATGCACTTAATGTATTGTGTAATTTGGCCCTCAGTAACAATCGCTGATGAATTAAATGGTGCTTATTCCTCCAGTTAAGTGAACAACCATAATCACAAATGTAACAAACATAAGGCGACATAGAGGCTTTCTTTTCTCTGATGACTGAATGGTGGTGGGAATATCCTTTCAAAACCTTTCGCTACAGCAATAGACGAAAGCCTTTGACTGTCTTTAAAATTGAGACCCTGTTTGGTGAATTTTTTTTAATCCCCTTAGATAAAAAGAGGTGGAGAGTTCCTGCTGCAAAAGAACCAAATAAATACCGTGTTTCCCCGAAAGTAAGACAGTGTCTTACTTTCTTTTTACCCCCAAAAGCCCCACTACGTCTTACTTTCGGGGTATGTCTTACATTGGAAAAAAATTGAAAGGGTTGCGTTCCCGAAGGCATCTCCCCAGAGTCCAGAAGGGCAGCTGCGGGACAGGAGCCTCGTGAGCCCTTTTCCAAGTTCAACCTCAGGGCTCCAAGCGGCGTGCACGCGTGGAGCCACAGACGCGTGTTGGGGAAGCGTGTGTCTGGAGGGGAGGAGCCGCTCTGCGCAGTTGGACAGCCCCACCTGCCTGCCGGAAAGGAGGCGGGCAAAGGAGGGCGCAGCTCCGGCCGCTCGCCTCGGAGCCGGTCGGCCTCACTGGCCGCTTGCAGCCAAGCCTGGGCAGGACTCGGTTGCTGGGACGAGCGCCTTCGCTGCAAGCCACTGCCCGCTCGGCTCGCTTCGGACCAGCGCCGTCCTTCGCTTTGCCAAGCCGGGGAAGAGGCGGTGGCACCACGGCGAGGCTAAGGTGAGGGGCGCGCGGGGAGCTTGGAAGCGACGTCATCGGGCTCCCCCCCCGGCAATACCCCCGTGTTTCCCCGAAAGTAAGACATATGTCTTACTTTCGGGGCATGGCTTATATTAGCCGACCCCCCTGAAGCCCCTGATACGTCTTACAATCGGGGGTGTCTTACTATCGTGGAAACAGGGTAGCTAAAAATAAATAAATAAATTAAACGCCAGATGCTATCTCCATAATCTCTAGTTCAATGAGCTTCATCCAAGTGCGAAAATGAAAATTTTTAACCTGCCAAGCAGACTGAAATGAGAGGGGTGGAAAATTTGCAACTTAATAACAATAAAGGCTTCTGAAAACTTGCTGGCCAATGGAGTATTGTTTTGTCCAAGGTCACGTTTAAAGTTTTATTTTTATTTATTTATTTATGTCATGGAAAGTTGAGTGTAAAAGAAATGGCAGGGACAGTATGAATAGCCAAGGTTATCTGATGTCTGGAATGAGTGATGCTTCCAGCTTTATTTGTTTAAAAGTAAGCAGAGTTTTCCTTTTTTGACTGCAAAGGAGAAGAAAGATTGTCCTATTCTTTAAGGTAAGGATAAAGTCAATGGAACAAGTAACAAAAGAGGAGACAAAAAGGAAAATATCTGAATTACTGTATGTCTTTGAAGGCAATATTTCATCTTTGCAATGGACATTTGGTAATATATTCTTGATAGCATAGTTTAGAAAGTACAAATTCTCCATGCAGAAGCAGAAAGCGATGTCCTACTTTGTAAGAAAATGGGTCACTATTTGGAGACAGCATTAATTCTGGCATCTGAAATGCTTTAAAATCCAAACAATTTTGTGACAGAGAAAAATCCAAGGTGATCATTTTATTCATTATTTTCCCCCAAAAAGCATTTAGATTTCATGCCACTTTTAACAGAAGGCTTAATGAACAAGCCACAATTGGCTTGGTGGGCAGAATGCTCAGCAATTAATTATGATTGATAAAACTACATTAAAATTAAATGCAGTATATAATAACACATGAAGCAGGCTTTTTATGTTATATTAAAACAAGGTTTTTCAAGCATGCTTTGCTTCATAAGCCGTGTGGTTTTATTTGCCAGGCAGATTAATCCACAAAGAGTAGAGTTCTACATCATTCTAAAATGATAGTACGTTAATGATTTAATGACTTAAACTCAATATGTGAACTAGGGTTGATTTTTTTTAAAATAATCCATGTTTGGTAGCTTTGTGTAAGTCTAACATTGTAAGTATTAACAGTAGTTTCAATCATCACTAAAATTCAGATGTCACTTTCACTAACAACTCAAAACCTTAATTGCTTGCAGAGGAAACTGATGTTTTTAGCTGGTGTGTATGAATGCATCTGTGTGTAGATATTTGTGGGTGTGCAAACATTTTTCCTTATGCTGCATTTTTCTAAAATAAAAGTTTAATCCAGAATAACAGAATTGAAAGGGACCCTGGAGGTCTTGTACTCCAAACCCCTGTTCAAGTAGGAAACCCTGTACTATTTCAGACAAATGGTTATCTAATTTCTTCTTTAAAAAATCACCAGTTTTGGAGCATCCACAATCTTTAGAGTCAAGTTGCTCTACTGATCAATTGTTTTAACTGTCGATACATTTCTCCCCAGTTTTAGGTTTCTTCTCTACATGATTAGTTTCCATCCGTTTCCTTTTGTTCTGCCTTCAGGTGTTTTGGAGAATAGCTTGACTCCCTCTTCTTTGTGACAACCTCACAAATATTGGAACACTGCTATCATATCACCCCTAGTTCTTCTTTCCATTAAATTAATTCAAGAGTCTTCTTTGTTTTTCTTACCGTTTTTTGTTCCCAGTTTCATCTCTTCAGGTGTTCTTTTCAGGCTTTTCCTGTCCTTTTCACCTGGCATTTAGTCTTCTCTCCCTGTTTCCGACTCCACAGTCCTTTTTTTTCTTTCCTTGTTCCATAATACACTATTCAGACATTTTGTGTTATTAAAGTATTAGTTGTTCAGGTGGACTACAGTGAAGCTCCATACTTTGATGGAAGCTTGGCCTGCTATTTATATTCTTTCAGCTAAGACTTAATGTTGAAGTCATGTTCAGTGATTGTGTTCACCTCACATGCTCAATTAAGTCAGGAGAGATCTAGCAAAGAGTCAAGTGATGAAGGTCAGGCAAAGCATTACGGCCAACCTAGTTAGTATGACCTTTGTTCATTTTTGTTTTAACTTAATGCATTTTGCCAACTCGGAAAACAGATTAATTCAATAAGCAGGTTAATTAAGAGGTGGGACTCAGCCATTGTGTAAATTCAGGCCAGGATTTGTCTGCCTATGTTGTGCTTCTGTACTGCCTTCTCTTAAAATAATTGGTAGGGCCGTGGTGGCACAGTGGTTAGAGTGCAGTACTGCAGGTTCCTTCTGCTGATTACCGGCTGCCCGCAGTTTGGCAGATTGAATCTCACCAGGCTCAAGGTTGCGTCAGCCTTCCATCCTTCCGAGGTCGGTAAAATAAGGACCCATATTGTTGGTGGCAAGATGCTGACTCTGTAAACCGTTTAGAGAGGGCTGTAAAGCACTATGGAGCAGTATATATGTCTAAGTGCTATTGCTATTGCAAAGAGAGACACTTAAAAAGTTGATGAGAGATTGATCATTGTGGAGAAATCTTTGTAAGTCTGGAGTCCACAATTCCTGGTCCACAGACCGCTGCTGGGCACATCAACTGTGGGGAACTGGGCTGTGCTAGTGGGCATGCATGCAAAGCTGCATTTGCACAAGTAACATGCAAAAGCATCCTCTCTCCTCTTCATGCTGCCACCCCCGCCACCACAAGTCTGCAGAGCCAGAAAGATATGTGGGATCACTAATAGGCAACACTGAGTTGATGATCAGAATAGAGCTGGAAGGGACCTCGGAAGCCTTTTTAGTCCAGCCCCCTGCTCAAGCAGGAGATCCTATACCCATGATGGCAAACCTATGGCACATGTCGACGAAACAATGTCGTCTGGTGGGACCCAGGGGAAGAGCCTTCTCTGTGGCAGCCCCGACCCTCTGGAACCAACTCCACCCAGAGATTTGGATTCCCCCCACCCTCCTTGCCTTTTGCAAACTCCTTAAAACCCACCTCTGCTGTCAGGCATGGGGAAATTGATTCCCCTGGGCCGGTTCCGCTTTACATATGTATGAGACATATGATTATTTTTTATATTAAGGGTTTTAAATTGTTTTTAACCATTGGATTTGTATTGTTCTGCTGTTGTGAGCAGCTCTGAGTCTCCGGAGAGGGGCAGCATACAAATCTAATAGATAGATAGATAGATAGATAGATAGATAGATAGATAGATAGATAGATAGATAGATAGATACTGCATACTGCACGAGTCAAAAAGAGGGTGGGGAAAATATTTACTGACCACTCACATCCTGGACATAAACTGTTTCAACTCCGACCCTCAAAACATCGCTACAGAATACTACACACCAAGACAAGTAGACACAAGAAGAGGTTTTTTCCCTAATGCCATCACTCTGCTAAAGAATTAATTCCCTCACCACTGTCAAACTATTCACTAAGGCTGCATTACTATTAGTCTTCTCATCATTCCTATCACCCATCTCCTCCCATAAATCTGTATGGCTGTAACTTGATGCTTGTATCCTTACAATTTATATTAATATTGATTGTTTCCTGATTGCTTATTTGTACCCTATGATAATCATTAAGTGATGTACCTCATGATTCTTGACAAATGTATCTTTTCTTTTATGTACACTGAGAGCATATGCACCAAAGACAAATTTATTGTGTGTCCAATCACACTTGGCCAACAAAGGATCCTATCCTGTCCATTCCATTCCATTCCATTCCAGTCCAACCCAACCCAACCCAACCCAACCCAACCCAACCCAACCCAACCCAATCCAATCTGAATGAGGACAAATTCCCAGCTCTTTATCTTTCTCAGCAACTTCTGTCCCCTTAAGCAACTTCCTTGCTTTGTTTTTAACACACTTTAGTTTGTTTGGATTCAGAAACCTGAGGAGACCACTGCTTCAAGGCTTTTAATTTTCTTAGCTGTCATACAATGTGGCATTTCAGGTCAGTTCAAGTGCTCTTAATCTAATATCTGCTGCAATGAAACTGTGAGCGTATCAGTCAATATGAAGTAAAATCTATGGCACATAGCGAGTGGGAAGGAACAGGTAGTCCTAGACCAGTGATGGCAAACCTTTTTTCCCTCAGCTGCCAAAAAAGTGTGGGTGTGCGCTATTGCATATGCGTGAGTGCCCACACTCATAATTCAGTGCCTGGGGAGAGTAAAAACAGCTTCCCCTGCCCCCTGGAGGCCCTCTGGAGGAAGGAAATGGCCTGTTTCCCAACTTCTGGTGGGCCCAGTAAACTCATGTTTTGCCCACCCCAGGCTCCAATGTTTTCCCTGGAGCCAGGAGAAAGTTAAACCACTGTCTCCCACCCCACTGGAGGCTCTCTGGAGCGCCACTCAAGAACTTCTGTGTGAGACAAAAATCACACACATGCATGTTGAAGCGGAACTAGGGCAACGGCTCGCGTGCCAGCAGATATGGCTCTGTGTGCCACCTGTAGTACCCGTGCCATAGATTCGCCATCATTTTCCTAGGACCTAAACAACAGCTCATTTTGTGGCCATTCAAAGTTACAACGGTACTGAAAAAAGTAACTTACGACCATTTTCGACAGTTTTGACTAGTAATGGGCAGCCAAAATTGAAAGAAAGAAAAAACGAGGAAAGAATGTAACATGCACTACAGTGTCCCCTTGACTTTTGCGGGGGATGCGTTCCAAGACCACCCGCAAAAGTCAAATTTCCATGAAGTAGAGATGCGGAAGTAATTACACTATTTCTGGTTAAGAACAGTATCGCAGAACATCCCCAAACACTTAAAAAACCCATAAATTACAATTTTCCATTCCCTTAACAACCTTTAGATTATTACTCACCATTATTACTGGTACTCATCATTGAAGAAGATACTTAATGATCCTGATACTTATTAACATAATTATTTATTAACAATAACTTGGCGATGATGTATGACATCATGGGGGGAGGGGACCGTGGTGTAGAAAAAACCCCCGTAAAGTATTTTTTTAATATTTTTTGAAAAACGGTGGTATAGATTTTCTGTGAATGTTGGACCCGCGAAAGTCAAGGGGACACTGTATATTTTTCTCTGGAAGAAAAATAAAAATCTGAAAACACTGTTTTGTGCAAACTTTCAACATTGAACTTAACTGTTAATTTTAACTAATAATGTTTAGATTAGATTAGATTAGATTACTAGAGTTGGAAGGGACATTGTAGGTCATCTACTCCAACTCCCTGCTCAAGCAGGAGTCCCTACACCATTTCAATCTTCTCTTGAAAGTCTCAAGTGTCGGAGCTCTCACAACCTCCGCAGGCAAGCTGTTCCATTGGTTGATAACTCTCACTGTCAGAAAGTTTCTCCTTATTTCCAGGTCGAATCTCTCCTTGGTCAGTTTCCATCCATTATTCCTTGTCTGATCTTCTGGTGCCTTGGTCTCCCTCCTCTGTGTGGTAGCCCCTCAAGTATTGGAGCACTGCTATCAAGTGTCCCCTGGTCCTTCTCTTTGCCAGATTGGCCATGCCCAGTTCCTGCAACTACTCTATATGTTATAGTCTCCAGTCCCCTAATTTGCCTGGATGCTCTACTCTGATCTTTCTCTAGAATTTCAATGTCTGTTTTGTAATGTGGTGACCAAGACTGGATGCAGTACTCTAGATGGGATCTAACTAATCTTGCATGTTTGTCCTAATTGCTTTTACATCTGTTTGTAATGCCTGGATTTTATTTATTTATTTTTATTTATTTTAATTGGATTGGTATGCTGCCCTTCTCCAAGGACTCGGGGCGGCTCACAGCATGTACAAAGACGCACTAGTACAATTAATACAATTAATATACATAAAAATAATCTTTTAAAATTCTAACTTTGAAAACTTTATTAACATTCATTCTATAAAATCATACTAAAAACTAATAACCCCAGGCCTGATGAAAAATATGAGTTTTTGAACTCTTTCGAAAGGAAAGGATGGTGTGGGCAGCACAAGTCTCCGAGGGGAGCTGATTTCAGAGGGATGGGGCCCCCACAGAGAAGGCTCTTTCCCTAGGTCCCGCCAGCCAACATTGTTTGGTCAATGGGACGCTAAAGAAACCAACTCTGTGGGACCTCACCGGTCGCTGGGATTCGTGCGCCAGAATGTGGTCTCGGAAATAGTCTGTCCCTATGTCATGCAGGGCTTTATAGGTCATAACCAACACTTTGAATTGTGGCCGGAAACAGATCGGTAGCCAATGCAGTCCACAGAGTGATGATGAGATATGGGCATGTCTTGGAAGGCCCAAAACTGCTTGCGCGGCTTTGGATGGACCACTCCGGTTGCCTCAATGTACACAATCCTCCCATATACTTCCAGATGGTGCTGAACAAAGGATGGCCTTGAATCTTCTTGAAAGAATGTGGCTAGTATATTTCCCTCACCAGCAACCGCAGTACAATTCTACTTGTGGCAGGCCAAAGTCTCTTACTGAAAATGCTGGCTTGGGCCTGACAGGCACCTCCCCTCTCAAGACAAGAAACACAGAGGGCTAATTGTACGGTGGCTTGGGCCTGACACTACCCTTTGTTTTCAGTAGGAAATACCCAAGCAGTCCAGAGATTTTGAATTAAATTGTGGCATTGACCTAGTAATTGAGCTTACTTGATTTCCCCCTTCCATTTTTCTTTCTATTGTGATTTCAAGTGCCTCAGTCTGAAGAGGGAATTCATTAAAGTAGGGCATTAAATGGAGCCATCAGTAAATTTTCTCACCTCTGGTTATATTCTTCTGATGGTTTGGCCTTTCCCTCTTGTTCTCCTTTTAAGGGCCATTTGGTTAAGCATGTCTGGGGAAGGGTAAGTTCTTGATTATAATGACTGTATTTAGAAACTCTTGTAAAGAAACGAAAGATGACCATGTTCCAATATGTAAAAGCAAAGGAGGATCACCAACATCTTTAGTTGATGGCTGAAAACGATCAGCATTGAGACTGGAAAATAATATTTGTAGCTCAAGATTGAACTTTTCATTTCCAAACTAGGTAACATAATCAGTGTTTGTAGGGAGTGGGCTTTGCTCTCTTTTTAATGTACTTGTGGCTTGCCCTCCCAGTGTTGGTAGAGTTGCTTTTGGTGGTTCATTCATCAGGCTAATGTTTACTTTTGTTGGAATTGGTGGTTCTTTAATTAGGGTATTTACTTCTTGACTGTTGATATAGTGTTAATCTTGGTGCTGATTTCTGGGTTTTGATTGCTGATAAGGAGGCTTTTTGGTGTTTTGTTTTGGGGCATTCTCAACTTCTGGAGGCAAGCCGTTCCACTGATCAACCGTTCTGACTATCAGGAAATTTCTCCTTAGTTACTTATCTCCTTGTTTAGTTTCCACCCATTCCTTCTTGTTCTACCCTCAGGTGCTTTGGAGAATAGGTTGACTCCTTCTTCTTTTTGGCAACCCCTGAGATATTGGAACACTGCTATCATGTCTCCCCTGGTCCTTCTTTTCATTAAACCAGCCATGCCCAGTTCTTGGAACCGTTCTTCATATGTTTTAGCCTCTAGTCTCCTAATTATCTTTATTGCTCTTCTCTGCAATAAAGTCTCAACATCCTTTTTGCATCGTGGTGACCAAGCCTGAATGCAGGATTCCAATTGTGGTCTTACCAAGGCCAAAGTGGTATTAACACTTCATGTGATCTTGATTCTATCCCTTTGTTAATGCAGCCTAGAAATGTCTTGGCTTTTTTTTGACAGCTGCTGCACACTGCTGGCTCATATTTAAATGGTTGTCCAGGACTCTAAGATCCCTCTCACAGTTACTACTGTTGAGCAATGTATCACATATACTGTACCTGTGCATTTTGTTTTTCTTGCCTACATGTTAGATAGTGCCCATTGTTCAAGTTTCTCAAGATCCTTCTGTATTTTATTCTCTTTTGTATTTCCTTTTTCGCCTTTTGATTATTGCTTTTGAATGGAATCTAGATATTATTTATCTCTATGTGCCCATTGATGGCTGAGATGTTTGAGTGTCAGGCTACCAGAAACTATCCAGCATTTTTTAATTTATTGGCTACCAAGGTTAGAATGCTGAGCTAATGATCGGCAGGCTCATGTTCAAGACTCACTACTGCCATGAGTTGTCTTGCTGTCCCATGGGTGACTGTAAATAGAGAAATGGCTTCTCATCCCAGTAGGCAAATTCACAGGGGTGTGAAAAGTGTCCCTAACTGGGTGTCCTCTGGCCACCAAATCTTTTTGCATTTCAACACTTCTGACATGCAAATATTCAACACTTCTGACATGCAAATATTACAGTAGTACTGCTAGTTTAATTGTAGTGTTTCCATATTTGGTCAGAATTTTACATTTGTTTCAGGTTAGGGTTATCGTGATTCATATTGCCTCTCAATGCAGTGATACCTTGTCTTACGGTCTTAATTGGTTCCGGGACCAGGTTTGTAAGGTGAAAAGTTTGTAAGACGAAACAATGTTTCCCATAGGAATCATTGGAAAAGCAATTAATGCGTGCAACCCCCAAACTCATCCCTTTTGCCAGCTGAAGCGCCCATTTTTGCGCTGCTGGGATTCCCCTGAGGCTTCCCTCCATGGGAAACCCCACCTCTGGACTTCCGTGTTTTTGTGATGCTGCAGGGGAATCCCAGCAGGGGAATCCCAGCAGCGCAATAATGGGTGCTTTGCTGGCAACGGAAGTCCCGAGGTGGGGTTTCCAGCGAGGGGAGCCTCAGCAAAATTGCAGCATCGCAAAAACATGGAAGTCTTCAAAACCGGACTTCTGTTGCCAGCGAAGCGCCTAGTTTTGCACTGCTGGGATTCCCCTGAGGCTCCCCTCCATGGGAAATGCCACTTCCAGACTTCCGTGTTTTTGTAATGCTGCGATTTCGCTGAGGCTCCCCTCGCTGGAAACTCCACCTCCAGACTTCTGTTTCCAGCGAAGTGCCCTTTTTTGCGCTGCTGGGATTCCCCTGTACCATCGCAAAAACACGGAAGTCTGGAAGTGGCATTTCCCATGGAGGGGAGCCTCAGGGGAATCCCAGCAGTGCAAAACTAGGCGCTTTGCTGGCAACAGAAGTCCGGAGGCAGGGCATCCCAGTGGCGGCGGCGGCTTGGGTTTGTAAGGTGAAAATAGTTTGGAAGAAGAGGCAAAAAAATCTTAAACCCCAGGTTTGTATCTCAAAAGGTTTGCATGACAAGGGGTTTGTAAGATGAGATATCACTGTATTAGGCTTTGGACCCTTCTTCAATTGAAAGACTTAACTGATATTTTCCATATGTGCCAATTTGGTTGTTTGTGTTTGATCTGGGGGAGAAATGAGCCACTTAAGCTAAAAAATAAAAAAAAAAGCCAAAAGGAAAATAATTTACTAATTTCATACTAGATTATAGTGTGGAAATATATATATTTTGTCAACAGTGGCATAAGGTAAATTTTTGTGACACTTTTAATTGTAGTGTTTTCAAATCCATGCCTTTGGATAACTCATGTTCAAGTTGCTAAGATTTTATTTGCCTTGTTCAGTCTAATTTAAAAACGTTTTGGTGTAATAATCACCGCATTGGTCTGATGATGCTTAGAAAAGAGTGGAGCGCTTTCAGTGATTTTAGAGGAAAACATTTCCGCACACTGATTACTAGCTTTGTTTTGCCTCTTAACTCTTAACCCTGAAATGGAATATTTTATTGGAAAGTTAACCCAATGAGTTTTGAATAGTCAAGATAAATCTTGTAGCATTATTTACCATAAATAGTCTAGATTGCTAGTGATAAACATAGATCAGGATTGGTGTTGTTTTTTCCCCCTTCCACCAAAATAATAATAATAATAATAATAATAATAATAATAATAATAATAATAAATTAATAATAATAAATTATTAATAATAATACATTATTATTATTATTATTAACAACAACAACAACAACAACAATAATAATAATAATAATAATAATAATAATAATAATAATAATAAAGGGCAAGGATTTTGATTTTACAATAGAATAGAATTATTTATTGGCCAAGTGTGATTGGACACACACAGGGAATTTGTCATTGGTAGATATGTTCTCAGTGTACATAAAAGAAAATATACATTTGTTAAGAATCATGAGGTTAACACTTAATGATTGTCATGGGGATCAAATAAGCAATGAAGAACCAATCAATATTTATAAAGATTGTAAGGATACAAGCAACAAGTTTCAGTCATACGGTCATATGTGGGAGGAGATGGGTGATAAGAATGATAAGAATAAACTAATAGTAATAGTAGTGCAGACTTTATAAATAGTTTGACAGTGTTGAGGGAATAATTTATTTAGCATAGCGATGGTGTTTTGAATGTTCTTGTGTCTTGTTGTCTTGGCGTGCAGTGCCCTGTAGTGACATTTATCAGTTATATCAGTATATCAGTTAAAGATCTCTATTTGTTTCTGTGGATGAATGCTGTCTTTAATGAATTGCTCCTAATTGCATACTGCTTAAGAAATTTAATGTCGGTACCTTATAGAAAGAAGGAAAATCAAGGTAAGCCTCCTAAAGATTAGACTGTATTATTTGAGCCTGTGTAATTTCATTTTAAGATGAAATTTCAGTCAAACTGAGATCCTCCCTTTGTATTTCTTGATAAAGAGGTCTATCAACAGTCTATTTGCTTGGCAAGGCCATAGCGGCTGCATATTGAGATACGCAAAAACTGTATCTCCAGAGTTTGAATGAGAGAGAATATGTGGTGTCAAAGGAAAAGGTTAAACATATTCATGAATGCAAAACCAAAGATGAAGAAAAAATCAGGTTCTTCTTAAACTGAATGACTTCAATAGGGTACATGTATGGCTTTTTCTCAGCGACGGAATGTGGATGGGCAAGGTAGATAGGCCCTTTGTTAAGTTAAAATAGGTTTCAAATTCAATTTTGAAGCATGACAAATGACTGTTGTGGAAGAAAACTTTCTGAGCACTAAGGGAGTCTTGCCCACACACACACCAGTTATTCTACAACTATTCAAAGCTTCACGTATCATAAGCCTGTAGGAGATAACATTCTTAATCCCTAATAATGTGCATACAGTATCGTACATAAGAATCAATATGATATAGATGATTAGGATTAAGTGTGGCCGTCTCGTGTCTTTTGCAGCTTTTATTGTGCTGTACATCGTGCTTTGCTGTTTGAAGCACCTTCTGTTCAATGAGATATTCTTCTTAAGTCCTATTTGAAATCCGAGGAAGCTTGAGGAGACAAAAGAGAACTCTTTCTCCTACGTAGCAGATTTATTTTTTAATTACCACATGATGAGAACATCACAAAGAGAAGAAAACATTCAGTGTACACATAGACCTTGACTTACAACAGTTCATTTAGAGGTAAACTCCTTAAAACCCACCTCTGTCGTCAGGCATGGGGAAATTGATTCCCCTGGGCCGTTTCCATTTTATGTATGGTTTGTATGAGACGTATGATTGTTTTTTTCATTAAGGGGTTTTAAACTGTTTTTGATTATTGGATTTGTACTGTTTTTATTGTTGTGAGCCCTCCCGAGTCCTCGGAGAGGGGCGGCATACAAATCTAAATAATAATAATAATAATAATAATAATAATAATAATAATAATAATAATAATAATTTGACTCATTGCCACACAGCTGGATCATAAAACACCTGGAAGTCATTGGAGTCAATGAAAACATCAGGAAATTCATAGAAAAGGCGATGAAATATTGGAAGACTGAGCTTTTTGTTGGGAATGAAAGCTATGGACTGATCAACATCAGAAGGGGCATCTTCCAGGGGCACTCTTTGTCCCCATTGCTATTCATCATCGCTATAATCCCGCTGTCACTCATCCTACAGAAAACAAACCTAGGCTACCAAACTTCTAGGAATTCACCAAAAATTTCACGCCTGCTGTATATGGATGACCTGAAGTTGTACGGAAAATCAGAAACTGAGATACAGTCACTAACCAACACTGTGTGAATCTTCAGCAATGACATCAGCATGGAGTTTGGCCTGGATAAATGTGCCACAGTGGCACTGAAAAAGGGGAAAATCACTGAAAGTGAGGACATTGAAATGCCAAATGGTCAAACCATCAAGTGCCACCAGCCAGAAGCCTTCAGATACTTGGGCATCTTGCAACTGGATAATATCAAGCATGGCCATGTGAAAACTGTGATCAGCAAAGAGTACATCCAGAGGACCAGAAAAATTTTGAAGAGCAAACTGAATGGTGGCAACACTATCAAGGCTATAAATACGTGGGCCATACCTGTCATTAGATACACAGCTGGCATAGTGAACTGGACTCAAGCAGAGCTGGACAACCTGGACAGGAAAATCAGAAAATTAATGACAATCAATCATGCACTATACCCCCGCAGTGACGTTGACAGGCTGTATTTACCAAGGAAAATAGGTGGCAGAGGACTTTTGCAAGTGAAGCAGACAGTAGAAGAAGAGAAGCATGCATTAGCTATGTGAAGGGGAGCAAAGAGTTAGCGTTGATGGAGGTCAACAATAGGAAGCTTCTCAAGGTGAAGCAAACTAAGGACCAGTACAGAAAAAATGTAACTCAATGTCGTATGGACAGTTGGCGGAACAAAGCATTGCATGGCCAGTTCTTGGAGAAGATTGCAGGCAAAGTGGATAAAGAAAAGGCCTGGTCATGGCTTACAAGTGGAACACTCAAAAAAGAGACAGAAGGACTAATACTGGCGGCACAAGAACAGGCCATTAGAACAAATGCTGTCAAAGCCAGAATTGAAAAATCAACAGATGATCCAAAGTGCAGACTCTGTAAAGAAACAGATGAAACAATAGATCACATACTTAGCTGCTGCAAAAAGATTGCACAGACTGACTACAAGCATAGACATGATACTGTGGCACAGATGCTCCACTGGAACTTGTGCCGGAACTACCATTTACCAATGGCAAAGAACTGGTGGGATCATAAGCCTGAAAAAGTGGTCGAAAATGAGCAAGCAAAACTACTGTGGGACTTCCGACTTCAGACTGACCGAATTCTGAAGCATAACACACCAGACATCCTGATTGTGGAGAAAAAGAAAGTATGGATCATCGACATCGCAATCCCAGGAGACAGCAGAATTGAGGAGAAGCAGCTAGAGAAATTAGTGAAATACGAAGATCTAAAAATTGAGCTGCAACGACTCTGGCATAAGCCAGTGAAAGTGGTCCCAGTGGTACTTAGCACGCTGGGCGCAGTACCAAAGGATCTGAGTGGACATTTGAAAACCATTAGAATTGACAAAATCTCCATCTGTCAATTGCAAAAGGCCGCTTTACTGGGGTCGGCAAACATAATTCGCCGCTATGTCACGCAGTCCTAGGTGCTTGGGAAGCGCCCGACTGGTGATGAAATACGAAATCCAGCATAGTGATCTCGTTTGCTGTGTTGTACTGACATAATAATAATAATAATAATAATAATTATTATTATTATTATTATTATTATTATTATTATTATTATTATTATTATTTTCTTCCTTTACAAGTCCAATGCAAATGTAGAAATTCAACAAAATGGTTGAATTTTAAAAGTCATTTGTTGTCATTTGAAGGCATTATCTCCAACCTTATGCACAACTCAGTCTATTAAACTGTGAGTATAAAATATAAAAGGAATATTAATTTCAGGCTATGTTCTCTAACTCCCTCAGTCTTTGGAATAAGGAATGATTACCAGTGTCTTATTCACAGGTATTCATGACTTAAAATTATTATCCTGATAATTAAGCAAAATTGCTCTTTGTTCAGATGTCTGCAGTTACTATTTATTAACATATAAAGGTTCTGTGCTGTGGTTATACTTAGGTATGACAAATTAATTAACATTTCTGAATAATGTTTAGCATTTTATTCTATAATTTAAGTCCTGGATGGAGCCAACCTTATCTAAATGGCTTAGTTAAAACACTGGGAAAATTGACTGTGTGAATGATTAATTCATATTTTATACTTATTTATTGTTTAATTTTTTTTATCAGATAATAGATGTGTTTATCCCAAGCATTTAAAAACTCAATTAATTGATGATTGACCTACTATCTCTACAGTTGGTTCCACTACTCTTTCTGTGAATTAGTACTTTAGAACAATACTTTGGACTTCCCTCCTGTCAGTTTCAAGTTATGCCATCATGTTCTATTAACAGTGTCAGGTTGGGTATTTGGGAAAGAAAGACCCTTGACTCCATTTATAGCAAAAGGTAATTTTTTATTGACATGATTACTTACGGGACTGCCTTCTGCCGCATAAATCTCAGCGACCGATCAGGACCCACAGAGTTGGCCTTCTCCAGGTCTGGTCAACCAGACAATGTCATTTGGCAGGTCCTAGGGGAAGAGCCTTCTCTGTGGCGGCCCCGGCCCTCTGGAATCAGCTCCCTCCAGAGTTTCGTACTGCCCCCACCCTCCTCGCCTTTGACAAAAGCCTTAAGACCCATCTATGTCACCATGCGTGGGGCAACTTGTATATGCCCCCACTCTCTGTTCTGACCATTAATGTTATGTGTGGGTATGATTGAGTAAATTGACTGTTTTTTAAATTAATGGGTTTTTAGCTACATTTTTACCTATTAGATTTGTATACTTATTGTTTGCATTGTATGTTGTGAGCCGTCCTGGGTCCCCGGAGAGGGACAGCATACAAGTCAAGTCAAGTCAAGTCAAGTCAAGTCAAGAGGTAATGTTGTAAAGCATCTCTTTGATGGACAGTTGCATTCTGTTCCCATGCATGTATCCTTGGATTGTTCAAGGTACCCATACTTTTTGGAGTATAAGACTCACCTTAGTTTTGGGGAAGGAAAACAAGGAAAAAAGGCCTCTGTCTCCCAGCAATTTGCCAAACAGCAAGCAGCACAGATGATATTCACTGATTGCTGTGTATTTCTGTGCATGTGTGCCTGATCCATAGAAATAGCAAAGAATTGGAGAAATGTAAATTATGGCAGTATAGTAATGCCATAAAGCTTTCTGGTACTTACAGTACTTTCCGGTACTGTAATATGGAATCATATAGAGCTATTTCCTGTTCTCTCTCTTCCCCCTCCCTCCTTCCCTCCCCAATAAGGCATTGACTGTCCAGAAGAACTTTTGATGGCAAAGATAGGAGACAGTATTATATTTGAAAACAAAAACCTGGATGCCAAAAGTACATGAGCATTATCAAGATTGAGTATGTTTTAATAGGGAAATTAATGTGGGGGAGGGAACAACCAATACAGTATATACATATATTGAATGCACTGCCACGTATCTTTTCTTTTAACTTTTTGTTTTGTTTTATAAATAAAAAAAACCTTTTTAATATATTTTTTTAAAGATGTTGAACTTGCTGGATGAGGCAAAACCTGATAAGATGCTAATCCTATCTCATGGGGTTTCACTCTCTGCTGAAACTAATCTCATTAAGTTAAAACCACCTGAGGCTTAAGAGAGAGATATACACTGCCAGGAGAAATTATATTTATCCCAACCTGGAGAAGCAAAAAGGGGAAGGAAAGAGAAACCACATCAGTTTACACCTTGCTTTTGACTTTGTCAGTTTTGAATTACCAGGTCATTTGTATCCCTGGGGAAAGTTATTAGCTCATCTGGCTGTACAATTACGTACCTTATCTAATAATCAGTTACAGGGACCTGTTCCAACTTCACGAATTGCCCTTTCTTTATCCACCTATTTGAAAATCATTTCGGGTGGAAAATAATGTTCAAATGGCAGTTGATTACTTGGGGGTTACTCAGGTCTGCTGGTACTTCAGAAATAATTTTGGAAAAGGGGTTAGATTGGAAACCTAAACAGCATTTATCTATAGCTGTTTAAAGTAGTGATGGATTTTCTCAGGATGGCATAGTTGCCCTCTACAATTATCATATAGTCCCAGGAAAAGATGTGGCTGGTTTAAAATAAGGGTTTTGAACGGGGATTTTATTTTTTAACCTGCATGCTCCTTTTAAAGTTAGATGTAACCTTTTCTTGAGTGAAGAAATGAGATATGCAGAATCAATTGTCATTTGTTATATAAAATTATTACTATTGACTTTAATATCATTGAAAGAAAGCTAGGTGTTAAAGCTACAGCTAGCATTTATTATTTATCGCAGGCTCTTGTATTCTGCATTTAAATGACTTTCTTTTTGCTATGTATTAGTAAAAAAAAAAAGCATACTTTCCCCCATCATTTAAAAATGTATTTTGTAACACTATCACTGGGAATGATGCTCTGCAAAACATAAGATAAAAGATCTTTTTTTGAATTGCTGACAGTTTTAGAGTCATTATCAGTGATGGCAGATGTAGTCTTCTTTTGAATGCATTATTTCCCAACTTTATTGTCATCCAGAGTTATCTTGGTTTCTTTAAAAAGTGTCATCTGTTTTCTCTCCTGCTCTCACATATGGCCTGCTGGATGTCACCTGTCTTGCTTTCTTCAACTCTGGTCTCGCAGCCACCTTTTCAGTGAAATCTAGGGCACAATTCTTGAATTTCAACACTTCGCTGTGACTTAAATCCCATGAAGCTGAATATAGATACACTACAGCCCTGTTCTTTGTTCTTACTCTATCATTTCTTCCATATGGGAACGTAAATTATTTTACTTTTTCACACCAACACAGTTTCAAATATTTCTGTTCTGAACCAGCCTTCGCATATTTACTCACAAGTTTAAAAAAAACATTTTTATAAAAGGACAGTCACAGTCTTTTATTTACATGGATTTTAAAAAATGCAATTAGTCCCAACAAATCAGGGTTTAGCCAAGAAATCTGACTTGTTTGCTTGTATACTAGAAACAAATGGTTGTCTGTGACAACTGGCCACTCCGCAAACCCCTCCTATTTATTTCCCACCCATGATGTTGGAAGTTCAGGGTGAAATACAGTGTTCCCTCAATTTTCACGGGTTCGAACTTCGCAAAAAGTCTATACCATGGTTTTTCAAAAATATTAATTAAAAAATACTTTGCGGGTTTTTTCCCTATACCACGGTTTTTCCCACCCGATGACATCATATGTCATCGCCAAACTTTTGTCTGCTTTTAATAAATATTTTTTAAAATAAACTTTAATAAATAAACATGGTGAGTAATAATCTAAATTGATGCTAAGGGAATGGAAAATTGCAATTTGGGGGTTTAAAGTGTTAAGGGAAGGTTTTTCATACTGTTCATAGCCAAAAATAGTGTATTTACTTCCGCATCTCTACTTCGCAGAAATTCTACTTTCGCGGGTGGTCTCGGAACGCATCCCCCGCGAAAAGCGAGGGAACACTGTAATGACAAAAGTGCCACTTTTCCTGGCTATTGAACAACCTTGCTGTTATCCCCTTTTAATGCTATTAACTCTTGCACTATTAAATCTATTATGTCCACCAGGAAAAGTCATATGCCTTGTATTAATTTAATTCAGAAGAATCTTTGGTTTTGCCCTTGTTCTGTCCTGTCTCATCTCTACCTCTTTTGGAGTGCAACCCCAGGCATGCTGTTCAAAGACTACATGTGATCCTCAGCCTGAAAAACATTACCAATCCCTCCCTAGCATGGAAAGAGAAAGAAAGAGCATCAAATAATAGTGCCTCATTATTAAAAAAGTAGCATTTTCAAAAGCCAACACACTGGGTTAATAGCTTGCCCTGTGGGGACAATAATTAGTCAGGAGCAATTGTAGACCAATTAAAGTAATAATAAAATGTGAACTAAAAACTCCTCCTTTTTGTCTCAGCTTTGTGGTTTCGGAATTTATTAAAAAATAAAAGGGGAATATTAAGACAACCCGTGGACACATTATCATTGATTTATTGGAGGTTTTTTTTAAAAAAAATGAATTAAAGATAATTTAGCTGTTCGGAGAACAAATCTTTTGTACGATGCGAACAAAACGTAGTCTCTGTATAGTTCAAACGATTTTGGATATATTGAGCAAAACTTGCTAGGAAATTGGATTCAAAAAATATCTCGCAATTAAACCCACAGTGCAAGACATAATTACCGCAGAACATTTGAATGCTGTATTCTTAATTATTTCTAACTTCTTATGAAACTATTTTCCACTTTAAGTACATCTTATATTAAAAATAGCAGAGATGGAAAGGACCTGAGAGGTCTTCTAATTCAACCCACTGCTTAAGAACGAAATCCTACACTACCTCAGACAAATGGTTATCCAACATCTTCTTAAAAACTTTCAGTATTGGAGAGTTCACAACCTCTGGATCCAAATTGTTCCATGGATTAATTGTTCTAACTGTCAGGAAATTTCTCCTTAGTTCTAAGCTGCTTCTTTCCTTGTTTAGTTTCCACTCATTGTTTCTTGTTGTATCTTATGTGAATAGTTTGACTCCCTCTTCTTTGTGGCAATCCCTGAGATACTGGAACACTGCTATCATGTCTTCCCTGGTCCTTCTTTTCATTAAACTGGACATACCCACTTTGTGCAACTGTTCTTCATATGTTTTAGCCTCCAGTCCCCTAATCCTCTTTGTTGCTCTTCTCTGCACTCTTTCTAGAGTCTCAACATTTTTTTTTACATTGTGGAGACCAAAACATCTTTACATGATACACTTTTCAAAACCCAGTGAAGAGCTCCTATGAGTTCCTATTTACTATGAGTATCTCCTCTATAACCTTCATCATGTATTTTACTATGTGTATATAGATATATACCCACTAAAAACCTCATTGTGTATTGGACAAAATAAATAAAAATAAATAAATAAATAAATAAATAAATAAATAAATAAATAAATAAATGTTTGAGGATTTTGTATTTAATCTGTGCCTAACTCATTCGGATCTGACCCGCTTTTCAGATTGAGATGCATTTGGGATGGACAGCCATATGCATCTAATTAATTAATTAATTAATTAATTAATGTTCATTGGAACATACTCATCTGGCTATTTGCATTTGAGGGACTGGGGAAAAATTGTGTAAAAATGTTAAGTTTTTTAAAATAACAACAATAATAAATTTTGTAGATTAAGATCCTTGATTTCTCTCTACATGGGGCTACCTTTGAAAAGTGTTTGGAAACTTCAAATCATGCAGAATATGGCCTAGATACGCCCATGTCTCGTCAACACTGCACTGCACTGGCTGCCAATCAGTTTCCGGTCACAATTCAAAGTGTTGGTTATGACATATAAAGCCCTCCATGGCATCGGACCAGAATACCTCCAGGACCGTCTTCTGCCGCATGAATCCCAGCGGCCGATTAGGTCCCACAGAGTTGGCCTTCTCCGGGTCCCATCGACTGAGCAATGTTGTCTGGTGGGGCCCAGGGGAAGAGCCTTCTCTGTGGCGGCCCTGGCCCTCTGGAACCAACTCCCCCTGGAGATCAGAACTGCCCCCACCCTCCTCGCCTTTTGCAAGTTGTTGAAAACTCACCTTTGTCGCCAGGCATGGAGAAATTGACGTTCCCACTAACAATCTTGGTTTATGTATGGTTTGATTGGAGAGGGGCGGCATACAAATCTAATAAAAAGGTTTGCCATCACTGATATAGGGTTTCTTGCTTGAGCAGGGGGTTGGACTAGAAGGGCCCTTCCAACTCTGTTATTATAATATATATATAAGCACTGGAATTACAGCACACTCAGAATAACTTTGTAGGTGCTTTCCCCATCAGTAATCCCTCATGAGAAAAATTCCATAAGGGAAAATATGCATTCGCTGGTAACAAGCCAGAACAATGCAAAACACAGATACTTAATAGTAACAGATGTTTTGGCAGGCATTTTAAAAATTCAGGATCATATCCAAAACGGTGCGAGAAAGCCTAAGCACTGATTATGTTATAAGGTGGGTTTATATACTACCTATTACTTCTGAGTGACAGGCCAAAATTCCTATTTTCTGTAACAGAATTGCTTACTGAGTAAGATAATTCACATACCAGCAATGTGGCAGGGTGCCAGGAAATTATCCAATGTTCTGCTGTTAAGTTTTGAGCAGAAATGCTATGGTGAGCTTCTTGTTTAATTATTATTACTCTCAGTGTTTCAGCTGGGTTAAAAGTAGGACACATTGACCTAGGAAGGGATCTTGCTAAAGGACAAGGTGGGATTTCGGTACATCAAATACTTGGTTTGCTGAAATTAGAAGAGGTGTGTGTGTGTGTGTGTTGGGGCGGGAGGGGGGATGTGTCACAGTAGTCTTAACACAGAATCTCATTAAAGCAGCTGTCAGTGTTCTTCTATTTTACCATCACTTCCTCAGTTCCATAAGATGCAACTGTCATTTTGAGTGAACGTCGTGCCAAAGAGGCATTTACAAATAAATGAAAAATGTCACAACTGATTTTCCTGGTTTTGGAATACGGGGTGTCAGCTTTGTCACCAACTGTCTGTGTTACTTCCCCTTTTTTTCAGATTTCCCAGGTGGGCATCAGGAAATACTTTTTTGAGGGCGGTAGGCCTTTTTCCCTTGAGTTTTTTTCTGTGATCTTTGGTTAGTTTAGGGCAGTAAATCTTTTTTTCCCAAAGAGCGTGCATAGGCGCTATCATACGAATATCCATATGAATGCCCATATCCATAATTCAATGCCTGGGGAGGACAAAAACAGCTCCCCCTGGAGGCCCTCTGGAGGCTGGAAATGGCCTGTTTCCCAACATCTGATGGGCCCAGTATAGTGATGGACTACCAAAATTTTCACTACCATACTGTGGGTGTGGCTTATGCATTTTATTTCAACATCTTTCAGTGCAAATTGGATGGTCTGGAGTGGAGCTCCATTTTCACTACCCCACTGCGTTTCCTCCCCATCCGGGCAGTAGCCCACCCTTGATTATCTACTATATAAATTTTTATTTATTTATTTATTTTTGTCAAACAATTATAGGGTGTTAATTTGTACAAATAAATCATTAGTAATGATAAAAAGTAACAAAAGAAGACAATAGGACAGGGAAGGTAGGCACAATGGTGCGCTTATGCACGCCCCTTACAGACCTCTTAGAAAGGGGGAGAGGTGAATTGTAGATAGTCTAAAGATTTTGGGGTTTGGAGAAGAAACCACAGAGTCAGGTAGTGCATTCCAGGCGTTGATTACTCTGTTGCTGAAATCGCATTTTTTGCAGTCAAGTTTGGAGCGGTTGACATTTAGTTTAAATCGATTTCGTGCTCGTGTGTTGTTGCGGTTGAAGGTGAAGTAGTCATTAACAGGTAGGACATTTTTGTATATGATTTTATGAACTATAATTAAGTCAGAACAGAGATGATGGAGTTGTAAATTGTCTAATCCAAGAATTTCAAGTCTGGCGGAGTAAGTTATTTTGTTGTGAGAAGAAGAGTGAAGGACTCTTCTTGGGAAATATTTCTGGACTCTCTCAATTGTGTTGATGTCAGATATGCAATGTGGATTCCATACAGGTGAGCTGTATTCTAGGATTGGTCTGACAAATGTTTTGTAAGCTCTTGTTAGCAGTTCAAAATTACCATAAAGTGTATGTACACATACACACACACACACACACACAGCTCTTCTAAAATTATTTATTTATTTATTTATTGATTGATTGATTGGTTGATTGATTGATTGGATTTGTATGCCGCCCCTCTCCGGAGACTCGGGGCGGCTAACAGCAACAATAAAGCAGTGTACAATAGTAGTCTGATGTTAGAAACAATTAAAAAACCCTTTAATATAAAAAATCAAACATACATACATACATACCATGCATAGAATTGTAAAGGCCTTGGGGGAAGAGGGTCTCAATTCCCCCATGCCTGACGGCAGAGGTGGGTTTTAAGCAGCTTATGAAAGGCAAGGAGGGTGGGGGCAATTCTAATCTTTGGGGGGAGTTGGTTCCAGAGGGCCGGGGCCGCCACAGAGAAGGCTCTTCCCCTGGGTCCCGCCAAGCAACATTCTTTAGTTGACAGGACCCGGAGAAGATCCACTCTGTGGGACCTAACTGGTCGCTGGGATTCGTGCAGCAGAAGGCGGTCCCTGAGATAATCTGGTCCGGTGCCATGAAGGGCTTTATAGGTCATAACCAACACTTTGAATTGTGACCGGAAACTGATCGGCAACCAATGCAGACTGCGGAGTGTTGGTGTAACATGGGCATATTTGGGAAAGCCCATGATTGCTCTCGCAGCTGCATTCTGCATGATCTGAAGTTTCCGAACATTTTATACACATTATACACATTCAACCTCATTTACTGTGATAAGAAAAACATACCCAGAGCCCAGAAAGGAAAAAAACGGGGGAGGAGGGGGAATCAAAATTTTGCTATAAGTACTGTGTACCTGATCAAAATTTTGCTACAGGTTCTGACCGTACCCGCAGGAGCCCATCACTGGCACAGTAGGTTCGTGTTTTGCTCTGCCCCAGCTCCAAAGGCTTCCTTGGAGCCAGGGGAGGGTAAAAATGCCTTCTCCCCCCACCCACCCCGGCTCTCTGGAAGCCAAAAACACCCTCTCAGAAGCTCTGTGTGAGTCAAAAATCAGCTAGCCAGCACACACATGCAGGTTGGAGCTGGGCTAGGGCAACAGCTCGTGTGCCAGCAGATATGGCTCCACGTGTCATTTGTGGCACCCATGCCATAGGTTCGCCATCACTGGTTTATGGGTAGTTATTTGGGTCAGGGGCTCTGCAGAGACTCCCCTAGTTTGTCTCTCCATTTTTTTGTGACTGGGCAAGGGAAAGCGACGATGATTTTAGCACTGCAATCTTTCTAGCGGAATTGTTAGCAAAGGGATGGTGATAATTCACAATGGTTTTCTCCCTCCCACTCTTATTTTTCGAGTACTTACAAGAATATTGTGCCCAGCATCTGCTTGTTTATAGAAGTCATTCGTTTCCTTGCCTGAATAACATTCCGGTTCTTTAAATATAATTGTTGGCAATTCTTTTAGGGTGCATTTTCCTATTGAAAGAAATTGTTCCTGCAAATTTATGTCATTAGAAAATTATGCAGAAGGATGGAGTTGTAGGAAATTGTCTTTGGTATAGAACAATATTTTTTTTAAGTCTACATTACATATTTATACTGCAGATTCATTGCACTGTAGAACTCCTTTTTTGCTTAGGAGTTTTTATTCATTATTTATTAAAGAAATGTATACAGCCACCCAACTTGTGCAAAGGTGACTCCAGGTGGCTTGCAGCATTGGAAAATTAATCCTCCATTCCTCCTGGCAGCAGCTATACAACCAAATCAGTCACCTGGTCAGTTCCCTCTCCATTTGTGGTCCACAGGTCTGCTGACAAAAGTGTGTTTTTAGAAAAGCAGCAGAGTGAGGACCAACTGCTCCTCAATGGGAATGATGTTCCATCGAGAAGGCTCTTTTTCAAGGTCCCACTAAATGTCCATCTCTAACATGCCTTGCCTTGACATCTTGATAGTCGGGTGGATGTAATAGCCCCATGTAGAGAGCATTACAGTAGTCGAGCCTTGAGGTGATGAGGGCATGAGTGACTGTGAGCAACGATTCCCGGTCCAAATAGGGCTGCAACTGGTGCACCAGGCGAACCTGGGCAAATGCCCCGCTCGCCACAGCTGAAAGATGTTTCTCTAATGTGAGCTGTGGATCGAGGAGGACGCCCAAGTTGTCACATTATTTGTGGCTCTGGCTTTGCAGAGTGCTTACTTCTTTTCTGCTGTGGCTGATCTTCTGTCCTCAGATATCTGGCAGCTTTGGTGGATCAACAGGTGCCATGTAGATCAATCTTGTCCCAGAGTTTCCCTGGAGTGGTATCAATATTGAGAGACTTGAAGGCGGCTTTCAATGTGTCTCTGTATCACTTCCTTTGACCCAACTGTGCAATCACTTTCCTTTAGACAGCTCACTATAGAGGAGCTGTTTCAGGATGTGATGGTCTGGCATCCTTATTTATTTATTAGATTTGTATGCCGCCCCTCTCCGCAGACTCGGGGCGGCTCACAACAACAATAATAACAATATACAATGTAACAAATCTAATATTAAAAGAAAGTATCTAAAAACCCGTCATTAAAAAAAAGTATGCAACTCAAACATACCATACATAAACTCTATAAGCCTGGGGGAGAAGTCTCAATTCCTCCCATGCCTGGCGATATAGGTGGGTCTTAAGCAATTTATGAAAGGCAAGGTGGGGGGACAGTTCTGATCTCTGGGGAGAGTTGATTCTAGAGGGCCAGGGCCGCCACAGACAAGGTTCTTCCCATGGGGCCCGCCAGACGACATTGTTTAGTCAACGGGACCCTGAGAAGGCCAACTATGTGGGACCTTATCGGCCGCTGGGATTCGTGCGGCAGAAGACGGTCCTTGCAACATGGCTTGCCCAGCGTGCCTGGGCTTTCATCAGTAGGGTGGGAATTGATGAGAGGCCTGTTCTAAAGAGGACTTCTTCATGATGGCAGGCATAGAGACAGAGAGTCTTACAGCCCACATCCCATTGAGTGGAAGAGAAATTTCTGCTTGAAAAAGAGGGATCCGTAGATAGCAAGAGATCTTTTTCTTCCTAGGAAATCTAAATAATTTTTTCATGGATCCTGCTGGAAGCAAATTTGAATGCAAGTGGACCTATACAAAATTAATGCTAGCAGAAATAAAGCAGAGCTAGTATTCTTCCTTTTCCAGAGAACAATACATGATGGATATCGATGAAAGAAGCAATTGCTGTTTTCAAATGTACAAACGCAGGAAAGGCATATCCAAGGTTTTTAAAAATTAAAATTATATTACAGCAAAATGTGTCTGTTTTTATGCAGCAAATCTTTTCCTCTTTCCCCCAAAGTCATTTCACCTCCCGAACAGAAAGAAAGGACTGTCACCAGCCTTAGAGATGAGAAATTTGCTTACATTTTCACTCCAGATAAAGCTTTCATATTGCTACTGTGTCTTGGTGGTGCAATGGTTAGAGTGCAGTACTGCAGGCTACTTCTGCTTGCTGTCTGCAATTTGGCAGTTGAATTCCACTAGGCTCAAATTTTACTCACCTTTCCATCTTTTCGAGGTTTGGACCCAAATTGTTGGGGACGATATGTTGACTGTAAACTACTTAGAGATGGCTGTAAAGCACTGCTTTTGCTGCTATTTCTAATCCAGAGTACTAGAGCTTTAGCCCATGCTGTCCTGCCCATCTTCCTCACTCAGGGCAATAGAATATTATGTTTTCATTTCTCTTTTAGAATAGAATAGAATAGAATTTTATTGGCCAAGTGTGATTGGACACACAAGGAATTTGTCTTGGTGCATATGCTCTCAGCATACATAAAATAAAATATACATTTGTCAAGAATCATGTGGTATGACACTTAATGATTGTCATAGGGGTCAAATAAGCAATGAAGAAGCAATATTAATAAAAATCTTAGGATATAAGCAACAAGTTACAGTCATACAGTCAACATGGGAGGAAGTGGGTGATAGGAATGATGAGAAAAACTAGTAGAATAGAAGTGCAGATTTAGTAGAAAGTCTGACAGTGTTGAGGGAATTATTTGTTTAGTAGAGTGATGGCGTTTTATTATATAAGATGCCAACAAGAAGATAATTCTAAACCCAGGTTACCAAATTTCAGGCGATGAAGGAAGATCTAGATCTGGGTGTAATAGAATAGAATAGAATTCTTTATTGGCCAAGTGTGATTGGACACACAAGGAATTTGTCTTGGTGCATATGATCTCAGTGTACATAAAATTATCTAATGATCTCAAACTCCGAGAGAAGAAATGGTTTTGCGTGCTCATGGACCCAACATCCCGAAGATGCTTTTTCAGGAGGCAACTGGACTTCGTTTTTTCTTTGAAGATGTTTCACTTCTCAACCAAGCTTCTTCAGCTCTGACAGGATAGTGGGGAATGGAAGGGCTTAGTTATACAATTTGGGCTGATCACCCTTTGAATGGTATAGGACAGTGATGGCGAATCTTTGGCACGGGTGCCACGGGTGCCACGTAGAGTCATATCTGCTGGCACGCAAGCTGTTACCCTAGATCAGCTCCAATGTGCATTTGCATGCTGGTCAGCTGATCTTGGCTTACCCGGAGGCTCTGGGACGGCATTTTCAGTTTCCGGAGAGTCTCCAGGGGGGATGGGGGAGGGCATTTTTACCTCTGGAGACTGGGGAGGGTGAAAAACATGCCTCCTGGGCCCACCAGAGTTTGGGAAATGGTCTGTTTTAGGCCTCCAGAGGACCTCAGTGTGTGGGGGATAGGCCATTTTCACTGTCTCCAGGCATTGAATTATGTATGTGGGCACTCACGCATGCACGATGTGTCAGGATTAAACAATACCCTGAGGTAATATCCTAATGCAGAAGGAAGGATTACGAAGAGAATGCTGAGTTATTCTGAGTTAACTGAGTATACAGCAACCTGATTGGGGGATAAATATATAAATAAGTAAGCGCTTGTGTCCTTGCTTGCTTGCTGTTGATATGCTGTTGATTTCCCTGTTGCTGTTGCAGTTGGTTCCTGTGAGTTGATGTAATGGAGATAGTTGTAAAGGCAGTAGTGACATACTAGTAGTGATTTACATATAGTAAGGTAGAATACAGATAGTAGTGTAAATAAGAAGTAAATACAGTGGTACCTAGGTTCTCGACCACAATTCGTTCTGGAAGTGTGGTCGAGAACCAATTTGGTTGAGAACTGAAACAATTTAAGATAAATTCCCCTCCTCAGTTGTCTCTCCCTCTAGCTTGCCTGCTTCTGTCCCCATGTCTCTCTCTCTCTCTCTGTGTAGTTTGCCGGCTTCAGTTCTCTCGATCGCCCGCTTCTGTCCCTGGCTTTCTCTCTCTCTGTGCAGTTTGCCGGCTTCTGTCTTCAGCTCTCTCGAGTGTTCGAGTTCCAAATATTTGTTCGGATTTCAGGGCAAAAGTTTCTTGAATTTCCTGGTCCAATACTGATTTGTTCGAACCGAGAAGCGTTTGAAAACCGAGGTACCACTGTATATTTTTGCAAGAAACCCTGCTGCTGTGTTTCATTGAAGACTTCAGCTTCATATCTACTGGTCTGTGGTTGGCTGGGTTCCGAAGGTGCAGCTCTGACACAATGCCTATGCATACCCACTTTTGGCACCCGAGGAGTAAAAGGTTTGCCAATACTGGTATACGAATGGGAATGGATTTCCAGAGGGGGGAAAATGTAGACTACAGGAACATGGAACATTACTTGGGTGAACCTGAGGACACAGATAAACCTCTAAGTGCTTCAATGACTATCTGAAACAGGAATGGCGAACCTATGGCACGGGTCCCACAAGTGGCACGCAGAGCCATACCTGCTGGTACGCAAGCCATTGCCCTAGCTTAGCTCCAACATGTTTGCCAGCCAGCTGATTTTTGACTCGCACAGAGGCTCTGGGAGGGCGGTTTTGGTTTTCAGAGAGACTCTGGGGGGATGGAAGCAAGCTACTGCCTGGACGGGATGGAACACAGTGGAGTATCAAAAATTATTTATTAGATTATTATTTATTAGATTATCCACCCCAGAGCACCCAATTTGCACTCAAAGATGAAAGAAAATGCAGGGCATCCTGCATAAGCCACACCCACAGTGTGGTAGTAAAAAATTTGGTAGCCCTTCACTGGATGGAGGAGGGCATTTTTAACCTCCCTGGCTCCAGGGAAACCTTTGGAGCCTGGGGAGGGTGAAACATGAGTCTACTGGGCCCACCAGAAGTTGGGAAACAGGCCATTTTCAGCCTCCAGAGGGCCTCCGGGGAATGGGAGAAGCTGTTTTCATCCTCCCCAGGCATTGAATTATGGGTGTGGGCATTCGCGCATGCACAATAGTGCGCGTGCATGATCTTTCAGCACCCAAGGAAAAAAAGGTTCACCATCACTGCTCTAAAAGGATGCAAATAATCAGCTGTCCGCAAGATAGATCCTTCCATTCCCCACTATTCTGTCAGAACCTGAAGTAGCTTCTTGGATGAGAAGGAAAATATTTTCAAACAAAAATAAAGTCCAGTTTCCTCCTGAAAAAAGACCCTTTGGAACAACCATGACCTGGTTGACAGTTTCTATGGACCCAACTATAGAAACATTTTAAAATTCAAAATGTAACAGTTTCATCGTTTGTTAACGTTTGTTAACGTTTGTTAAGTAATTGGCATCTAGTAGCAACTTTTCCATTTAACCATCAACAGTTCTCAGTCATTTCTGAACAGCAGCCTTTGGTCGCTGGTGTAGCAAACTTGTTCTTCGTTATCTGTAAAAAAAAAAAATATATATTATTTTTTTGTTAATAGCCTGGAGGAAAAGATCTGAATTTAAACGTTCTATTGCTGTTTATATTTATTGCTGAGTTTAAGCTTAAAGTGATTGTTTGATTCCTATATTTTCAATATTATTGTAAAAAGCACCTAGTGGTATGAGCTGCGCAGCCTAGAAACAGGGTGAAAAGACTAAATAAGTAGGTAAGCAAATATTGTATGCAATCCTATGCATGTGCTATTTTTTTCTTATGACTCACCAATAAGTTACAAAATGAAGTATGCGTCTGAAAGACTGAGCGGCTGCTCACAAAAATTTTATGCCCCAGTAAAATTGGGTTAGAGACTTAAAAGCACTCTCAGGCTTTGTATATCTTTCGTACTCTCCCACTACCACCGCGACTGCCCTTTTTAACAGTCAAATGTTTTATTCTATTAAAAGAAATGGAAGGGAAGAAAACACCTAAATTCAATTAAACAGTAGAAGAGAATATTTTTTTCTCCAGTATCAGTTGCTATGCTTGCAGTAATAATCCTGGATTTAAATTTTAAATGAAAGATACAGATATTGCATGCTTAATTCATGCTTGTAAGGAAACACGTCAGTCTCTCATTGGGGGAGCTAATTTCTATTAATGGTGGTATCAGTTTATAAGTATGGCTTTTGGTTAGGTCTGCAAAATATTCAATTTTAGATTTTTCTTTTTTTACAACAAGCAGCAGAAAGCCTTAAACTGAGATCAGAACCCAGACTGAGAGAACAAATATAACCCCTTAAATCTGTTGCTTAAAGGGGTTTAAGTTATGGCAGAATACCTTTGAATAAACAGATGGGAGTCCAGTGAATTAATTTGACAGATCATATATACAGTATATATATATATATATATATATATATATATATATATGTGTGTGTGTGTGTGTGTGTGTGTGTGTGTGTGTGTGTGTGTGTTGAGGGGGAGGGGGCTCCATTCCCCGCCCCGAGTCTACGAAGAGGGCGGCATACAAATCTAATAAATAATAATAATAATAATAATAATAATAATAATAATAATTCAGTTGCTAGGCAACATTTTTGCAGGTCTGCTAATCTGGCCAACACCTTGTTGATTAACCCTCATTTTCATACTTTTATAAATCTTTTATATAAATCCATATTTTTATAAATCTGGAAGGAAAAATAAACTTTACTTGCTTATATGATCTCCCATCACTATCAGGTCAGCCGCCCCGAGTCTTAAATTATGGGGTTTTAGATATTTTTTAAATATTAGATTTGTACTGTACATTGTTTTTTATTATTGTTGTGAGCCGCCCCGAGTCTACGGAGAGGGGCGGCATACAAATCAATCAATCAATCAATCAATCATCAATCAATCAATCAAATAAATACAAGTCTAATAAATTATTACATTATTATTATTATTTAATGGGAAACATAGCCTACTGTTTACAAATCTATATGCGACTAAACCTGTCATAATCCTTTAACTGGGCAAAATGTTGCGTGTAACATAGGACAACAGTTTTTAACCAAGTGGGGTGACTTGCAAAATGTGTCCAAAATCTAGGGCTGCAAAGGGATTAGAATTTAGGAAAGCTGGGGATGCTTTAGTGCTATTGGCTGTTGAGGAGTCATTTTCAATATTCTCTGACAGTTTCCCAGCCATTCTCAGAATCCCTTGTTCATTCCCCCACCCTGCAGCAGTCACTTATCTGCCTGCTGGAAAGGGGAGGGAAAGGAAGGAGGGAAGGAGGGAGGGAGGGAAGGAAGGAAGGACAGAAGGAAGGAAGGAAGAAGGGAAGGAAGGAAAGAAGGAGGGAAGGAGGGAAGGAAGGAGGGAAGGATTGTGTTGATGTCAGATATGCAATGTGGATTCCATACAGGTGAACTATTCTAGGATTGGTCTGACAAATGTTTTGTAAGCTCTTGTTAGCAGTTCAAAATTTCCATAAAGTGTATGCACACATACACACACACACACACAGAGAGAGAGAGAGAGAGAGCTCTTCTAAAATTATACACATTCAAACTCATTTACTGCGATAGGAAAAATAAACCCAGAGCCCAGAAGGGGAAAAAAGGGGGGGAAAATAATCAAAATTTTGCTACTGGTACTGCGTACCTGACCGTACCCATAGGAGCCCATCACTGTATTTGAAGGAACACAAAGATAGAATTCAGTAAGATATTTTAATTCCAAAAATTAACATTAAGAAAGCTACTACGCTAGACCTTATAGTCACAGCTACTAGTTTTATATGAAGGGTATCCATGTGTAAATCCATTAGAGATAAAACAAGTGGGAATTTAGTAGAATTAGCAAACTAACACAAGGTGATATGATGTATCTGTTCTTAGAAGGGAATTCCAGAGAGATAACAGTTGCTTCTAATGAGATTGCCATTAAAAAAACAAAAAACTAGGAGAGGAAGATGTTTGATAGTTGCTCTACTTTGGGATGCTTGTCTTATCTTGTCAATTAACACTCATTTAAAAAAGCTTCTTCAAGGGTAATTTTTAATTGCTTATAAAATACATGCTAAATGCTTTTATAGCAACCATTCGTTTTTTTCACGGCCCATTATTGCTTTCAAATAAAGTGCTAATAAAAAGGACTACTGAAATACCTCTTGATAGCTTTAAACAAACATCCACTATTCCTATCTGTCTCAACCAGCAGGCATAAGATTACAGGAATTGTAGTGAACAATGGATTTCATTTCGCTGGTTTTCCTGCTCTGCAGGAATAATTTATCTACCACAATGCAACTCCACCTTTAAAAACAGGGTCACCAAATCTATTTTCAATCAAGCAGATCTGCTACATAAGTAGTGCTCTCGTCAATGTTCATGACAATCATCTCAGAAGGAGAAATCGCTGTATCACTCATTGTGGCTGACCAACTAATCATACCATTATTATTGCATATTCATTAATGTTGAGAAAGTTAAATATAAACCAGTGAAATGATGGAGGTCAGCAACTGGGAGAAAGAGTTAAATAATAAACATAAAATGTAGATTTTTGTGGTTGCTACTGTTAGAAGAAAACTTTGGTCTGGTTCCAGGAGAAAGACACTGGTAATAAAATGGAGGCTGGTTGGAAAGAAGGACTCTTTTTATTGATGAGTATTTATTTTTATTTGTTTATTTATTTATTTATTTATTTATTTATTTATTTATTAGATTTGTATCTAATAAATATAGATTTGTATTAGATTTGTATCTAGTTTTATCTGAAGTTAGTTGGGGGAAAGATCAAAGGCAACATGAGAAAATATTATTTTACTGAAAGAGTAGAAGATCGTTGGAACAAACTTCCAGCAGACGTGGTTGGTAAATCCACAGTAACTGAATTTAAACATGCCTGGGATAAACATTGTAAGATCAAATACAGGAAATAGTATAAGGGCAGACTAGATGGACCATGAGGTCTTTTTCTGCCGTCAGTCTTCTATGTTTCTATGTTTCTATGTATGCCGCCCCTCTCCGTAGACTCGGGGCGGCTAACAACAGTAATAAACAGCATGTAGCAAATCTAATGTTTAAAATAATTTTAAAAAACCTTATTAAAACCAAACATACACACAAACATACCATGCATAAATTGTATAGGCCTAGGGGGAAAAGGGTAGTTCAGTTCCCCCATGCCTGATGACAGAGGTGGGTTTTGAGGAGCTTACGAAAGGCAAGGAGGGTGGGGGCAATTCTGATCTCCGGGGGGAGCTGGTTCCAGAGGGTCGGAGCCACCACAGAGAAGGCTTTTCTCCTGGGTCCCTCCAGATGACATTGTTTAGTTGACGGGACCTGAAGAAAACTGACTCTGTGGGACCTAACCAGTCGCTGGGATTCGTGTGGCAGAAGGTGGACCTGGATGTATTCTGGTCCGATGCCATGAAGGGCTTTAAAGGTCATAACCAACACTTTGAATTGTGACCGGAAACTGATCGGCAACCAATGCAGATTGTGGAGTGTTGGTGTAACATGGGCCTATTTAGGAAAGCCCATGATTGCTCTCGGAGCTGCATTCTGCACGATCTAAAGTTTCCGAACACTTTTCAAAGGTAGCACCATGTAGAGAGCGTTACAGTAGTCGAGCCTCGAGGTGATGAGGGCATGAGTGACTGTGAGCAGTGACTCCCGGTCCAAATAGGGCCGCAACTAGTGCACCAGCATGTAGAACCAACAACAGCATGTAGTTCTGGGACAGCTGAAGAATTGGTTTGATGAGTGTGTGGAATTTTATAGGTTTCTGGGTTGTGCATGTAGGGAGCCTTGTGTCTTTAGCTATTCTAATGGTGGTGGGTTAATCCTATCAGGTCCTAAAAAGCATGCCCTGACTTTTTTAATCCCATCCCATGTTTTGTTTGTGAGTAGATTGCCCCAGTGTTACTTAGTGGGGACAAAATATCCATCTGTAAAGACTTCAGACATCTTCTGGAGGCTGTTGGGGCTGCTTTCTGCCTTCATTACGTTTTTCTTTCCTCCCTTTCTCCTTTGGGAAAATATAATAGTCTGCCTCTCTTAGTACAGTGTTCCCTCGATTTTCGCGAGTTCGAACTTCGCGAATAGCCTATACCACGGTTTTTCAAAAAATATTAATTAAAAAATACTTCGCTGTTTTTTTCCTATACCACGGTTTTTCCCACCCAATGACATCATATGTCATCGCCAAACTAATAATTTTTGCAAATAAATAATAAAAATAATAATTATTGCTAATAAATAATTATGTTTATAAATATCAGGATCACTAAGTGTCTTATTCAATGGTGAGTACCAGTAATAATGATGAGTAAATGGTTGTTAAGGGAATGGGAAATGGTAATTTAGAGGTTTAAAGTGTTAAGGGATGGCTTGTGATACTGTCCATAGCCAAAAATGGTGTATTTACTTCCGCATTTCTACTTCGCGGAAATTCGATTTTCGCGGGCGGTCTCGGAACGCATCCCCCCGCGAAAATCGAGGGAACACTGTATTATCCAAAATATTTCATTCTCTAGGGCAGTGACGGCGAACCTACAGCATGGGTGCCACAAGTGGCACACGGAGCCATATCTGCTGGCACACAAGTCCTTATCCTAGCTCAACTCCAACAGAGTGTCAGGCCAAAGCCTTTGTGTGGAGTTAGAGAGTTCGGCCTGTCACAACACAAGGGGGGATGGGAGGGGCAGTGAGTAGTCGGAGGGGATTTATTTCTCAGGTGCTATTTGGAACGCTGACACAGAGGCTTCCAGAGAGCCTCCGAGGGATGGGGCAAGGCATTTTTAGCACCCCCAGCTCCAGGGAAGCCTTTGGAGCCTGGGGAGGGCAAAACACAAGCATACTGGGCCTACCAGGAGCCTCCGAGGGGCTGGGTAAGCTGTTTTTCGCCCTACCCAGGCATTGAATTATGGATGTGGGCACTCCTGCATGCATGATAGTGTGCGCACACGCTCTTTCGACACCCAAGGGGAAAAAAGGTTCACCATCACGGCTAGCTATTTATTTATTTATTCATTTATTCATTTATTCATTCATTCATTCATTCATTCATTCATTCATTCATTCATTCATTTGATTTTTATGCCGCCCTTCTCCTTAGACTCAGGGCGGCTTACAACATGTTAGCAATAGCACTTTTTAACAGAGCCAGCATATTGCCCCCACAATCTGGGTTCTCATTTTACCCACCTCGGAAGGATGGAAGGCTGAGTCAACCTTGAGCCGGTGATGAGATTTGAACCGCTGACCTTCAGATCTACAGTCAGCTTCAGTGGCCTGCAGTACAGCACTCTACCTGCTGCGCCACCCCGGCTCTCTATAGGGGCAGAGGGCTTTCCGTACTACCTATTGCTAAAATGACGTCCAGTTCATGTCATTTCACAAATTAAACATGCACTGATGTTTTACTAATCATGCTCTTTTTTCCACATCTGAATCTGAAATTTGACAATAGATAGCATCACAACTATTAAAAGAGCTGAATCATCTATAGTAGTGCTTTTAAACCTAGGTAACTTTAAAAAATGTGGGCTTGAACTCCCAGAATTCCACAGCTAGTAATTCATTAAAGACATTGAAGCTGTGAAGTACTGGAGGGCTAACATTTTTCCCTCACAGAAACCCTCTGGGTTTATACCGTGGTCTCATTTTCAGACTTGGTTAGCAGCTTAGTTCCAACACCAGTATTCCAGTGAGATGCCTCACTTGGCATTCTCTAGCTTGCAACCTCCGGCAAAAAAAAAAAATGTATTCATGAAATGACTTGCTTGCAGAAGTTGTGAGTGCCCCAAAACTGGAGGGTTTTTTTTAAAAATTAAAAAACAGATTCAATTCAATTCAATTTATTAGATTTGTATGCTGCCCCTCACTGAAAACTCGGGGCGGCTCACAACAATAATAAAAACAATATAACAGTAAACAAATCTAATATTAGATATATAAGAAAAATATAAAAAACCCCAACAATTAAAACCATACAACACATACGTACCAAACATAAAATATAAAAGCCTGGGGGAGATGTCTCAGTTCTCCCATGCCTGGTGATCTGAAATTGTGTAGGACTTGTATAGAGTTTCATGCCGAGCATGAGATTGGACTAGAAGACCTCCACGGTCCCTTCCAACTCTAGGCAGAGTCTCTCCAATGAGCTGCTCTCCTTCCTGGAAGATTTCTTCCCGCTGGTGGCTCCTGGGTGGGATTGACCGCCGCAGCTCCTGCTGGCTGGCAGCATCGGCAGAGGCGCCCCAGTCAATTTCACCCAGAAGCCACCAATGGGAAGAAATCCACCAGGAAGCTGAGCCCAGAAAGCACGTGCTGTTGCTGCTGGCTGGGGCGGTGAGATTCAGCTGCTGCACATGTGCAGAAGCTGAATCTTGCGTGCACTGCGCATGCATATGCATGCACAACCGGCGATGATGGAGCTGCGTGCACAGCTTCATTTTCGCTAGTGGAACGGCGTCCCACGCCATGGTACTTGCCACCCAGCCCTGGGTTCACCATCACGACAGTAGACTGTCTTGAAAAACTTGTATAATTTAGGTTAGTTGGAGAGGTTGCAAAAGCTTCAGTTTTCCTTTTGGAATGTGAGATTATTTGATCATGCCCCATGCTTGTAATCAGACTCCTGTGGGGGCATGTTTGCCTGAATCAAGATTGGTTAAATCCTGGAGGGTGATATGGTGTCCCTAGATTATTTTGTAACACAGAGAGTGCTGCTGCTAGATAATCCTATTATGCGCTAAAGGGTCATTCATTAATCCCATCACCCTGGAGCTGAAGGTCTATTGTTTTGTAGATAGTCTGGCCCCGTCTTTCTTAATGGGCACCAAATATCTGCTGGAGTCAGGGAGCCGAAGCTTTGAGTTTCTGTCTTTAGAAACACGTTTCTCCTCCTTTAGGGGAAATAGAATATTCTTCACTTTTTAAATTTTTCTCAAAATATTTCAGAGTTTCCCATACTTTCGACTTTACCAGGCATCAAATATATTTCCTATTCATTATCTTTATGATTCTCTGAATTAAACCAGGATTCTATTTGATCAGAGGACCTGCATACTGAAGGATTTAAAAGGGTGTTTTACTTTTAACAATTTTAACAATTTCTGAATAGAAATCCCAGTAAAGAAAATCCTAGTAAAATTCCCACAGGTGATATGTGGATTTAAAGTTCTCATTGTAGTTAGGAGATGTCTAGGGGGTTTATCTAAATATCCTGGGATTTTCTTCTTCTTCTTCTGGATCATCGTCTTCATTAATCTGCAAGTAGTGGGCCATCTAATGATAAGGAAGGACTCACTGGAGAAGAGCCTAGTGTTGAAAAAGAGTAAGGGCAAAAGAAGAAGGGGATAGCAGAGAATGAGGTGGCTGGATGGTGTTGTGGTTGGCTCTGGCCCAGCTCCTGCCCCAAGGAATGTAGAGGTGGATGCAGGGGAAACATCAACATGTCAACATGTCAACAACAAGAAGGGGAAACATCAACATGTCAACATGTCAACAACAAGACGAAGGTGGGGGTAACTTGGAAGAGGGGGGCTTGGCACATAGCCTAGGAAGCCAATCTCCATTATCTTCGGTCGATTCGGATGCGGAAGTCTTGGACCCACGCAGGCGCAGAGTTATGCGTAGAAGAGACCAATTGAGGACATATTACAGGAGATAAGAGAGGCCACCTGTGTTTGGGTGGGGCTCTAGTAATTATAGCTGCTGATACAAATAGCAGCGTGTTGGTTTGGCCGTTGTGGACGATTATCTAATAAAATAAAATTTTAATCCCCGAGAAAACAGAAAAAAGCTTCTCACAAAGGGAAAAGAAGTTTGAAAAATTAGAAGATAAAATCACTTGTACCAAGGTCTCGTTGATAATGTTTCTCTCTCTTAGTGGTGAGATTATCGCTTCAGATGCTTTAGGGTGGAATCTTTCTTCCTGTTTCTTCTACAATTGAAACCATTTCTCCATACTTGCATTCTTTTGATCCAAAGGAAAGATCTGGTGGATCTCATATTTCTCTTTCATTTCTGATACTCTTGTGTCCTTTCTGAAGTTTGCAAAAAAATAAAATAAAAATTTAAATCTGGTTCAAAAGTTGCAGAAAAATCAATCTAAGATAAGGATTAAAATTGCATGTCTAATTCATGAAGACACAATCTTACTTTATTGTATATCTGAATACACACACACACACACACACACACACGCTTACTATATTTACTATATTATTTTACGCTGTAAAAATATTAGGGAGATGGTCTAGTATTACTGTACATATAAATTCATTCGCAGACTAATTTTAGAGTATTCAAATTAATTCATTTAAGCCTTATAAATATGGATTTATTAAGCAAATCAGAAAGGAGCTCTTGCCTTAAACGCTACAATGGGGTATCTTAAAAGGGCTCATAAGGCAACAGAATATTTTAAGTAGTGACTATTTTCCAGGGGAGATCAAAAGTAATTAAAAAGAACTATAAGTAATCCTTTAGCATTGCACGTTAATGCCGAAAAGAAGTGAATTAATCTTCTCTCATTGTATGGTAATTCACAACTCAGACTGTTAATTCTAACAGACTGTATTTTAATCCTGTAGAATAATATAAGGTCCCCATACATATAGCTATCACAGCGTCTTTCTTTGCCTAAGAAATAAAATAAGACCGTGTGATGATTCTTTTAAGCAAAAATAATCACCTTCAGAATTAACTGATATTAATTTTGAGTCTGACGTCATTGCACCTTGACTACTGGTTTGTTTACAATATGGTTTTTCTTTTCTTAATTATATAGTATTTTAATCATTGTATATATTTTATCAGCCACTCATTTCATCTTTTTCAGGTAGCCATACCCTTACAGATAGATAGATAGATAGATAGATAGATAGATAGAGAGAGAGAGAGAGAGAGAGAGAGAGAGAGAGAGAGAGAGAGAGAGAGAGAGAGAGAGATTAAACTATTATGGATTTTAATCTAAGTGTAAAGATAACAACAAGAATTTTCTTATTTCATGATTTTCAGATATTGGGAAAAGAACCAACATCTGTCTCCTTTTATTTGTATATTTTAATATTAATTTTTAATACTGATTGTTTTCATTATTATGAGTGTTTTATAGTGATTGATTTTATACTGTAGTTTTATTTGGTTATATACTATCTAGAGTCAGCTATATAATGACAACTATATAAATTTGTTTAATAAATAAAATAAATCAATAAATTTTTGTTGGCCTTGGCCAGAACAAACCAACCTAATTTGAAATCTCATCATTAATCACCCATGTGTTTTTCTTCCTTGGGAATGAAAGTCATTTTTAAAATAGATTTAACATAAATCTAGCTAAAACTGTAAAAATTGGATTCCTAGTAAGTCATTTTAGAATGTCATATTGTCAGTCGTAAATGACTACAAAACCGTAACATTTTGACCTCTGTGAATGGCTTGTTTACACTAAAATTCAGAATCGGAGATAGTTTCAAAGCAATTGATAAATCATAAAGGAAAAACTACTTTGAAAAATAACGAATGTCATAAATATTATTATAAATTTTTAATGGGTGAAAATCCCATTGCTGTGTCATTTAGCAGAATCAGTTCAAGAAATTTCACCGGCAATACACATCTTATTATAGATACGGTAAATGCTTTAAAAGAGATAAAGGAAGCATTTTGCTAAAAGCCTCAGATTAGATATTATTTGACATGATGGTCTATAAAGACTACATTACCTATTAGTTATGACAGTTAATGTTATGTTTGCCTGAAAATGAGAATGAATAAGGAACAGAAAATAGTTGCGGAGTCCTTAGTATACTTTGAACTTAGTTGTTTGCTTGCAAGTCAAGAGTTAAATGCTCCTGGTTTGCTCATGCCTATCAGGTGTTGGAGAGCCGGTAGTCAAGGGAGCTCTGTCCACCCGCCCGGATGTCCCCATTTGGGTTGTTTTACCTTCTGCGCATGCACAGAACGCTTTGCGAATCCGTACAGGGTAAAAAATGGTGGCATCCGAGCTAGTGTTCAGTTCTGGAGACCTCACCTACAAAAAGATATTGACAAAATTGAACGGGTCCAAAGATGGGCTACAAGAATGGTGGAAGGTCTTAAGCATAAAACATATCAGGAAAGACTTAATGAACTCAATCTGTATAGTCTGGAGGACAGAAGGAAAAGGGGGGACATGATCGAAACATTTAAATATGTTAAAGGGTTAAATAAGGTCCAGGAGGGAAGTGTTTTTAATAGGAAAGTGAACACAAGAACAAGGGGACACAATCTGAAGTTAGTTGGGGGAAAGATCAAAAGCAACATGAGAAAATATTATTTTACTGAAAGAGTAGTAGACCCTTGGAACAAACTTCCAGCAGACGTGGTTGATAAATCCACAGTAACTGAATTTAAACATGCCTGGGATAAACATATATCCATCCTAAGATAAAATACATAAAATAGTATAAGGGCAGACTAGATGGATCATGAGGTCTTATTCTGCCGTCAGTCTTCTATGTTTCTAAGTGGGCGGAGCCTCGCACTCCCTTCGCGATCGGCTTTCCAACAACCAATAGGCACGAGCGAACCAAGAGCATTTCACCCGTGTTACAAACATTTCATTACTTGATGAGGTACTATCATCAGTGCTAATGAGTGCATGGTTTGCTCCTTGTTTGTATACAATAGGTTGCCCTGCCAGTGTTATATTCTCCTTGTTAGTTCCTTGTTTTGGATACTATAATATCATCCCAGTTTTGTTTTCCTTCTGAGCAAAGAGGCAAAACACTAAACAAATTATCAAGATAGAACAAACTTGCCGATCAGTTTCCGGTCACAATTCAAAGTGTTGGTTATGACCTATGAAGCCCTTCATGGCAGTGGACCAGATTATGTCAGGGACCACCTTCTGCCGCACGAATCCCAGCGGCCAGTTAGGTCCCACAGAGTGGGTCTTCTCTGGGTCCCGTCAACTAAACAATGCCACTTGGCGGGACCCAGGGGAAGAGCCTTCTCTGTGGCGGCCCCCACCCTCCTTGCCCCCACCCTCCTTGCCTTTCGTAAGCTACTTAAAACCCACCTCTGCCGCCAGGCATGGGGGAATTAAGACTTCTTTTCCCCCTAGGCCATTACAACTGTATACATAGTATGTTTGTATGTATGTTTGGTTTTTATATATTAAGGGGTTTTAATTTGCTTTTAGTATTGGATTTTATTGTATATTGTTCATGATTGTTGTTAGCTGCCCCGAATTTTCGGAGAGGGGCGGCATATAAATCCAATAAAACTTAAACTTAAACTTAATTGAAAGGTGTTATGTATTTGTGTTTTCTATATTGCTTTTTTTTCTGTTTTAGATTATTATTATTTCCTTGTTTTAGTGGGAAAGAAAGTTGTACACCACTAATAAATGAGAAGACATTAAATGTTGTAGGCTTAGGTGGGTTTAATATAATCAAATTTCCACTGTGGCTCCCCCCCCCCAGATTGGTCAGTGGTAGACCAATGGGTTGTCACTTACCTCACTGCTGGTTTGCTTTCTCACATGCTGCACGGGCGTGCGTGCATGTGTTATGCTACGAGAATCCAGCTTCTGCACATTCACAGAAGCAAATAACAGCTGTGCATGCACAGAAGCAAAAAATAAGATGGCGCTGCCACCACCGAGAGAGCCAGTTTGCGGGTATTTCCAGCTGGTTATTGGTGGCAGTTCAGCGAGTGGGGAAAAATTCCCGCTACTAGTTCTAAAGAATCAGCTTGAACTGGCAGAAACCCACCTCTGTCTCTCTCTCTCTTACACATAAGTGTGCCTACCCATTTGAGTATTTTAATTGCTTTAGGTATCAATAAAATAAGGTTCATTTGTTTGGAAGCAAGTATCTTGCAACTACTTTTATTGTCGTGCAGTTAATTTGTGGTTTTCTTTTTATTTTGTGCATCCCTTTCGTAGGCAGCTATAAATCAATTATTTCCCATCAAAAAGGGATGCCTGATCTTATATTAAGTGCTTCTGAAGTGAAGCGATACACATGGCAACTTAAAGTTCCCATCATGCGTCCGCCCACATGCCATAAAAACACAAAGTTCAAATTGCAACATTTCTCATTGTTCCATTGTCTGTGGTGCAAGAATTCAAGTATTTACAGTATAATTGTAGACTATAGAGTTTTGGTTCTTGAAATTCCTTCTGTATTTTATGCTGATGATTAAAAACTCTCCTAATCTCATTTTCTACAAGAAGGTATTTATTTCATTAGCTGTTGCAATCGTCACACAATTTTGAGTGGGTCATAATCTTATATATAAGTAGGATTAAAACAGAGAAAAAAAGAACAATAAACATTTCATTAAAAAAAATCTCCCTTGTTGGGAGAGTTTTGCACATGAGGAAGATAACCCCACCAACTAACCACAGTTCACAACTATACCTAATTGAAGTCTTCAATGAGAAACACTGCCGCAGGCTTTCTTGTAAAAATATTTTTTTAGTTTTTTTCTTAGCAAAAGGGACCTTGCAAGTCATCAAGTCCAACCCACCGCTTAAGCAGGAGACCCTACACTACCCCAGCCAGATGGCAGTCCAATCTCCTCTTGGAAATGTCCAAAGTTGGGGAGTTCACAACCTCCGCTGGCAGGCCGTTCCACTGGTTGATCGCTCTGACTGTCAGGAAGTTCTTCCTTGTTTCTCGGTTGAATCTCTCCTTGGTCAGCTTCCAACCGTTGTTCCTCATCTGGCCCTCTGGTGCCCTGGAAAACAGCGTGGCCCCCTCTTCTCTGTGGCAACCCCTCAAGCACCTGTAAACTGTTCTCATGTACCCCCTGGCCCTTCTTTTCTCTAGGCTATCCATGCCCGTGTTTCTCTCAATAAACTATAACAATACTATCATACAACTCCTATTACATCCACCACTGCAACCACAAACAAAGCACTAACCACCAAAGCACTAAGCACAAACCACTGAACCACAAACCATTAACTTCAAACCACACCCATGCAAGGGTGCCTTTTCCTTTATATAGATTACATCCAATCAGGTTGCAGCACAGTTAGCAAACCCATGATTACATACTGATTATGGCTTGTATCAGCCTTTCCCATGGTTGCAGACCATTTTCTTCCATTGTAATATCAGTTCCAGAAATAAACTTATTTCTGACATCCCTATATTTTTAAAAAAATACTGTTCATAAAACTGGGTATACTTCTACACAGAAGGGATCCTTTGCAAATCTCAATGGCCTGTTGAAATAACCATGCTTTGATTGCCTTCTTGAATCTCCAGAGAAATACCAGAGAAGGGGCCCGGTGATCAAGATCTCCAAGTGGAGAAACATTCATAATTTTAATCTAAGATTTAAGGGTTCTCCTGTTCTCCTTGATAATGGTGGTACTTCTCTATTGCTTCTTAATATCTGTAGAGTAAATCAGTCACACTGAAGAATAAGTAAAACAATTCTCTTTAATGGCAGCATTTCAAAAAGGCGGAAGTAACCTCTCTTCGACAGAAAATGTGACTGGCTGTCAAAGACAAATCACTTATTAAAGTAAACAATAATGATTTGTACCTCTCTCAAAACCTGAGAAGTACTACTTCAATCTGTCTTTAGATGTATTATCACTAACAAGGTCTCCAAGGACATATGGCAAAACTACTTAGCTACCAGCTCAACTGCTGCATGGTTAGGTTCCCAAGGGGTTATTTGTCTTGAATTAGATGGGGGAGAATTGAAGAAATGCAAGGCAATCTAGAGAAGGCACCACAACCTAATTTCAATGGTCAATATATCACATGAAGAGAAAAAAGGCAGAACGTTAATCCAAAGTATAAACAGTATTATAAAACCGTCAGTACTCCCGGAAACTACTGCCGGAAAATCAGCAAGAAAAAAAACCTGGGGAAATAATTCCCCCATAAATCTTTTTTAAAATCCATTTAAAAAAAAAAACAGGGCAGCGCCCACAGACAGACAGACATCTGTGATATCACCATGATGTCACCAGTGACTTTCTACCAGTTTGGGCGAACCAGTCCGAACTGGGAAGAAGCCACCTCTGTTCCAATGTATATTTACAATGCAGATAGTCCTCGACTTATGACTACAATTGAACTCCAAATTTCTCTTGCTTAGCAAGACAGTTGAAAAGTGAGATTTGCAAAAAAAAAATTACCTTTCTTGCCACACTTGTTCAGTGAATCACTGCCGTTATTAAGTTGGTTACACGGTTGTTAGTGAATCTGGGTTCCTCCTTGACTTTGCTTGTCAGAAGGTTGCAAAAGATGATTGCATGATCCCAAGAGACTACAACTGTCATAAATGTGGATCACTTGCCCAGCAAGTGCCCAGTGGGGCAATTAGATCTAGACCCCCTGACCAATAAATGTGATGCATGGTGTGATTGAATTGTTGATTGATTAATTTGTGGCATACAAATCTAAATAATAATAATAATAATAATAATAATAATAATAATAATAATAATAATAATGCAAATTTTGATCATGCAAAACATGGGAATGCTGCAATGGTTATGAGCTTGAAAAATGATCATAAGTTAATTTTTTCAATGTTGTAATTCAAATAGTTCAAATTAAACAAATTAGACTAAATCAAGGACTACATGTGTGCTAAGATATAAACAGGATTTCCAAGAGATATGTGACAAAAACTGTCCCATTTCATATACATTAGGTTAAGGTATCAACCCATTTATGGATATGTAGGGCTGAAAGTTTTATTTTTTGAAAACAATGCAATCCCCATGGTTCTGTTCCAAATAAATGACAAGCCAACATGCGTGTAATGATCATCAAGCAAACAGCACAATTATCTACTTGACTTGTGTCATCACACACACATATCATTTGCCCCCGCCTAACCTCTGTTTATGAACACAGTGTTTTATAGACACACATATACACACAAGAAACTCACAACAAATTAATGCTCATAAACAGTCTTTTCAATATACAGTGATCCCCCGGTTATTGCGTCCCCGACCATTGCGAACAGGGTAATTCGCGATTTTTCAACCCGGAAGTCAAAATACCATCTACGCATGCGTGCCGGGCACGCATGCGTAGATGGCAGCGGCTTCCCTGGGTCTTCCCCCTCTTGCTGGCGTCAGCGAGGAGTTTCCCCACCGCCCACGCAAACTCCTCGCTGCCGCTCGCCCGCCCTTCGCCTGCCCACGCCGTTCGCTCCCCCCTCTTGCTGTCGGGAGGACGAGAAGCTCTCCCCAGCACCCGCTCGCCCGCCCTTCGCCCTGGCGGAGAAATTCCAGCCCCCACCTGGTCCCGCCCGATCCTCCTCCCTGAGGCAGCTCGCCCTCCCATGGCCACTTCCTCCACCCTCTATTGCAAGCCTCTCTCCTCCCATATTCTGCCCCCCTCCCAGCTTCCAAGCCGCATTCGCCTTCTTCCGCCACCACCAGCATCCAGCTCCTGGCCAAGCAGCCAGGAAAGCCGAGCCGGGCGTGGCGGGGAACATCGGCGCGGGAGGCAGGAGACGGCCGCCGTCACCGCCATACGCGGCTCGGCTTCCCTGGCTGCTGCTCCGGTCGCCCGATCATCTCCTGCCTCCCGTGCCGATGTTCCCTGCCAAGCCTGGCTCGGATTCCCTGGCTGCTTGGCCGGGGGGGGGGGCCTTGGCCGAAAGGAGCTGGAGACGCAGAGCTGAACACACCCCTTCATCCCCAAAGGCCGGCCTTTTTGTCTGGGAGGGAAGATGACGTGCCGGTGGCACAGGGGCGAGGGGCGGGAGGCAAATCGCTGCGTCTCCAGCCCCTTTTGGCCGAGCCCTCCCCCTCCGGCCAAGCAGCCAGGGAAGCCGAACTGGGCTTGGCGGGGAACATCGGCACGGGAGGCAGCTTCTGCCGGACATGGGCAATGGGCGGGACAGAGAAGCGGGGAGAATCAGGAGGCTCCTTTGGCAGCTGGGGGCTGCCTGGCTTTGTTGTTTTGGCTGCAGCGGGTGCCAGGCAGCCTCCAGCCGCCAAAGGAACCTCCTGATTCTTCCCGCTTCTCTGTCCCGCCCATTGCCCGTGTCCGGCAGAAGCTGCTGCCTTATTGCTCTTTGCCGGCGGGATGCAAAGTGCTGGGGTGGGAGGGTGTCCTGACAGCCCCCCCACCCATATGCTTCGCCTCCCGCCGGGCAAGAGCGCTCGGGTGGCAACTTCTTCTAGATACGGGCGATGGGCGGGACAGAGAAGCGGGGAGAATCAGGAGGTTCCTTTGGCGGCTGGAGGCTGCCTGTCACCCGCTGCAGCCAAAACAACAAAGCAGGGCAGCCCCCAGCTGCCAAAGGAGCCTCCTGATTCTCCCTGCTTCTCTGTCCCGCCCATTGCCCGTATCTAGAAGAAGCTGCCACCCGAGCGCTCTTGCCCGGCGGGAGGTGAAGCATTGGGGTGGGGGGGCTGTCAGGACACTCCCCCACCCCAGCACTTTGCATCCCGCCGGCGAAGAGCAATCAGGTGACGGAAGGCAGCCGCTTGGGCCGAGAGGAGCCGGCCTTGATCCGCCAACGCGCGCTACGATCTTCCGGGCCAGCCAGGCTCAGCGGATCAAGGCCGGCTCCTCTCGGCCCAAGCGGCTGCCTTGATCCGCTGAGCCTGGCTCGCCCGGAAGATCGTAGCGAGCGTTGGAGACAGGCTTTGAGTTTTGGCTGCGGGGCGAGGGAGTTAGGAAAGTCCTACTTCTCCCCCCGCAGCCAAAACTCAAAGCCTGTCTCCTGCTGCCCGGTTTAGCCAGGACACGAGCGGCGAAATGACTTGGAGGAATGGTTTCAGCTTCACATTCCTCCAAGTCATTTCGCCGCTCGTGTCCTGGCTAAACCGGGCAGCAGGAGACAGGCGGTGGGCTGGGAGCCGCAGGCGAAAGGAGCTCGGGCATTGTTCTCCGGACCCCGCCCGCAGCCTGGAGAGGGAAAGGGCCGCCGCGGGGCTGAGCGGGCGGGGTCCGGAGAACAATGCCTGGCGCCGCGCTCCGATGCCCGAGCTCCTTTCGCCTGCGGCTCCCAGCAGCACTTTGAATCCAGCAGCTTCTGCTGGATACGGGCGGTGGGTGGGACGAGCAGCGCGGAAGCCAGGGGCTGTGGCAGCTCGCCCCCCCATCGCCCGTATCCAGCAGAAGCGGCGGGATTCAAAGGGATTCAAGGCTAACCTCTGCGCTTGGCTTGAGGACTCAGCTCGGAAGCTGCACGGGTGTTTTAAAAGGTCTCCGCCGGCATGGGGGGCTTCCTACCACCTCCCGAACCCCCAACTCGGGTTTGGGGGGGTGCTAAGAAGCCCCCCATGCCGGCGGAAACCTTTTAAAACACCCGTGCAGCTTCCGAGCTGAGTCCTCAATCTTCGGCTCCTCGCTAGCGCTGCGGAAGTAAAAATACCATCTGCACATGCGCAGATGGTGTTTGTACTTCCGCAGCGCTACTTCGCGAAAACCCGCTCGTTGCGGGGGTTCCTGGAACGGAACCCTCGCAACGAGCGGGGGGATCACTGTATTCATATCACATTATGCAATCAAATGGTAGGAAAATGGGGAAAAAATATAAATGACTATGCTGAGTTCATTTTCCCCCTCTTTCTTCTTTTATTTTTGAATATGAAATGCAATTTTTTTTTAAAATTCAGTATCTCTTCTAGTGGATGCCATCACACCCACCTACTCAATCCATTTCATATGTCGGATGAAATGGTCCCTGCCTACAGAAATGTGAAAGTTGTCACCAAGGAAACCCAGCCTTCTAGATCTTTTCCCTCTCTAAATATATTAGTTTTCATTAAAATCTGATAGATTTTCTCAAAAATTACAAAGCAGAGCAAGTTGCCATCACGTCCTTCAGTACCTATAGAAATGAGCTTTTACTAAATGAAAACAAATGTTATTAACCTTGGCTTTTGGTTCTACTAATAACTGGCTATCTACAAATGTGACATTGTAATTGTTGACATTGTACTCTCTTGAACTGTGCTCTACAGTATTTTTACCTGTCAGCCAATTAGGTTTTGCCTCGCTGCCAAAACCGGGGTAAAATTTTTAGCCCTAGACGTTTCAGGAATTTTAGCACCACGCAGATTTGCAAAATGAATGTTCACATTTGAGAAAGAAAAATCCACTCTGGTGACCTGGAAAATAGAATGATCCCCTCCTCTCTGTGGCAACTCCTCAAATACCTGTATACTGCTATCATGTCCCCTCTGGTCCTCATTTTCTTTAGGCTATCCATGCCCAGTGTTGTGGTTGGCTCTGGCCCAGCTCCTGCCCCAAGGAATGTGGAGGTGGATGCAAGGGAAACATCAACATGTCATAGGGCTGTTTTATTGCCGACAGAGGCAGGTAGTGCAGTTTCCTCGGACGAAGAAGAAGGTGGGGGTGACTTGGAAGAAAGGGGCTTGGCACACAGCCCAGGAAGCCAATCTCCATTATCTTTGGTCGATTTGGATGCGGAAGTCTTGGACCCACACAGGCGCAGAGCTATGCGTAGAAGAGACCAATTGAGGACATATTACAGGAGATAAGAGAGGCCACCTGTGTTTGAGTGGGGCTCCAGTAATTAGAGCTGCTGATATAAATAGCAGCGTGTTGGTTTGGCCGTTGTGGAAGATTATCTGATCATAGTTCTTCAGGACCGTGTTATGCTGTTTTCCGGACTTTGTTGATTTTTCACACCTTTGAAACCAAAACAAAGCAAAGTGTGTGTGTCTCACTTCGTTGGAAGAAGGAGGGCTGTGACGTTTCTCCACAGCTGCTACCTAAGTACTTAAGGACTGATTAAGGGAAATTAAATTGAATAAATAAATAAAAATAAATAAATACATAGATAGATAATTAATTAATTAATTAATTAATTAATAAGGCTCTGTTTGCTACCTGTGGCACCCGTGCCATAGATTTACCATCACTGTTATAGACAGTGAAGTGATGTCATAGCAGATTCTACAATATGAATTATCGGTCTTCACAGGTCAATTATCCTGCTACTTTAGTTTCCATACTATCAGCTGTACCTCAAAAGAATCACAACAACTTGCCTTGTTCAGTAAACCTGCAATGTGCCAGGAAAGTGAGCACAAGAACAAGGGGGCACAATCTGAGTTTAGCTGGGGAAAAGATCAGAAGCAACGTGAGAAAATATTTGAGTGAAGGAGTAGTAGATGCTTGGAACAAACTTCCAGCAGACGTGGTTGGTAAATCCACAGTAACTGAATTTAAACATGCCTGGGATAAACATATATCCATCCTAAGATAAAATACAGGAAAGACTAGATGGACCAGGAGGTCTTTTTCTGCCATCAATCTTCTATGTTTCTATGATTTATATTATCATCCGAACCCTCTGTATAATGTTCAGATAATGAAAAGGAGTTAGAAACTAATGTTGGTATTTCTTTAAGGAAGGAATTGGCAAAGTCATGGCATTTCCATAGAGACAGTAATCATTGTTCCACAGCTGGTGTTAAACACATCTGTTTTGGGAAACTCGATATTAATTTAATAATACTCAGATGGCCAGTTCAACTACAGTTGAGAGGCAAAAATTCAAAGAAAAACAGCTCGGCCCAATATTCACAGAGACTGTTTATATTACACTGGTGGATGAAGGACCTCATTCAAAGGCTTCCCCCAAAGTGTGCTTGAACTTGGTTAATTGATCTTTGGGGCATAATCTGTTATTCTGCTATCTTGAACCGTGATAACTGCTGCTCTTAGTAGGCCACTGTGTTTTCTTTCAATGTCAAGGCCAGCATTTTTGAAACAAAGTAAACCAAGTGAAGTCCCTGTTCCCTAGATAACCTGGCTGTGTGTGATTTAGTATTGTTCTTTCAAGTGGTTGGCTGGAATAATTGGCCAAGTAAAAGAGCTGCCAGTTACCTCTTCTGCATGTTTGTGTTTTATCTAAGAGAATGATCAACTCACAAGGATATCAGTGTGTTGTGGTTGGCTCTGGCCCAGCTCCTGCCCCAGGGAATGTGGAGGAGGATGCAGGAGAAACTTCAACATATCATAGGCCCGTGTTATTGCCGACAGAGTCAGTTCAGAGTTTAGTTTCCTCGGACGAAGAAGAAGGTGGGAGTGACTTGGAAGAGGGGGACTTGGCACACAGCCCAGGCAGTCAATCTCCCTTATCTTCCACTGATTCGGATAAGGAAGTCTTGGACCCACGCAAACGCAGAATTATGCATAGAAGAGACCAAGTAAGGACATATTACAGGAGATAAGAGAAGCCACCTGTGTTTGGGTGGGGCTCCAGTAATTAGGGCTGCTGTTATAAATAGCAGCGTGTGTGTTTGGCCGTTGTGGAAGAGTATCTGATCACAGTTCTTCAGGAATCGTGTGTTGCTGTTTTCTGGACTTTGTTTGTTGATTTTTCACGCCTTTGAAACCAAAGCAGAGGAATGTGTGTGTGTGTGTCTCACTTTGTTGGAAGAAGAAGGGGTGTGAAGTTTCTTCACAGCTGCTAACTAAGTACTTAATGACTGCTTAAGGGAAATTGTACAGGCTACCCGGTTGTTTTGGGATGAGTGCTCTTTGTGATAAAGAACATTGTTTTGAATTTTCAAATGTTTGTGTGTCTGAAATTTGTAACCTTGAATTTTCGGGAGGCTCCTACCAGAGAGCCCGGCAGAACGCAGTGGAATGTGTATACCAATGGAACTGTAATAAAAAGCTGATGGTAAGAATAACAGAATTAGAAAGGACCTTAAAGATCTTTTAGATCAGTGATAGCAAACCTATGGCATGGGTGCCATAGGTGGCACACGGAGCTATATCTGCTGGCATGCAAGCCATTGCCCTAGCTCAGCTCCAATGTGTCTGTCTATGCTGGCCAGCTGATTTGTGGCTCACACAGAGCTTTTGGGAGGGTGTTTTTGGCTTCCAGAGAGCCTCTGGGTGGATGGGGGCGGGCATTTTTACCCTCCCCTGGTTCCAGGGAAGCCTTTGGAGCCTGGGGAGAGCAAAGCATGAGCCTGCTGGACTCAACAGAAGTTGGGAAACAGGCTGTTTGCAGCCACCAGAAGGCCTCTGGAGTGGGGTGGGGGGAGGACTGTTTTTGCCTTCCCAGTCATTGAATTATTGGTGTGGGCACTCCCCCATGCGCAAATAGCATGCCCCCTTGCTCTTTCGGCACCCAAGGGAAAAAAGGTTCACCATCACTGCTCTAGACCAACCCCCTATCAAGCAGGAAATCCTATATTATTGCAGACAAATGACTGTACAATGTCTTCTTAAAATCCTACAGTATTGGAGCACCCACAATGTCTAGAGGCAAGTCATTCCACTGGTTTATTCTAATTATGGAGAACTTTTTCCTTAGTTCTAGGTTGTTTCTCCCCTTGATTATTTCCCATCCATTGCTTCTTATTCTTCCTTTTGATGCTTTGGAGAATAGGTTTATCCCCCCCTTCTTTGTGGTAGCTCCTTAGATCAGTGGTCTTCAAACTTGGCAACTTTAAGACTTGTGGATGGCTGGTACATCTGGCTGGATAAAAAGACACTATACAACTCCATCATGATCCTTTTACCCTTCACCCAAACAATTATCCCACAAATGTATAAAATAACATTATGAATCATTGATAAAAGGATGAACAAATTCAAAACGACAAAACCTAAACTCTAACTCAAGTTTAGAAACCTAAAACTTTCATTTATATTGATAGTAAAGATCTTAAAAGCTGTAGAGTAATCGGGTCAACAGATAAGTTGACACTATTTACGACATTTGATAAATTTATTTCTTCTTTCTTCTTTTTACTTTTTTATTTTTCCTCTTCTCTTTCCTTCCCCCTTTTCTCTCTTTTTCAGCTTTATTTTCTTCCTTATTTTCTTGTGTATTTTGATTTATAACTGTATACTCTAAATTCATATACATTTGTACCAATATTCACATAGTACTTTTGCTTTATGTATCCCCTCCCCTATTTATCTTCAATAAAGATTATACTTTCTTTAAAAAAAAAGACTTGTGGATTTCAACACACTAAATTCTGGGAATTGAAGTCCACAAGTCTTAAAGTTACCAAGTTTGGGGACCACTGCCTTAGATATTGGAACACTGCCCAGCTTTGAAGAGTTCCTTTGGAGAGCCAGCTACATTTTGACTGTAAAGAGTGCATTACCTGAAGAGACTTTCTTACAGTTAGTTACTTATAACAACTTGAGTTTTCAACATAGCTCAAACCCTATATTATACAAAGAAAGAAATAAGCATGCAGTCTTGGGCACACAAGCAGTCTGCCTAGGCAAGTCTATAAAATGAAAGGAAAATCATCATATTACCTGTGGACATGAACTGACCAGAAGCTAGCAGTATGCATTCATTTATTAACAAAAGAAAAACCAAAATGAAAGATGAGAGGAAAGGCATTTTTCAATTGTTATAACAAAGAAATGAATGCAAGATACACTAATGAGCAAATGCCCTACATTTGTTTCTTACATGAGTGCTACTTATTTGGTAGTCTTTTAGTTTCCCTTAGCAACCAGAACAGGTCAGGTGGAGATTACTAGGAAGGTATGGGAAGAGAGAGAGAGAGGAAAAAAAGATTTCTGTGATAAACTCTCAATTTTCCAACTACGTCTTAGCAGAAGCGGCAGAATCTTTAGCAATGTTTTGATGGGTCTTGCAAATAAGCCTTATATATATAAAATAGCAAATGAGGGGTTTACAGGGGCCTACACAATCTGTGAAAAAGATAAGAATTGGGGAAACCTACATTTTTTTAAAAAAGGTTCTGTTTTTCCTCCAAAATTAACAGCACCTAGCTTGATCTCAGTATAAAGCAGGATTAGCCTTGGTTAAGTACCAAGTGGCAAATCCCATCGATGTAGAATAAATCTTCGGCATGCAAGCTTTCTTGAAAAGGAATGATGCAAGACTTTTAAGAAGGGACTGTACAACCACTTGTCTGAAATGATATAGGGTCACCTGCTTGAGCACGGGGTTGGATTAGAAGACCTCCAAAGTCCTTTCCAACTTGGTTATTCTGTTATTATTAAATTGAAAAGCGGACAGTGGTAAATCGTACATTACTAAGAAGGTAACATGGTCACATGCAAATAGATATCAGGAATGAGACAGTAATGAAGGACATTTTATATTTAGATTTTTATTGGTCGGAACTAATCTTTTGTTGGAAGAAATATCCAGGTCCAGGAGCAAGTTACTAGAAATAAAATAGAGGCTGCAGGCTGATTGAAAAGAAGGTCCATTTCAGTGGTATGTTCTAACTTACCGTGCTGCCGAATCGCTTACTGTTATTTATTTTTATTTATTTATTGGATTTATAAGCCACCCCTCTCCGAGGACTCGGGGCGGCTTACAGCATATGAAAGACAATAAAACATCTTAAGTCCAATTTAAATTTAAAAACTAACTCATCTAAAACCCAAGTACTTTAAGAATCAATCACTCCCACTCAAATAGCAAAAGTATATTACATTCATCAGCCAGGGGTCAAGTAATTAATAGCCCCAAACCTGATGGCACAAATGAGTTTTAAAATTCTTGCGAAAGGCGAGGAGGGTGGGGGTGGGGTGAATCTCTGGGGGGAGCTGATTCCAGAGGGCTGGAGCCCCCACAGAGAAGGGTCTTCCCCTAGGTCCCGCCAAGTGACATTGTTTAGTTGACGGGACCTGGAGAAGACTGATCCTGTGGGACTTGGCCGGTCACTGGGACTCAAGTGGCAGGGGGCAGTCCCATAAATCATCTGGTCTGATGCCATGTAGGCCTTCCTCCCATGCCACATGGTATGTGCACACTTCACGCACGCAAGCACAGTGGCAAAATATCCACAAAAATCCTCTCCCCCAAAAATTTGAAATCAAAATGGCGGCCACAGGCACAGTGTCAGAAACTCAGTTTCTGCACATGTGCAGAAAATAAAAATCCCCCCCAATTTTTAAAAAATATCCAATTTTTTAAAAAAAAGATGATAGTGTTCACGGACCGGCACTGATTGAACTGGTTCTATGACCTCAACATGACATCACAATGACATCATGGCAGGCAATCATCTCTTGTGCCTGTGTTAACTTTTTTGCAATGAAGGAACTTGTATTCTGAAAGGGTGTTGTTCAATTCCTATTGTGGCTAATATTTTTCATCTTCTGTTGAAACTTGAGTGAGGGACTGCTTTCCAATCCTTAAATTCTATGCCTTAGTTAACTCTCAAACTTTGCTGCAAGGAGTTTTGAAATATTCTGTCTTGAATGGATTTCTGCCTGCAATATTTGCTTTGCTTATGAATAGAGTTGTCTAGATACTTGTTCTCCTCTTTCAATAAGCTCTTAGTTAACTCTCAAACTTTGCTGCAAGGAGTTTTGAAATATTCTGTCTTGAATGGATTTCTGCCTGCAATATTTGCTTTGCTTATGAATAGAGTTGTCTAGATACTTGTTCTCCTCTTTCAATAAGCTCTTCATCTCTTCAGTGCTGGCACTCACTGTGGGCCATTAAGAAAGACAAGGGGCTGCTTTTTGTCTTTAAGAGCATGCTCTCCTTTAGAGAAATAAAATATTTTGCCTTTTTAATATTTCCCAAAATACAGTAGTACCTCGTGATACAAACCCCTCGTCATACGAACTTTTTTCGCCTTACGAACCTGCCGCCGGCGGCGGGATGCCCCGCTTCCAGACGCTCCACTCCACTCCAGCTGTCACCTTCCAAAACAGCCGGGGCGCTTCTCGGCGTTCTCCTGAACGCCGAACCCAGAAGTTCGGCAAAAGTTCAGGTTTGGGTTTGGGTTCAGGAGAATGCCAAGAAGTGCTGCCGCCCAGCTATCACCTTTCCAGAAGAGCCGTGGAGCTTTCAGACGGTTGGGAGGCTCAAACGGAGGTGGGGAATCCCAATAGGGAATTCCAGGGATGGAGCTTTGACGTCACGGAGATGTCCTTCCTGGCGGGCCGAAACGGGGACCTAGTATTGTATGATAGAGAAAATAATTTTTCTCTATCCACCTTTTAGGCACAAGTGAAGCAGGAGCATTTTATAAGAACATAAGAAGAGCCATGCTGAATTGGGCCAAAGCCCATCGAGTCCAGCATTCTGTGTCACACAGTGGCCCACCAATTGTACATGGGGATGTTGAGCAGAAAGAGAAGGCAAAACCCTCCCTTTCCCTTGACCCCCAACAAATGGTACTCAAGGGAATCCTGCCTGCCTCAGCCAACATAGAGGCGGCACTTGGACATCTGTTTCAATAACCACCGATACACTTGGCATCCATGAATCTGTCTAATCCTGGCTTGAAGCTATCCAGGCTGACAGCTGTCATGACTTCTTCTGGAAGTGAATTCCATAAACCAATGACCCTCTGGGTAAAGAAATATTTCCTTTTATTTGTCCTCACTTTTTTGAGCTTTAGGGAGTTCCCCCGCATCCTAGTATTGTGTGATACAGAAAATAATTTTTCTCTATCCACCTTTTCTATCCCATTCATGATTTTATACACTTCGATCAAGTAATCTGTTAAACACTTTATTTCAAGACTGAAGAGACCAAGGCGTTGCAACCTGGTTTCATAAGGGAGGTGCTCCATTTCCTTGATCAATTGATCTTGATCTTCTTTCCTTTGATCTTCTTTCCTTTCCTGCCGGCAATTCTGATTAAAAGACTAAAATCCTCAAGTGGTGTTTGATTATGGCATGATGGGGAAGAAAGGATGTGAACTTTTAACTGGCAATAAATTTGAACTTTGAGGAGTACTTTGACTTGGACGCTGATTTAGATCGGATGCTACCTGGAACCTTGACAGTATTATTTAAAAAGTAACCTGTCTTCTCTCCAAATATTTCATCACTGATGCATGAACATGCATATGTATGGTTGCATGTGTGTCTGCAAAACAACATTCTCACTTTTGTACCTGGCATCTGAATATAATAGCCAAAGAAGGAATGGGGAAATAGATCTATGGGCAAAGCACAGCATTGCATAAAATCTATATGCCAGCAAGAATATATTCTCTATGCTCAACCTACCATGCATAAATATTAGGCAAATGCATTTTAACCTCTGGTGGAATCATGCAGAAAGTTACTTAATGTGGGTTTTTTTACATTATATAAATAAACTGTGTGCTTATGAGCAACTAATACAATTATTCTCTCTCTCAGGCAGACCCAGAATTTAAACTGTATACTTTTTGTCCCCTCCCCTCCCCTCCCCTTTTCTTGTCTTATTCTCTTTTGTTTCTGAAATTCTATTGTTCAAAATCAACTTTTCTTCCCCCCTCACCACCAACACATTGGTTTTTGTTGGGCTCTTTCATGTCCCTTGTGTTTTTAATTAACATTTCAAAATCTCAGCTTCTTTGACTATTTTGAATAATCCAAGCTCATCTGCATTTCAATAGCACACCTCTGAAATTGTACAGGTTTCGTATTAAACACCAATTAACATTTTCCTTTCTCTGCCTCAGAACAGTCTAGGCTCCCTGAAAAACTTTAATAACAACCTTTGGGTTCATGTGACACTTAAAATATTTAAACAAAAGATATTATAGGGGGAAGAAATTAAAGCAAAATAGCTAGCGCGAGCAAAGAGCAATGAATATATAACAATGAATATAGCTGTATTCTTTATAATGACTTTGGCCAGCCATGATTCATTCTTTATTTAGATAGATAGATTGGGATTCCCAGTAGTTAATCAAACATAATATTTAAATTTATATACCTTAGAATCAGTATTAAAAAGTTTTCTAAGTTTTTTCTTTTGTGAAAGAGAAAACACTTGACCAAGGCCCCTTAATTTCTGAGTCACTGAGTAATTTTGCTCAAAGAATAGAATAGAATTTTATTGGCCAAGTGTGATTGGACACACCAGGAATTTGTCTTGGTGCATATGCTCTCAGCGTACATAAAGGAAAAAAATACATTTGTCAAGAATCATGTGGTACAACACTTAATGATTGTCAAAGGTTTTTTTTTGCCTCTTCTCAAGAACCATTTTCCACTTACAACCCCGAGCCTCTAAAACTGTAACTGGAAAAGGCAGGGAGAAGACTCCATGGGGCCTCTCTAGGAATCTCCTAGGAGGAAACAGGGCTGGAAAAGGCAGGGAGAAGCCTCTGTGGGGCTTCTCTAGGAATCTCCTGGGAGAAAACAGGGCCGGAAAAGGTGGGAAAAAGCCTCAATGGGCCTCTCTAGGAATCTCCTGGGAGCAAAAAGGGCCGGGAAAGACAGGGAGAAGTCTCCATGGACCCTCTCTAGGAATCTCCTGGGAGAAAACAGGGCCTCCCCCCTCCCTGTGGTTCCCCCAATCGCACATATTATTTGCTTTTACACTGAATCCTATGGGAAAAATTGCTTTTTCTTACAAACTTTTCTACTTAAGAACCTGGTCACAGAACGAATTAAGTTCGTAAGTAGAGGTATCACTGTATTTTGGATGTATCAAAATCAGCAAGTTGTGGAATTTCAAAATTTAGGGGATCTGTGTTTAAATTGCAGCGATTAGAATTAGGTCCTTTTTTATTATATAGCCACCAAGTCATCAAATGTTCCCCTTTTCCAGTAAATGCATGTCGAATTGAAGCCTGAGCAGCCTTACTAGTTTGCTACTCTACCCAACATCTGGAGTCTGTTTTCAGCTAATTATAAATTGTGCTTAAGGGACTTGATAAGTGATGATTTAGGTTTTAGATTTTTTTTTCTTTTGCATGTGTACATCTGTTTTCCTTTACACCCTAATCTGAAAGCAGCCGGCATCAGCATTTCATTAGCAAATCAAAACTGAACATCTTTCTCTTCTCATGATTTCTGTGTTTCAAAGCTACCGCAAGATGAATTGGACTTTTTGGATGCAAATCCCAAGAGCGGGGTTCATAAGGAAGTTATGAATAATTATCCACTTCTATACGGGTGGTTTAGAATGGGAGCATCTCTTCCCTCCAACTTACTTCTGTGCTAAAGCTTTAGGATTCTTGAGCATGCTCCTCCTCGTCTCTCTCTCAAACAAACAAACAAAAACTGAATTTAGGCAATGTGCTTATGCTGTATGCAGAATAGTTATTTTTCTTCTTGTCCTTTTAAAGGCCACATTCTCATGAAATCATTAGTTGAGTGGGCGCATGGTTATATTTCAGCACCAAAATTGACAGGATCAGAGTCTCTCTCTCTCTCTCTCTCTCCTTTCTCTTTCTAGCTTACTCATTTCTCTCATTCTTCTCTTTCTCATCTTTTTTCTCTTTTTCTCACCTTTCTTTCTCTTTCTCTCCCCCTATATTTGTTTCTCTTTTTCTGTTTGTCATTTCTCTCCATCTCTCTTTTTCTTTTTCTCACTCTCTTCATCTCATTTTTCTCTTTTTAAATCTTTTTATCTCTTTCTTTCAAACTCTTTCTTCTTTCTCTCTTTCATTTCTCTCGCACACTATTTATTACATCTCTCTCTGTCTGTTTCACTCATCTTTCTCTCTCATTCTCATTCTCTAATTTTTCTCTTTCTCATCTTCCTTTATCTCTTTCTCCCCCTTCTATTTGCTTCTCTCTTTCTTTCTGTCATTTTTCTCTCTCTCTCTTTCTCCTTATGTTTTCTTTCTCTTTTTCTTCATCTCATGTTTCTCTTTTTTTATCTCTCTTTATCTTTCTTTCAAACTTTCTTCCCTTCTCGCTTCCATTTTTCTCTCTTTTTATCACATCTCTCTCTGTCTCACTCATCCTTCTCTCTCTCTCTCATTCTTATTTTCTTATTTTCTCTTTCTCATCTTTTTTTCTCCCCGCTCTATTTGTCTCTCTTATTCTGTCGGGTCATTTCTCTCTCTTTTTCCTCTCTTTTTCTCTTTCTTTCTCTTTTCATCTCATGTCCCTCTTTTTATCTCTCTTTCTCTATCATTTCTCTCTTTTATCACTCTTTTCTATCTCTTTCTTCCTTTGTCTCTCTTTATCCTCTCTCACTTCTCAAACATCGAACTTAAACATTGGGTGTGAATGAAATTCAAAATGGTGAAAAACAAAATGAAATTCAACGGTGGAAAAAGTAAGGTTCTACATTTAGGCAAGAAAAACAAAATGCACAGGTGCAGTATAAGTGGTAGCTTGCTCAACAGTAGTAATTGTGAGAGGGATCTTAGAGTCCTAGTGGACAACCATTTAAATATGAGCCAGCAGTGTGCAGCAGCTGCCAAAAACCCCAACACAGGTCTGGACTACATTAACAGAGGGATAGAAACAAGATCACATGAAGTATTAATGCCACTTTAGAATGCTTTGGTAAGCCCATACTTGGAATACTGCATTCAGTTTTGGTTGCCATGATGTAAGAAAGATGTTGAAACTCTAGAAACACTGCAGAGATGAGCAACAAAGATTATTAGGGGACTAGAGGCTAAAATATATGAAGAATGGTTGCAGGAACTGAGTGTGTCTAGTTTAATGAAAAGAAGGAGGAGAGATGACATGGTAGCAGTAGTCCAATATCTCAGAGGTTGCCACAAAGAAGTCAAGCTATTATTCCAAAGCACCTGAGGGCAGGATAACAACAAGAGATGGAAACTAATCAAGGAGAGAAGCAATCTAGAACTAAGAAGAAATTTCAGTTAAAAGACAGTTAAAACAATTAATCAGTGGAACAATGTCTCTAGAATTTGTGAATGCTCCAATATTGGATGTTTTAAAGAAAAGATTGCACAACTATTTGTCTGAAATGGTATAGGGCAGTGATGGCTAACCTTTTTTTCCCCTAAGGTGCTGAAAGAGTGTGGGCATGGGTTGTCACGCATGCACAAGTGCCCACACCATAATTGGGGAGGGCAAAAACAGCTTCTCTCACCCCCTGGAGGCCATCGGGAGGCTGGAAATGGCCTGTTTCCCAACTTCTGGTGGGCCCAAAAGGCTCATGTTTTGCCCTCCCCAGGCTCCAAAGGCTTCCCTAGAGCTGGGGGATGGTAAAAACGTCCTCCCCCATCCCACCGGAGGATTTTTGGAAGCCAAAAACGCCCTCCCAGAGCCGCCGTGTGAGCCAAAAATCAGCTGGCTGGCACACACATGCACATTGGAACTGAGCTAGGGCAACAGCTCGCATGCTAGCAGATATGGCTCCATGTGCCACTTGTGGCACCCATGCCATAGTTTTGCCATCACTGGTATAGGGTTTCCTGCCTTAGGAGGGGATAGGACTTGAAGATCTCAAAAGTTCCTTTCAACTCTATTATTCTATGTGTTTTAGACTGGCAAGGTTCCTATCCATGGGCAAACAATGGTAAAGAAATTCTTCCTGTTCCTTGTTTCTGACATCACCACAGTAGAATAAAGTGGAACAATGACTCAATCAACCATGATTTAACTAGAGGACTATCCTTGGTTCAAATTCAAACCTCTTTTTGTTCCACTCCTGTTCTGCCTGGCTCTCTGATAGGAGCCTCCTGAAAATTCAAGGATACAAATTTCAGACACACACACATTTGAAAATTCAAAACAATATTCTTTATCACAAAATAAACTAAGCACTCTTTTTGTATTGCAAAGAGCACTCTTCCCAAAACAACCAGGTAGTCTGTACAATTGCCCTTAAGCACTCATTAAGTACTTAGCCAGCAGCTGTGAAGAAGCTTCACACCCCTTCTTCTTCCAACAAAGTGACACACACACACACACACACACACACAAACACACACACACATGTTGCTCTGCTTTGGTTTCAAAGATGTGAAAAAACAACAAAGTCCAGCACACAAGATCCCTGACGAACTGCAACAGATATTCTTCCACAATGGCCAAACCCACATGCTGCTATTTATAGCAGCAACCCTACTCACTGGAGCCCCACCCAAACACAGGTGGCCTCACTTATTTCCTGTAATATGTTCTTACTTGGTCTCTTCTACGCATAATTCTGCACTTGCGTGGGTCCAAAATGTCATCATCTGAATCAAGGGAAGATAAGGGAGATTGACTGCCTGGGCTGTGTGCCAAGCCCTCCTCTGCTGAGTCACTCCCACCTTCTTCTTCGTCCGAGGAAACTAAACTCTGAACTGATTCTGTCGGCAATAACACAGGCCTGTTACATGTTGAAGTTTCCCCTGCATCCACCTCTCCATTCCCTGGGGCAGGAGCTGGGCCAGAGCCAATCACAACAACTCCTATCCCCCATCTTATGATTTCTGGGACCATCAAATTCCAGAATTCTTGCTTTTGCTTGTGTAACAATCATTGATCAATATAATAGATGGATTGTATTCATGGCATTTTATACAAATTGGAAATAGCAGGCTTCAAAGGAGAAAGTCTGCCAAATTCTACAAGGAGAGAACCGAAGTTCCAGTTGGCATGACGAGTTGGATTGAGACTACAAAGGGGAAAAAAAAATTGTACAAGCCGCATAATTTGAAGCATTTGTTGACAGATGTCTCACTGCTCATAAGGAACAGCCAAACCGTTGCTATTTCCCCCCTCATCCTTTGAAATATGTATTACTATTATTACAGAGATACTAATGGATTTCAAGAACTCGAGTTAAAGACAGAATAATAGAAATCTATAATTATGCTGGATGGATAAACTCAGCAGTTCTGTAAAGCTGATGAAAAAATTGCTAGTTTTATGGGCAGGCTGAAGGACAATTTATTATTCCAAAACCAACTTGCAAAAACATTATATCAGCAAACTCATACCACACACATATTGTCTAATGGTTATTTGATAATTAGAAACTATTTTTTGTTCTCTGAATGCAGTGAAGAAAATAATAAACCCATAGAGTCATGGAATGTAGATTCCATGGATGGGTGCTTAGGTACTTGTGGTGGCATTTGAGAATGACCTTGGGAGAATGGTCTCAAAGACAACGACTAGGGAATCAATACTTAGGTAAGAGATAACAACCTGCAATTAGACAAAGGGCAAAGTTGGAATCAAAGATCATGTGAAGTGCTAATACCACTTTATAATGCCTTGGTAAGACCACACTTGGAATATTGCATTCAGTTTTGGTTGCCATGGTGTAAACAGATGTTGAGACTCTAGAAATAGTGCAGAGAAGAGTAACGAAGAAGATTAGGGGATTGGTGGCTAAAACAGATGAAGAACGGTTGCAGGAATTGATTAAGTCTAGTTTAATGAATAAAAGGACTAGTGGCTGTATCAATTCATCAATGACTGAAAATTTGGGTGTGTTTTATGCTCTGAATGTAGTTTTTTTAAGTTTCCCCCCCCAGCCCATACCATGTGCTAGTGATCTTCCCAGCTCTTAACTTGCAGGTTTTTTCATTGTTACTGTCTCCAAAGAATGCTTTTCCAGCCCTAAGTCACTGCAGGTTGTTTTTCATAGCTCTACTTGCTCCGAGTAAGTTTGTTTCCAGCCCTAACGAGGTACTAACAATGTTCCCAGGTTTTACTGACTTGCAGACTCTTTCATTTTTACTCTCTCTGAATAAGGTACTTTTAAAGCCCTTACCTACTTGCTTTTCCTACCGCCCGACCACACTGCTCACCCATTTTGAGACTGTCAGAAATCACTACCCCTAAATCCTTCTCTTCTGAAGTTTTTGCTAACACAGAACTACCAATGCAATACTCAGATTGAGGATTCCTTTTCCCCGAGTGCATTATTTTACATTTGGAAACATTAAACTGCAGTTTCCATTGCTTTGATCATTTATCTAGTAAAGCTAAATCATTTACCATATTACAGACCCCTCCAGGAATATCAACCCTATTGCACACTTTAGAGTCATCGGCAAATAGGCAAACCTTCCTTACCAAACCTTCCCCTATGTCACTCACAAACATATTAAAAAGAATAGGACCCAGAACAGACCCTTGTGGCACACCGCTTGTAACCTGTCTCTGCTCAGAATACTCGCCATTAACAATAACTCTCTGATGTCTACGCTTCAGCCAGCTTCAAATCCACTGAACTATCCAGGAATTAAGTCTTCTGGTCCCTATGTTCCTACACAAAAACTAAGGTGCATCTTATACTCTGGTGTGTTTTATATTCCAAAAAATACGGCATATAAAGTTATAAATTGACAAAATAAAAACAATTGAAATTATGTGTCATGGAGATACCTCAAAGCACCTCCACAATACTATAAAGATGCTGAAAAGCATCTCATTTCCATGATACATAATTTATATACTGTTAAAGTTTTCTTCCAGTGAATCAAGTGAAATTAAATGGTGAGAAATTCTGCCAAGATTAACTAAGCTTTCTTCAGATCCCTGAATGAGGGAGCCCCAAAACATGAGCTTTTTGTTGTATATTTTGGAGTTTGGGTAAAAGTTGAGGGAGTCAATTTAACCATCAAAGCTTCTACCCATAATAAAAAAGGTTCCTGCTTCCACCAGTTTTGGACAATTATTGAGCCAACAGGATTTGCGTTATAAATTCCTGGATTATGTATTGTCCATAATTCACAATCCATAATCTACATGATTATGGATTATGGATTGTCAAGAATCGTACACCTCATGATTCTTTACAAATGTATCTTTTCTTTTATGTACTATGAAAGCATTTGCACCAAAGACAAATTCCTTGGGTGTCCAATCACCCTTGGCCAACAAAGGATTCCATTTTTTTCTGTTAAAAGAAAATCTTCACAGAAGATCTAAAGAAATAAGATAAACACAAACAAATTTGGTTTAAGTATTCATGATTGTTTCTGTCTTCTGTATCAGATTAATTTTATTCCTTCTCTTTTTGTATTGTGCTACGTTTAATTTAACACTGCATATTCGTTCCTCAATATATAGACTTGCTAATAATGCAAAATTGTGTTTTTAATTCCCAGTGATACTTAATCTAACATTGCATTTACCTCCCTTCTTAACTAATCTTCTGCCTCCCCGAACAGACTTGATTAAAAAGGTTGCATTTATTAAAGAAAGAGAGAAATGGCCACACTATATCAACTTGAATATAGCAATGCATAATATTCAAGTAACTCTTATTATTATGTTTAATATGCAGAAGAGTTATTCTCTTGCTTGCTTGCTGACAGGGGATACCAATTCAATAGTCTTCTTTTGTGCTCTAGTATAATTACACTTAGTTTATGTTATCAGAGTGGTGCATAACCACTTTAAGTTATTAATCCAAAGATACAGGCCTACAAATCAGTCATATGATCCCTATTTAGGACAGGGATTGTAGAACAGCGGTCCCCAACATTTTGTGCATCAGGGACTGGTTCCGTGGAGAAATGTTTTTCCATGGACCAGAAAGGGTGTGGTTTTGCTTACTGCCTACATCCTGTGATGGGGGCTTAACTTATTTGAACGGCCCATTTCTGGCATGCTGTGGACCGGTGGCAGTCCACATATTGAGGTTTGTAGAATATTCCATGAATTCTGTTGTAGAATATTCCATGAATTACAGAAAAGGTAACATCTTGTGTACTGTTTTCACCCCTCTATTTGAGTCATGGTGGTGCAGTGGTTAGAATACAGTACTATAGGGTGCTTCTGCTGTCTGCAATTTGTCAGTTCAAATCTTACCATGTTCAAGGTTGATTCAGTCTTCCATCCTTCCAAAGTTGTTGGGGGAAATAGGCTGACTCTGTAAACCACTTAGAGAGGACTGTAAAGCACTGTATAGTAGTATACAACATCATAAAAAATGTCATCAAAATAGCACAACAAAGGATGTTCCTTCTGCACCAAATTAGGAAGCTCAAACTGCCTAAGGAGCTGCTGATACAGTTCTACAGAGGAATCATTGAGTCTGTCATCTACACCTCTATAACTGTTTGGTTTGGTTCTGCAACCCAACAAGACCAACACAGACTTCAGAGGATAATCAGAACTGCAGAAAAAACAGTTGCTGCCAACCTGCCTTCCACTGAGGATCCGTGTGCTGCATGAGTCAAAAAGTGGGCCGTGAAAATTTTTTCTGACCCCTTGCATCCTGGACATAAACTGTTTCAACTCCTACCTTCAAAACGACACAAGAACAGTTTTTTCCCCCCGAACGTCATCAATCTGCTAAACAAATAATCCCCTCAAAACTGTCTAACTATTTAGTAAGTCTGCACTACTATTACTACTAGTTTTTTTCTCATCATTCCTATCACCCATTTCCTCCCACTTATGATTGTATGACTGTAACTTGTTGCTTGTATTCTTAAGATTATTATTAATATTGATCATTTCCACATTGCTTATTTGACCCCTATGACAATCATTAAGTGTTGTGCCACATGATTTGTGACAAATGTATCTTTTTCTTTTATGTATACTGAGAGCATTATGCACCAAAGACAAATTCCTGGTGTGTCCAATCACACTTGGCCAATAAAGAATTCTATTCTATTCTATTCTATTCTATTCTATTCTATTCTATTCTATTCTATATAAATCTAAGTGCTATTGCTGTTGCTATTTGTTCCCTGTCCTTATCAATGTGGCCTTTCTTGAATTATCTTGAATATCTGAAAACTTTTGATTGGTTTTTTGAATAGATTTATTAACTTACAAGAAGACACTTCTGCACATGAGGATTGCATGCACAAAAGCTTCTTTTAGCTATTAGATCCATCCGAGGAGGCATTAGGAGTAACACAAACACCCAGCTTCACCTTGTTTGTATATTCATCCTGTCCAGTGATTTTTATAGTATTAATGCTGCTTTTCTAAATCCCTCGACCTTACCTCCTCCTCATTAGTGGTGCATATTCCATTCTGTCCTCAGGCTCCTTGTACAGAAAGAAAGTTTATGGATGTTCTCTAGCATCTAACAACTCACATAGGGTCTGTGATATGGAGAGACCTAGCGCGTGCCAATTTCTTAAGGCAAAATATAAAATGCATTGTGTAGTGGACTTTCTCATTTCATTTTCTTCATGGTCAGCATTGGAGACCACCATGAGTTATCAAAGAGAAACGTGGTTCTTATTTTCATCTCAGGCAGGCATGTTTTGTTGAAATACATTTTTTAAAAAATCTGAAAAAAGAAGACTAATCTTTACTGCAAATAGATTAATCTTATTTATTAATTAATTAATTCATTTGTATGCTGCCCACTCCCGAAGGACTCTGGGTGGCTAATCTTGATCAGGCCACTGCGTTTTATACAGGTTATAAACACAATTTAACAATTTATCATTTTCAGCTTATGAACACAATTAGGACCAGAAATTATGTGGCTAAGCAAGGTGGTTGATAAAGGAGTTTCATCAGATTTTATGACCTTTTCATAGTGAAGGGCTACCAAAATTTTTACTACCACACTGCGGCCGTGGCTTATGCAGGATGCCCTGCATACTATTTCAATATCTTTTTGTACAAATTGGGTGCTCTGGGGTGGAGCTCCATTTTCGCTACCCCACTGTGCCCCTCCCCCCATCCTGGCAGTAGCCCACCCCTGCCTTTTCACCAGTTAAGTGAATCATTGCAGTAATATAAAGCCCTTCATAGCATCGGGCCAGAATATCTCCAGGACCGCCTTCTGCCGCTCGAATCCCAGCGACCAGTTAGGTCCCACAGAGTTGGCCTTCTCCGGGTCCCGTCGACTAAACAATGTCGTCTGGTGGGACCCAGGGGAAGAGCCTTCTCTGTGGTGGCTCTGACCCTCTGGAACCAGCTCTCCCCAGAGATTAGGATTGCCCCCACCCTCCTTGCCTTTCGGAAACTCCTTAAAACCCACCTCTGCCGTCAGGCATGGGGGAATTGAAACATCTCCCCCTTGCCCATGTAGGTTTTGTGTATGATTCGATCGTGTGCTTGTTTTTTATATATTGGGGTTCTTTTGGATTTTTTAACTTAAAACCATTGTTTAGATTGCTAAATATTAGATTTGTTACTATGTATTGTTTACCATTGTTGTGAGCCGCCCCGAGTCTACAGAGAGGGGCGGCATATAAATCCAATAAATCTAATCTAATCTAATCGAATACAGGGAATTTATGTGGTCATTAAGCAAAACCAGATTTTCCCATTCACTTTGGTTGTAAGTTGAGGAGTACCTGTATTGGCAAAGAGAAAAAGTCAAAATAAAGTAGGATGATACAAATTATAGCTTTCCATTTCACAATGCTCTGTATGATGATGTTAATCATTTAGTTGTGTCCGACTCTTGAGGTTTCTATGAGTCCACGTCTTTCCACATCTTCCGACTCTGCACTTTTTCTTTGGGATTTTCTATGTTCCGGCTGGTGTCCACTTTGTTTGTGTCCAGCCACTGTGTTTTTTGGTGGTCTGGTTTCCTTTTACTGCTAGCTCTTGCCATATAACTGCCATTTAATTGGCAGTTCTGTGTTAGCAAATACTTCAAAAGAAAAGGATTTAGGGGTAGTGATTTCTGACAGTCTCAAAATGGGTGAGCAGTGTGGTTGGGCAATAGGAAAAGCAAGTAGGATGCTTGGCTGCATAGCTAGAGATATAACAAGCAGGAAGAGGGAGATTATGATCCCGCTATATAGAGTGCTGGTGAGACCACATTTGGAATACTGTGTTCAGTTCTGGAGACCTCACCTACAAAAAGATATTGACAAAATTGAACGGGTCCAAAGACGGGCTACAAGAATGGTGGAAGGTCTTAAGCATAAAACGTATCAGGAAAGACTTCATGAACTCAATCTGTATAGTCTGGAGGACAGAAGGAAAAGGGGGGACATGATCGAAACATTTAGATATGTTAAAGGGTTAAATAAGGTTCAGGAGGGAAATGTTTTTAATAGGAAAGTGAACACAAGAACAAGGGGACACAATCTGAAGTTAGTTGGGGGAATGATCAAAGGCAACATGAGAAAATATTATTTTACTGAAAGAGTAGTAGATCCTTGGAACAAACTTCCAGCAGACGTGGTAGATAAATCCACAGTAACTGAATTTAAACATGCCTGGGATAAACATATATCCATCCTAAGATAAAATACAGAAAATAGTATAAGGGCAGACTAGATGGACCATGAGGTCTTTTTCTGCCGTCAATCTTCTATGTTTCTATGTTTCTATAATTCCTTCTTCCAGTGAATTCCTCCACATGACCTGGCAGAAGTATGTGAAATGGAGTTTTATGATTTTGTTTTCCAGTGACATGTCCAGATTTCTGATATATAACATCCAATATCTGGAAGAATTGTCATAGCTATTACATCTCTTTTTTAATTTTGCTTTAATATTTCAATTTACATGTCTGTTGTGGTTGGCTCTGGCCCAGCTCCTGCCCCAAGGAATGTGGAGGTGGATGCAGGGGAAACATCAACATGTCATAGGCCTGTTTTATTGCCGACAGAGTCAGGTAGTGCAGTTTCCTCGGACGAAGAAGAAGGTGGGGGAGACTTGGAAGAGGGGGGCTTGGCACACAGCCCAGGAAGCCAATCTCCATTATCTTCGGTCAATTCGGATGCGGAAGTTTTGGACCCACGCAGGCGCAGAGTTATGCTTAGAAGAGACCAATTGAGGACATATTACAGGAGATAAGAGAGGTCACTTGTGTTTGGATGGAGCTCTAGCGATTAGAGCTGCTGATACAAATAGCAGCGTGTTGGTTTGGCCATTGTGGAAGATTATCTGATCGCAGTTCTTCAGGACCGTGCCTTGCTGTTTTCCGGACTTTGTTGATTTTTCACGCCTTTGAAACCAAAACGGAGCAAAGTGTGTGTGTCTCACTTCGTTGGAAGAAGGAGGGCTGTGACGTTTCTTCACAGCTGCTAGCTAAGTACTTAAGGACTGATTAAGCCTACAAGGTTGTTTTGGGACGAGTGCTCTTTGCAATACAAAAAGGGTGCTTTGTTTCTTTTGAATTTTGTGATAAAGAACATTGTTTTGAATTTTCAAATGTGTGTGTGTCTGAAATTTGTACCCTTGAATTTTCGGGAGGCTCATACCTGAGAGCCCGGCAGAACACATATCAATAAACATTTTTAACAGTACTGTGTCATATGTTTCATATAATTATTTACATTTATTTCTATACATCTTTGTTTCTCTGTTCTAACCAATTATGCCACTTATTGTATACTGCATAAAAATCTGTTTCTTCTTTGCCTTTCATTGCTAATGTAATTTTGTACATCTCTGCACATTCCAGTATCTTATGCATTATCCTTTCATTGCTTGATACGTTTTCCAACATTGAGTGTATATACATCTTGCTGTGGTTACTATATTCTTTGCATTGGGACATTGCCACCACATGGGATTAAAAAGTTCCATCCTTCTCTGGAGGTTTTTAAGAAGAGAGATTAGACAAAGACGTGTCTGAAATGGTATAGGGTTTCCTGCCTGAGCAGGAGTTTAGACTCGAAGACATCCAAGATCCCTTCCAACTCTGTATTCTGTCACTTGCAATATTACATGTTTTTGAACTGCTGGGTGGGCAGAAGCTATGGATTGAAGTATGGGGGCTTACTCCTTCTAACAAGACTGGGCTCAAACTGCTGAGTGCAGACCATTTCTGATCAAGAATTCCAGTATCATTAAGCTTCTGCACCACTGTGTCCTCTACTTAGAAACATAGAAACATAGAAGACTGATGGCAGAAAAAGACCTCATGATCCATCTAGTCTGCCCTTATACTATTTCCTGTATTTTATCTTAGGATGGATATATGTTTATCCCAGGCATGTTTAAATTCAGTTACTGTGGATTTACCAACCACGTCTGCTGGAAGTTTGTTCCAAGGATCTACTACTCTTTCAATAAAATAATATTTTCTCATGTTGCTTTTGATTTCCCTCCCAACTAACTTCAGATTGTGTCCCCATGTTCTTGTGTTCAATTTCCTATTAAAAACACTTCCTTCCTGAACCTTATTTAATTCTTTAACATATTTAAATGTTTCAATCATGTCCCCCCCCCTTTTCTTTCTGCCCTCCAGACTATACAGATTGAGTTCATTAAGCCTTTCCTGATAGGTTTTATGCTTAAGACCTTCCACCATTCTTGTAGCCTGTGTTTAGACCACGTTCAATTTTGTCAATATGTTTTTGTAGGTGAGGTCTCCAGAACTGAACACAGTATTCCAAATGTGGTCTCACCAGCACTCTATATAGCGGGATCACAATCTCCCTCTTCCTGCTTGTTATACCTCTAGCTATGCAGCCAAGCATTCTACTTGTTTTTCCTACCGCCCGACCACACTGCTCACCTATTTTGAGACTGTCAAAAATCACTACCCCTAAGTCCTTCTCTTCTGAAGTTTTTGCTAACACAGAACTGCCAATACAATACTCAGATTGAGGATTCCTTTTCCCCAAATGCATTATTTTACATTTGGAAACTTATATCTGTAAGGCCAGGCAAAAGCAGAAACATGTATTGAGGGACATTTGCTGGTTATTTCAAAAGAGGCTGGGCCAGAAATGTGTCACTTAAGATGCTTTGACTTGGCCTTTTCCCAACTGTATGAACTCTATGATGGATTGTGAATGAAGAGATTGGCTCACTGATCTTTTGTTCTTGCATGTTTGTACTGCTTTGTCTTTTGTCATTTCCTCAAGCAAACAATAATTTGATACATTACCATGACAGTTAGATAATCAAAGACTCTTTCATGTGTGGTTTGTCAGATGGCAATCAGAGCAATGTTTGGTTTAAATATTCAGGATGCAGCAATCAAATATAAAAGAGAATATTCATCAGGCAATTTTAGCTAAACTTTTAGACGGTAAAATGGATCCTGACAAACTGAATCAATTTGGAAATTGAGTTTTTCATTGAGATGTAGTTGAATGGCATTGTTAAGATCTACTTTTATTCCCCTGATCTGATTCATTGCTTTAAAATATAATTAAATGTGATAACATTTTCTCCATAACATTTTGTTAAACTTTTGATATTGTTCCACATACCTAAATGGTACAGCTAAGAATTTTCCCTCCCAATAATAAGCAGAGGTCTGCCTGAGGTTTGGCAACTGACATATTTAATTTCTGTAGCTTCCATGAAAAATGATATATATCATCATGTAGAATTATGAAAATCATCTTAAAAACAGCAGTTGGCATAAATAGTTTGTGGTCATCTTTGCCACATTATTTATAGTTTAAAAATGTGGATAATGGGAGGTTATTCCTAAAGCTGGTTTTACCAGCAGATTTTGATGCTACAGATTCTTTTAATTCATTAGGTCATTACTCAAAAATAGTTCTGAATAAATGGAAAATGCCACAGCGAGGTTGTTTTGCCTAAACTAATAGGAGTGTGGAGAAAACAAGTATTTGTAAAATAATCCTGCTCCAATAACGTGGCTTGCATTGGCTGCTGATCGGTTTCCGGTCACAATTCAAAGTGTTGGTCATGACCTTTAAAGCTCTACATGGCATTGGACCAGAGTACCTCTGGAACCGCATGCTACCGCACGAATCCCAGACCGATAAGGTCCCACAGAGTTGGCCTTCTCTGGGTCCCGTCGACTAAACAATGTCGTTTGGCGGGCCCCAGGGGAAGAGCCTTCTCTGTGGCGGCCCCAGCCCTCTGGAACCAACTCCCTCCGGAGATTAGAACTGCCCCCACCCTCCTTGTCTTTCATAAACTACTCAAGACTCATTTATTTTATTTTATTTTTATTTATTTATTATTTAGATTTGTATGCCGCCCCTCTCCGCAGACTTATACTGCCAGGCATAGAGGAGTTGAGACACCTTTCCCCCAGGCTTTTTTATACTTTGTTTTATGTTTGGTCTGAATGTGCTGTTTGGTTTTTTAAATATGAAAGGGTTTTATATGTTTTTTAATATTAGATTTGCTCCACTACTATATTGTTTTTATTACTGTTGTGAGCCGCCCCGAGTCTTTGGAGAGGGGCGGCATACAAATCTAATAAATAATAATAATAAAAATACAGTGTTGATGCCTTTATTTGTTTATTTTTTGTAATGGGAGAATTTTGTTGTGGAGAAAGATATGTGGACTTCTTGTTATCTGGATTAATTCCCAGCGCATTCTCTCGTCTCTTGAAATATTTGCTATATGTTTCTGCATGGTTTCCCCAAAGTGCCAGCGGCATATTATCAATTAATTGTTTGGACTAACTCCTAGTTATTGAGATTTAATGTCATAATGGGATGCTGCATAGCAACTGAACTTTCAAGGACATAATACTAGAAGCAGATGCTGTTAATTGTGCATGTGTGTGTGTGTATGTTTCTCTCTCTCTGTCTCTGTGTGTCTGTATGTGAGAGAAATTGTCATTGCTGTTTTCATCCAGCCGCTCTTCACTTGTTGATATGTTCCATAACAACACATTCAAATATTTCTGGAGAACTGAAGTGGTGCTTGGCCAGGAAAGTACGGTTTGAATGATTGATAGATGCACCAGAGGTGGGTTCTAACTTACCGTATTTTTCAGTGTATAAGATGCACCTTTTTCGTCCCTAAAAGAAGCTGACAATTAGGATGTGTCTTATACTCTGACTGTAGCTTTTTTTCCCCACAGCCCTAACTAGCTACTAACAATCTTCCCAGCTCTTACCTTGCAGGCCCTTTCATTGTTTCTCTCTGTGAAGAATGTTTTCCAAGCCCTAAGTCTTTGCATGGTTTTTAAATTACTCTTAACTTGCTCTGAGTAAGTTTCTTTCCAGCCCTAACCAGATGCTAACAATGTTACCAGCATTTATTTATTTATTTATTTATGTATGTATGTATGTATGTATGTATGTATGTATGTATGTATGTATGTTGAAAGGGACCTTGCAGGTCATCAAGTCCAACCCCCTGCTTAAGCAGGAAATCGTACAGCACCCCAGCCAAATGACAGTTCAATCTCCTCTTGAAAATGTCCAGAGTTGGGGAGTTCACAACTCCCCAACTCTTACTCGCTTGCAAGCACTTTCATTGGTACTCCCTGCGAAGAATGTATTCCAAACCCTGTCTTTGATTTTTTTTTTCCATTCTCTATTTGTTCCAAATATTTCTTTCCAGCTTTCCACCTAACCAGGTGCTAACAATCTTCCCAGCTTTTGCCGGCTTGCAAGCTCTTTCATTGTTACTCTCTGCCAAAAATGTATTCCAAACCCTGTCTTTGTAGGGTTCTTTATATTCAGAAAATTGCAAACCACGGAGTTTCAGAACAATTGTTAGTTTAACAGTTCAATAGGTCAGAGTTAATTACTCCTTTCAGGCTTATGTCTGTCAGAAATAACTCATAAATTGAATGGCAAAATGTCCAGAAATCCACAGCCAACACAAAACCACAATTCATCAAACTTTCTTCAATGCTGAATGATAGACTCCCACACAAATCACTCCAACCCTCCCCTTTTTCAAGGTTCCAGCAGTGTCATTAACTCTTTATCACATGTGACCTATAATTTGTTTTTGCATTTGCGCAGCTGCTCTTGTCTTCCCAGCATTCTCTGCACCCGAGCATTCAGAATAGGGTGGTTCGTTAACTCTTCCCCTTCTGATTCAGATGAACCTCTGGCTGGAGATCTGACTGACTCCCTTCCCCTCTCTATCTCTCCAGTCCCTTCTTGCTCCCTTTCTCTCCCTGTCTCTGCTTCTGGTTCACTGTCTGATTCCTCCTCCAGCCAGACTGGTCTTCTGTAAACAGGCGGCTCCCACTCCTCTGCGTCAAAATCAGCGACCACAGGAGCTGGCCTGAAGCCAACCACAACATTCTGTGATGTGTTTCTGTCAAATTGCAGGCAACAGGCAGTCAACAGTATTAATCTGCACTATTGCATTCTAATCCTTGCACCAACACAGCTCTATCATAGAATAATAGAATTGCAAGAGTTATTATTATTATTATTATTATTATTATTATTATTATTATTATTATTATTTATTAGATTTGTATGCCGCCCCTCTCCGTAGACTTGGGGCGGCTCACAACAGCAATAGTACAATACATAATAAATCTAATAATTAAAAAATCACTAAAAACCCCTTATTAAAAGAAACATGCACACAAACATACCATGCATAAACTGTGTAGGCCCAGGGGAGATGTCTCAGTTCCCCCACGCCTGGCGGCAGAGGTGGGTTTTAAGAAGCTTACGAAAGGCAAGGAGGGTGGGGGCAGTTCTAATCTCCGGGGGGAGCTGGTTCCAGAGGGTTGGGGCTGCCACAGAGAAGGCTCTTCCCCTGGGTCCCGCCAGACGACATTGTTTAGTCGACGGGACCTGGAGAAGGCCAACTCTATGGGACCTAACCGGTCGCTGGGATTCGTGTGGCAGAAGGCGGTCTCGGAGATATTCTGGCCTGATGCCATGAAGGGCTTTATAGGTCATGACCAACACTTTGAATTGTGACCGGAAACTGATTGGCAACCAATGCAGACTGTGGAGTGTTGGTGTAACATGGGCATACCTAGGTAAGCCCATGATTGCTCTCACAGCTGCATTCTGCATGATCTGAAGTTTCCGAACACTCTTCAAAGGTAGCCCCATGTAGAGAGCGTTATAGTAGTCGAATCTCGAGGTGATGAGGGCATGAGTGACTGTGAGCAGTGTTACAGTTGGAAGGGATTATTCAGGTTATCGACTCTGACTCCCCTGCTCGATGCAGAATCTAAATTAAATCCATTTGTTGTCTAGCCTTGGTTTGAACTCATCCAATAAAGACAGACTACCACTTTTCTTGGTAAGTAGACCCACTGTCAAACTTCTTTAAATGTCAGGGCATTTTTTTCTTACATTTAATTAGAATCTACCTTTCTGTAACATAAATACAATATTGTGTGTCTTCTAAAAGGATAGAAAATGATTATTTTTTCACCTTCTTCCATGTGACCTCAGTTTTCAAGAGTGTCTTTGTGTTCTCCCTGAGCTTTCTTTTCTCAAGGTTAAGCTTTTATCTAACAACGGCACTTTTCCACAATTAGAAACCACCTCTACCTTCTCTGAAAGTGTGTGGTGTGTTGTGCCCAGAATTGGATACCAAGCTCAATACAAAATATAGGTAGCCCTTGACCTATGACCACAATTGAGGGGAAAATTTCTGTTGCTAGTGTGAGACAATTGTTAAGTGAGTTTAGTCCAATTTTACGACATTTCTTTTCACAGTTGCAAGGTAAATAAATCAGAGTGCATTTGGAAAATACCTTGAGGTCCTATAGTCCAACCCTATACTAGTGATGGCTAACCTTTTTCTCATCGCGTACTGAAAGCATGTGTGTGTGCACAACAGCACATGCATGTGTGAAAGCACTTAAATGCAATGTGGCTCTGTGCATACACACATAATCCCCCATGCTCCCCCTATGCTCACACAATCTCCAATGCTCTCATTGCCCCCAGCTCATGCATGAGTGATTCTCCCTCCCCCATTTTGGGGCAGCCCCTGGGATCAAAAATTGTTTTGTGATACATTTCCTGTCTCTCTAGGATTTGCCTCTATTTGCTCCTTGTGAGCCACTTCCTGTTCCTGTTGTATATATGTCCTCTCTCTCTCTCTCTCTCCCCCTCATATGTATGTAGGCAGTAATGGGCAGCAAAATATTTTACTGCCACAGTGTGGGTGTGGCTTATTTTGTGGGTGTGGCTTAATGGTCATGTGATTGGGAAGGAGTGGCTTGCTGACCATGTGATCAGGTGGAAGTGGCTTGAACGATCATCATAGTTCAAGTGAACTGTTAAGTCCTTGACTTACAACCTTACCAGTGTTGCTCGCTGGGGTGACGATTTGCTTCGAATTTCCCGCGCTCTTTTTCCTGGGTCGCCCTCCCCACACCAGGCTGGGTAGCTAGGCGAACAGGTGCTGCCAGAAGCATAAATGCTGCCAGTGCCGCTTCCACCCACACCTTCTGCTTGCACCTCAGGTGGGAGGTGGCCATGTGAGGCTGGAGAGAGGGAAGCTCGTCTGAGGCCAAGAAGGAGGAAAGAGGAAAAAAGCAAGGAGCGTAGATGCAGCAGCAGCAGCAGGGAAAAAAAGGAGAGCCGAGCTGAGACCAGTAATCCAGGAAGTAACAGCTGCCGATCAGCTGGAGCTGTGCACGCATCTTCATTTCCGCCGGTGGAACTATGTTCCACCCCGTCCTGCCTGCTGCCCACTCCTGTATGTATGTATGTATGTATGTATGTATGTATGTATGTATGTATGTATGTATGTATATATGTATCTTTTTGCCTCTTGGCCCCATTAAGGGCCATATTCCAAGGCACATAAGCTTTTTGTAGCCGACAACTATAAGCTATAAGTGTAACATATTTTTGCTGGTTATGAAAAGGAAAGGAGGTTACAATAGATCTATTTTGGGCTTCTTTCTTTCTTTCTTTCTTTCTTTCTTTCTTTCTTTCTTTCTTTCTTTCTCTCTCTCTCTCTCTCTCTCTCCTTTTCTTTCTTTCAAAGAAAGACATGGAGTAATAGGCCAATGAGCTAATAGATATGTGCTGAATTTGAAATTCAGTTGAGATTGTTTCTGTGTACTCCTGATGGTCTCTTTATATAGCAAACTCCCTACTTGGTTACTTGAGGTTTTTGGCAGGTTGTTTGACTAGGTTATGCATTATAAGAATCTAAAGCAAGGATTTGGGGCAGTCCAGCATACACTGTCTGGTCTGCAGATGCATCTGAAAGCTTAGCATATTCATAGTCCTTTAAAGCTCCATCTGTTAAATAATTTTCACTTGGCTGAGACAGGAGGTTGAATTGCAAATAACAGTAATATTTCAGGAAATTTCATTTCTAAGGCCACCAGGACTTTTATCCTGGCCTTTCAGCACTACGGGAGGAAAAAAAGAGAGAGAGAAGCTTCAGACCTTGCCCCTTCTCCGTGACTGAAGCATTATTGCTGCTATCTCAGCCAGCCAGATCTCATTGGAAGAGAGGAACCAAAGATATTTGATAGATCAAGAACTTGGGTGAGCAGTTTCAGAAGTGAAATTGGCTTTGGAAGAAGCGATCTCTGGTCTTTCTTCTTATTATATATTTTTTTTTTTAAAAAATGATATTATGCAAATCCTGAGAAAACAATTAACCTCTTAAAATTATTGCTGCTTTGAGTGCTTATTCATGAAAAAGACAAGGTTTTTTTAAAAAAAGCCTAACGAGTCCTACTTTTTTTTACTGGCTACTCATTGTAATTTCTTTCCCTGACTTCTGTCTTTCTTAACTGCTTGCAGCAGTTCAGGTAATGCACAATAGTATTGGAAGAAAAGGCTGACGGCTTTTGTGTCCTTTTGTAATTGAGATTCTGGAGTATATGGATGCATTACAGCAGAGCTAACAAAGGAATGCAGTCTTCTATTCAATGCTCCAGACTGTATAGTCAATGAGGCTCGACTAATAATAGCACGAAGGCAGATTAAACTCAGGAACAGTACTTTTATTCTAAATAAGCTTTCTAAAGATGTAATGTAATCAATCAGATTTGAATTGGAAGTACAGTGGTACCTCTACCTACAGTAGTACCTCTAAGAATGCCTCTACTTAAGAACTTTTCTAGATAAGAACCGGGTGTTCAAGATATTTTTGCCTCTTCTCAAGAACCATTTTCTACGTAAGAACCCCAGGAAATTTGAGAGCGGCACGAAGGCCCGGCCAGTTTCCTGCTATTTCCCCTGGTTTTCTCTCTCTGGCGCAGTGTATAGGAGGCAGCCTTGCGTCGGGTGTATGGGAGGCACATGTTCCTCCTCGCTGCTTCAGAGTCCCTCTTAAAGTTTTGGATTTTTTTGATTCAGCGACTCTCCTCCTCCTCTTCTTCCTCCTCCTTCTCCTCCCATCCAAATTCCAAGCTTTTATTTCTTTCCTAATGTGTTTGCACACATTATTTGCTTTTACATTGATTCCTATGGGAAAAATTGCTTCTACTTACAAACTTTTCTACTTAAGAACCTGGTCACGGAACAAATTAAGTTCTTAAGTAGAGGTACCACCGTACAGCTATTCCTTGGCTTACGACCACAATACAGCCAAAATTCCTGTGGCTAAACAAGACATTTTTTAATAGCACTTACCAATACTACTTAGACTTGTATACTGCTTCACAATGCTTTCTACAGCCCTCTCTTAAGTTGTTTACAGACTCAGCAACAATCTGGCTCCTGATTGTATGCATCTCGGAAGGATGGAAGGCTGAGTCAGGAGGTGAGAATCGAACTACCAAACTGCTGGCAGTCATTAAAAAATACCCTGCAGTGAACAACTGCAGTTGTTAATTTAGTAACAAGTTTGTTAAATGAATCTGGCTTCTCCATTGACACAGCTTATTGAAAAGTCACAAAAGGTGATCCCAGGACCCAAAAACCCTGCAGCCGTCATAAACGTGAACCAGTTGCCAAGCATCCAAATTTTGATCATGTGGCCATGGGGGGCTTTCCAATAGTTGTAAGTGTGAAAAATGGTTATAAGCAATGATGGGCTGCCAAGATTTTTATTGCCTCACTGTAGACTTGGCTTATTTTGGGGATGTGGCTTGATGGTCATGTGCCCAGGTAGGAGTGGCTTGCCGGTCATAGGACCAGGTGGGAGTGGCTTGACAATCATGTGACCGGAGTTGGCTTAAAGGTCATGTGACTGGGTGGGAGTGGCTTGCCAACCAAGATAAGTTATTATTATTATTATTATTATTATTATTTATTATTATTTATTAGATTTGTATGCCGCCCCCCTCCGTAGACTCGGGGCGGCTAACAGCAATAAAGTTTTCAAATAGATTCTTGGATTCTTTTTCAGTCACATTATTTGAATAGCCACAAAAGGACAAATGATAGACAGCATTATTTGTTGAGGAGCACAGTTACATTTTAAAATTTGGACTGAACCACAAGGTTCAGTATGATAACAGATTAGGCAAATAGCTCAATTTTCTTTAATTGCTAGATAATGATTGAAATGCTTAAAGCATTTATGGGTAAAAATATACTATTTAATTATTTCCTATTTTAAAAAAATAATTAAGGATCATACTAAAGTACTAGAGAAGGAAGAACAATAAAACACCTATTAAATATTCAATAAATAGTGCATAAACTTACTACCGCCACCTTCCCCCCCTCCCCCCGTTACTGGTTATATGTCACTTTTTCTTTGTAGCTGCAACTTCAAATAGTCCATTAAATGAATGAGTCAAGGGCTACCTGCTTCATTATAGACTAAACCAGAGTGTTATTCAATTAGTCTTCAATTTACGACCAAAAGGCTCTCTTACGCAGACAGTTTTATGTAGCACAAAGGATACATAGAGAGAAAAGTTAGGCATATAGCTTTTATAAGATGTATTCTTGAGACTGATGTTGCCATGAAATCAAGCTTGATTTCATATAAATAATAAAACATGAAGAATCTCTAATGCACTGCTCAACTTTGGGGGGGAAAATCACAGTAATTCAGAATTAATGTTTACATGAGAAACATTCTCCAATTCCCAACTACTTTCTTTTCCTCTGCTTTAATAAACCAGTAACACTTAATATTTAGAAGAATAATGGATAATACTGTACAGTATTTAAGAAAAAGAATATCATGCTTAAGTTCTCGAACATAAATAACACAACATAACTAAAAGCCATAGCGACCATTTTATTTATTTATTTAAAATTGCCAAATATGTTTGTTATGATGCATATATGTTTTACAAACTGTTGTAGGAAAAGAAAATGCAGCACTATTGACAATTTCAGGGGGATTGGATGAAATAGAATTCATATCCATTTTCACTGAACGATACCATATGCTCTCTGGATGATTAGAAACTCTGAAACAGTATTTCAGTATGCTAAGAGTTGAAGTCCTCATATTTTGAAGTTTTGAGAAACATTGCTCTACAATAATTTTGTAAGTCATTCAGAGAGTGAACAGCAGTATAGATTTCCCACAGACTTCCAAGCTCAGCATTTTACCAAGTACACTTAGGGAAGACATCTGAATCACCTACAAATCCAGTCAGCGAAGCAGTGGAAGTGATGTGTCGGTGCTTGGAGGCTGTTAGGGTCTGGATGGGTGTCAACAGGTTCAAAGTAAACCCTGACAAGACGGAGTGGCTGTGGGTTTTGCCTCCCAAGGACTATTCCATCTGTTCATTCATTATCCTGGGGGGGGATTATTAACCCCCTCGGAGAGGGTCCGCAACTTGGGCGTCCTCCTCGATCCACAGCTAACATTAGAGCATCATCTTTTGGCTGTGGTGAGGAGGGCATTTGCCCAGGTTCGCCTGGTGCACCACTCGTGGCCCTATTTGGACAGGGAGTCACTGCTCACAGTCACTCATACCCTCATCACCTCGAAGCTCAACTACTACATGGGGCCACCTTTGAAAAGTGTTTGGAAACTTCAGATTGGGCAGAATGCGCCCGTGAGAGCAATCATGGGTTTCCCTCGATATATCAATGTCTCGTCAACACTCCACGGCCTACACTGGCTGCCGATCAATTTCCGGTCACAATTCAAAGTGTTGGTTATGACCTATAAAGCCCTACATGGCATCGGACCAGAATACCTTTGGGACCGCCTTCTGCCGCACGAATCCCAGAGACCAGTTATATGACAGTTCAGAAAAAAATGACATTTGACAAGGCTCAGGGAAAAGAAGGGGATAATAGAGATGGAACATTTTTGATTTAAAAAAAAAAACCTTGACATTGCTTGATTTTACTTCTAAGAGTCTTATTCTTTAGCTTGCTCAAATAAACTTTAATGTCATATAATTTGATTTCTTTTCATTTGTCCTTTGTCCTTTTTCACAACATTCTTCAAAGCTTTAACAAGCCTGTTTTTTAAGTCCAATAATAAAATAAATATAAATATAAATACATTTCATTATCAGCAAAAATATGTTACAGAGTTTTTTTCTGTAGAATCACCCACATATGGGATGGAATTTACTGCCTGTAAGGCAGATGCTTTAACCTCTAGAGCAGTGTTTCCCAACCTTGACAACTTGCAGGTATCTGGACTTCAACTCCCAGAATCCCCCATTCTGGGAGTTGAAGTCCAGATAACTTCAAGTTGCCAAGGTTGGGAAACACTGCTCTAGAGAAGCTGCCCAGAGTCCTGTGGGATGGGGCAACATCCAAATCCAAATCCAAATCAATAAATAAATAAACCACAAGTTCTCCTCCGCTCAGCTTGTATCAGGGAAGAGTTATATGTTTTTTTCCCTCTGTTGAATCACTCTGGTATATCCAAATATGAGAGGGAGCATACTGCTTTCTTTTTGCCTCTCAGGCCCCTAGAGGGGCCATATCCAAGGCAGTTAAATTTTTATAACCGACAAACTATATTCTATATGTGTAACATATTTTTGCTGATAATGAAAAGGAAAGGATACTAGTATAGATCAAGTTTCAAGCTGTTTTGCTGTCATCAGCTAACATAACGTTGCTGGGATTTGAATTCGATGGAAACAAACATATAACTCTTCCCTGGTACAAGCTAAGAGGAGGAGAACCTGTGGTCTAGAGATTAAATCAGGTTACAGCCGGGCTCCCCAGGTTCAAATCCCAGTAAGAGTATTAGAGGGTATGGCTAGTTGATGAGAGCAAAATAGCTTTAAGATGCTTCAGATCGTGCAGAACGCGGCCGCGAGAGCCATCGTGGGGCTTCCTAGATTTGCCCACGTTTCTGCAACACTTCGTGGCCTGCATTGGCTGCCGATCAGTTTCCGGTCACAATTCAAAGTATTGGTTATGACTTTTAAAGCTCTGCATGGCATTGGACCAGAGTACCTCTGGAACCACCTGCTACCGCACGAATCCCAGCGACTGATAAGGTCCAACAGAGTTGGCCTTCTCCTGGTCCCGTCGATCAAACAATGTCATTTGGTGGGCCCCAGGGGAAGAGCCTTCTCTGTGGCAGACCTGGCCCTCTGGAATCAATCCCCTCCGGAGATTAGAACTGCCCCAACACTCCTTGTCTTTCATAAATTACTCAAGACCCATCTATACTGCCAGGCATGGGGGAGTTGAGACACCTTTCCCCCAGGCTTTTTTATATTTATGTTTGGGTATGTATATGTTGTTTGCTTTTTAAAATATGATAGGGTTTTATGTGCTTTTTAGTATTAGATTTGTTTTCGCTGGAATATTGTTTTTATTATTGTTGTGAGCCGCCCCGAGTCTTCGGAGAGGGGCGGCATACAAATCTAATAAATTGAATTGAATTGAATCTATCCTAGTATCCCTTCCTTTTCAGTATCAGAAATAAACATGTTACATATATAGAATATAGTTTGTCGGCTATACAAATTTAACTGCCTTGGATATGAGCCCTAGAGTGGCCGAGAGGCAAAATGGAAACAGTATGCTCCCTCCCATATTTGGGTATATGTCAGGCCCAAAGTATTATGTGAGTGGAATGTGATTTATTTCTCAATTGCTATTTGGTTCGCTGACAGTATACCAGGGTGATTCAACGAAAAACAACAACAACAACCCATAACTCTTCCCTGGTACAAGCTGCGAGGAGGAGAACCTGTGGTCTAGAGGTTAAAGCTACTACCTTATAGGCAGACTCCCCAGGTTCAAATCCCTGTAAGTGTATGGCTAGCTGAGCTAGAAATAGATCTATACAAGTCTCCCTTCCTTTTCATTCTCAGCAAAAATATGTTACTTACTTACACACACACACACACATCTCTCCACTCCCCCTCTCCAGGTCGTTCTCTTGACTTATTATTTGTAGTTTCCTTTTGATTTTTAAACCGTCGATCCATTTCTTTTATATACCTGGTGAACCATTAACAATTGTTGGCATTGTTTAATTAGTCTGTTAATCTAGTGGTATAAATGACACACTTCTATCCTACTCCATGTTCAGTAGTTTCAATGTGATAGTTGCTGAATAAACTCTGACATCGAAATTAATCTCTGAATTCCCCAATTCATCACAAATAAATATTTGTCCAAAGTGGTCCATATTGAATATTCTGGCAGTTTAGTGCAAATTCCTTGTTAAAATGAATAGAATATCTAAATGACCTTAAATCATGACAGAAATGTTGTTTCCTTTGGTTGATAAATAGTACATGTCCTTTTCTCAGGAGTGTAAGTTTATCCTGGAATTAATTGTCTTTGTAAAAAAAAAAGATGAGAAAAAAACCATTAAAACTGTGTTTAGCAGCTGGATTTAACATCTGCCTTGACAAGGCCATTAATGCTTGATTAATTAGTTAATTTATGAGACTGTGGGAAAATATCAAGAGCACCTAAGTAATTTAGGAGCTATAAAAAAAACTCAAAATCTTAGCACCCTCAATCACATAGCTTTTTCATTCACAAATTGTATCATCTTTCTTTACATTTATTAATTGTAATTTGGTATCTCACACGTAGTAACAAAAATTACTGGTATGTTTTATATTAAAATATCAACGTTATCATTTAGGAAAGCCAGAATATGGCTAAAAAATAAGTACATTTCACTTTTAAATACTGTATGTTAAAAATTCATTGGGCTATGAAGAGGCAAGTCATAGCTCATCTGAACATTTCTGAAATAATAATAAATATTTACATGCTTGGATAACACTTAATACAGTGATACCTCATCTTACAAACCCCTTGTCATACAAACTTTTCGAGATACAACCCCGGGGTTTAAGATTTTTTTGCCTCTTCTTCCAAACTATTTTCACCTTACAAGCCAAAACCACCACCACTGGAATGTCCTGCCTCCGGACTTCTGTTGGCAGCAAAGTGCCCATTTTTGCACTGCTGGGATTTCCCTGAGGCTCCCCTCCATGGGAAACACCACCTCCGGACTTCCGTGTTTTTGCAATGCTGCAGGGGAATCCCAGCAGCGCAAAAACAGGCACTTTTCCATTGATTCCTATGGGAAACATTGTTTTGTCTTACAAACTTTTCACCTTACAAACCTCGTCCATGAACCAATTAAGTTCGTAAGATGAGGTATCACTGTACTTATATTTTTAAAAGAAGATAATGTTGGGAAGATAAACACTAACTTCTCTAATAATTCAGCCTGGTACTTCATCATCATGACTTTAGGGCAGAATCAATTTTCATTATTCCTATATTTCAAACTCCAAAAAGGCCTTACATTTTAATTCAACTATCATAATTCAAACTCCAAAAAGGCCTTACATTTTAATTCAGCTATCATAGTTTTGCTCATGCGCACGTTTTCACATGTCCTTGTACAGTAGCCTTCAGAAGATAGATAGGCCACTGCCATGGGTTTGAAATTGATGGATTCTCTTCCTGATAAGAAAAGATGCTGAGCTGGAAGGTGGGGTCAAATGTGTTATTAGCTTAACTATTCAACTGAACACATAAACCTTATTGAGGTAAATACCTGGACTGTGTCTTTTTTTATACCAAGCCACACCCAGAACTGAAACTGGCACAAAAAAATAATAATTCCGTGCATCTTCCTATGTAAGGGAAACATAGAAACATAGAAGTCTGACGGCAGAAAAAGACCTCATGATCCATCTAGTCTGCCCTTATACTATTTTCTGTATTTTATCTTAGGATAGATATACATGTTTAAATTTAGTTACTGTGGATTTATCTACTACATCTGCTGGAAGTTTGTTCCAAGGATCTACTACTCTTTCAGTAAAATAATATTTTCTCCTGTTGCTTTTGATCTTTCCCCCAACTTACATCCCTTTCATCCCTTGCCTCATCAACTAAGCCCAATGGAGAATTCCCTAATAAAGAGCTATCCCTTTCATAACATAAGAACTATGCTTGTTTAACTCAAAATAGCTACATTACCTGATCCCAGGTTTTGTTTAAATGCAGAATGGAGATTTGCAAGGAAAACCTACCTGCTTATTTCCCCTAAACTTTAATTCAAAACATGTTGCCCTAACCAGGGGCTATTTAACCTTATCATCCATCAATTTGTAATAATCCTCTTTAAAGTTCTTCAAGTTGATAGAAATTATGACATCCTGTTACAGTGTGGATCACCACAAATTAAAACAAAAAAAAAGTTGAAGAACTGAAAAGGGTACAGAAAAAAAGGCAAACAAAATAATCAAGAGGACAGAAGTGTTCTTCTACGAGGAAGAATTATAAGCTTTAGGCCTTTTTTAATTCAGTTTTTAAAAATGCAGAAACCCGCAGAAACAGCATGTACCTGTTAAATTGCTTTTGGCTCACACTGATGTGTACTAATAATTTATTCTATGTATAATTTTAAGCTCCCTTAATTTGCAGGGAAAGAAGCTGTTTTTGAAATATTTGGGGTGGCACCTTTCTTAATTATGAATGGATAAGTCAGTGTGGAAATCTTTTCTTCGTTGCACAATTACCTCTCTAGTGGTTTGCACCTTGGTCCCAGACTTCATACTTTATTTTAAAAAATTACCAAAGTACCTATATTTCATGCAAAATTTAGACACGCATTATTGTTGCAACTTCTGGCACTGGGAAGTTGGAATCTTTGTAACAAACTGGCAAACTCATTTGTTATTAAACAATATACAGCACACTTGTATGGAACCTGCATTGCATATCAGACATTAATACAATTGAGAGTGTCCATAAATATTTCACAAGAAGAGTCCTTTGCTCTTTCTCCTGCAACAAAATACCTTACTCCAGCAGCCTTGAAATACTGAATATTAGACGATTTACCAGTCCACCACCTCTGAACTGATCACAAAATCATATACCAAAATGTCCTTCCTGTTAAAGAGAACTTCACCTTCAACCACAACAACAAACCATCACATAATAGATTCAAACCAAATTTAAACCGCTCGAAACTAGACTGCAGAAAATACAACTTCAGCAATAGAGTGATCAATTCCAGGCATTGATCACTTTATTGCTGAAGTTGCATTTTGTATGCCTGGAATTCACTACTTGACTCTTTTGTTTCTTCCCAAAACCTTCAAAGTCTTCAATCTTAGATTGTCTACAGTTGACCTCTCCCCTTTTCTAAGAGTTCTTTAAGGGGCGTGCATAAGGGCACCATTGTGCCTATCATCCCTGTCCTACTGTCCTATTGTCTTCTTTTATCATTACTTTCTATGTTTATATAAAATACTATCCTATACTTGATTGACATATGTATGTATGTATGTATGTATGTATGTATGTATGTATGTACTGTATGTATGAATGCATGTATGTATGAATATAACATATTTTTGCTGATAATGAAAAGGAAGGGAGACTAATATCAACCAACAAATGCTCTACCCTCCACATCGGCGAAAAGAATCTAAACCTCATATATATACTGAATAAACAAAATCTCACAGCCAACCCCCACTCAGTAAAAGACCTTGGAATACTAATATCAAATGACCTAAGTGCTAAAGCCCACTGCAACAATATCGCCCAAAAGGCTTCTAGAGTTGTTAACCTGATCCTACGCAGCTTCTGCTCCGGCAATCTCACACTACTCACCAGAGCCTACAAAACTTTTGCCAGGCCCATCCTTGAATACAGTTCATCTGTCTGGAACCCATACCACATCTCGGACATCAACGCCCTAGAAAATGTCCAAAGATACTTCACCAGAAGAGCCCTTCACTCCTCCACTCGAAACAGAATGCCCTACGAAAGCAGACTATCAATCCTAGGTCTAGAAAGCTTAGAACTACAACGCCTAAAACACAATCTAAGTATTGCCCACAAAATCATATGCTGCAACGTCCTGCCTGTCAATGACTACTTCAGCTTCAACCGCAAGAACACAAGAACACGCAACAAATTCAAACTTAATATTAATCGCTCCAAGCTTGACTGTAAAAATATGACTTTAGCAATCGAGTTGTCGAAGCGTGGAACTCATTACCGGACTCAGTAGTGTCAACCCCTAACCCCCAACATTTCTCCCTTAGACTATCCACGATTGATCTCTCCAGGTTCCCAAGAGGTCAGTAAGGGGCGTATGTAAGTGCACTAGTGTGTCTTTCATCCCCTGTCCAATTGTCTCTCCTTATCTCATATATCATATATCTTTTCTCCTCTATTTTTATATCTTTTCTTTATATATAATACTTCATGTCTATTCTCTTCAATATGTATTGTGTATTGGACAAAATAAATAAATAAAAATAAAATAAATAAGTACTATAGATCTATTTCAAGATACACTCATAAACACAAACACACATATACATACATAAAAACATTTGTGTATCCACATCCATATAAATGTGTATACATGTTTCTGATAGAAAAAGACATAAATCAACTGTTCCTTGGTTGTCTTTAGCATGAGGTTTTTTTAACATGAGCTAGCATGATTTCCCCCCCTTTTTTCCCCTTCTCTTCCCTGATTCTAAGGGTTTTAACCCCAAACACTTTCATCTACCATGTGTTTAAAGCTGGACAGGTGACAGTAAAACCTCTGCTGTTGTTGTTTCTTAAACTTTGACCTTGACAGACACATGTAGCATTTTCTTGTTTCATGACAGTATATCCTCCACATAAAGTTTATCAAGTGCCATAGTGCAAAGACATACGAAAGCAGTAGGGCCCAAGGAAAGGAAAAAAGATCTAGGAGCTTTGTAGTGTTTTGAGCCCTTTCTATTATCTGGTGGCAGAGATCAAGGCTACCTATTTTTCAATTGCACAATAAATCTGTCAGCAGGACCCTTACAAATAGTAATTTTCTGTCTCCATGAGGATTTCTATCTCCAAACCAGGCCCTCCTTGCACCTCCTCCTCCGAGTCACCTTGAAATGAGTGGCACACTGGCCCTTCCCTGTTTTTGCCTAGGTTTCTTTTTTCTTTTCCTTCACGGTAGCAAATAAAACTTCCCCAGAGAATCCAAGTGCTTCTTGTTCACTCTGTTTTAAGATTCTTTCCATCACGATACTGCATTTATCAATTAGCACAGTGATGGTGAACCTATGGCACACGTGTCACAGATGGCACACGGAGCCACATCTGCCAGCACATGAGCTGTTGCCTTAGCTCAGCTCCAACATGGCCAGCTGATTTTCAGTTCGCACAGAGGCTTTGGAAAGGGGTTTTCAGCTTCTGGAGGTCCTCTACGGAGGTGGGGAATGCATCTTTGACCTCCACAGGCTCCAGGGAAGCCTCTAGAGTCTGGGGATTCTAGTTTTATGCTTAAGACCTTCCACCAACTTTTCACAAGAAGTTGGAAAACGGGCCATTTCCAGCCTCCAGAGGGCCTCCAGGAGAGCAGGGGAGGCCATTTTTGCCTTTGCTAGGCATTGAATTATGGGTGTGGGCACTCACGCATAGGTGATAGTGCGCGAACATGCACTTTCGGCACCCTAGGAAAGAAAGATTCACCATCACTGAATTAGCACATTCCTTCTCTTCCCTACAGCTGGTCTTTCTTAAACATGACAGGTGGTTCCAGGCAGACCAAAGGGATCAAAAACATAGAACGCCAGCTCTGCACAACTAACCCTGATTTGGAAATTTTACTTAAACATAGAAACATAGAAGATTGACAGCAGAAAAAGACCTCATGGTTCAGCTAGTCTGCCCTTATATTATGTCCTGTATTTTATCTAGGGGTGGATATATGTTTATCCCGGGCATGTTTAAATTTAGTTACTGTGGATTTACCAACCACGTCTGCTGGAAGTTTGTTCCAAGCATCTACTACTCTTTCAGTAAAATAATATTTTCTCACGTTGCTTCTGATCTTTCCCCCAACAAACCTCAGATTGTGCCCCCTTGTTCTTGTGTTCACTTTCCTATTAAAAACACTTTCCTCCTGAACCTTATTTAACCCTTTAACATATTTAAATGTTTTGATCATGTCCCCCCTTTCCCTTCTGTCCTCCAGACTATACAGATTGAGTTCATGAAGTCTTTCCTCATTAGTTTTATGCTTAAGATCTTCCACCATTTTTGTAGCCTGTGTTTGGACCCGTTCAATTTTATCCATATCTTTTTTGTAGGTGAGGCCTCCAGAACTGAACAGAGTATTCCAAATGTGGTCTCACCAGCACTCTATACAGCGAGATCACAATCTCCCTTTTCCTGCTTGTTACACCTCTAGCTCTGCAGCCAAGCATTCTACTTGCTGCAGCTGCATTAAGCTGCAGTTGCCTCGTTTTGCCCTGTTGAAATCATGAGCATTGATTGTATTTATTGCTGGCTTTGCTGTATCGCAAAATGATGTGCAAGAATAATAATGTTCTTTTATTTGAAATAGATACTTGTGTATGTCTAGATGTAGATGGTAATCAGATTTAATGCATCGGAACTATTTCAGACTATTGCTTAAAGATACGTTAGTCTTTTAGGAAGTCAGCGCACTTGCAGACCCACAAACACACACACATAAGCTTTTCTAGAATCAAATAATTCATTTTTCTATACTACCAGTAATACACTCCAGGAAGTTCCTCCAACAGTGAAGTTTTATGAATGATTCTTTTGTATCTATTGAGAAAACTGGGGTATTCCATTCAGGATCCATTGACTGAAATCCAGACCAGCCTATTCACAAACAAAATGCCTTCAGCCACAGCCCCCCTCCCCACCCCAAGGCTGGACATGATAGGATTAAGAATTTACATTTCCCCCACCAGTGAGGGGCTGCCAAAAATTTTACTGCCACACTGTGGGTGTGTCTTATTTTGTGGGTGTAGCTTGATGGTCATGTGACTGGGTAGGAGTGGCTTGACAATCATGTGATTGGGAGTAGCTTAAAGATCATGTGACTGGGTGGGAGCGGCTTACCAACCAATATAAGTTTTCAAATAGGTGCTTGGACTCTTTTTTTAGTTGATTAAGCAACATTTGAATAGCCACAAAAAGGACAAATTATAGACAGCATTATTTGTTGAGGTGCACAGCAAGATTTTAAGGTTCAGTATGATAACAGATTAGGCAAGTAGCTCAATTTTCTTTAATTGCTATAAAAGTCCGGTTCTAATAACGATTAAAATGATTAATATATTTATGGGTAGAAACATACTACAGTGGAACCCCGACATAAGAGCTGCTCGACTTAAGAGCTACTCGAGATAAGAGCTGGGAGAGGAGAGACATTTTTTTATTTTATTTTATTTATTACTTGGATTTGTATGCCGCCCCTCTCTGCGATACGAGCCGAGAAGAGCCGGGCTGGCTTACTTTCCTTCCTTCCCGCGCTGATGCAGAGCCACTCGAACAAAGCGTCGCGCCCCTCTGATGCTTTCGGCGGCTTCCGAAGCGACGCTTGGCTCTTTTGCCGCCAAAAGCGTCAGGGGGGCGTGACGCTTTGTTCGAGTGGCTCTGCATCAGCGCAGGAAGGAAGGAAAGTAAGCCAGCCCGGCTCTTCTCGGCTCGTATCCCGGCACTTGGTGAGTGGAGAGGCGGTCGCCTCCCCTGCCGCCCCACTCTGGGGGTCCTTGGCTTCTGCTGGGGGTGGGGGGATCCGAACGCTGTTTTGAATTTCACATTCCGAGTGGCCCAAACGCCAAAGGCGAACTTCCGCACCTCAGGAGTTAGCTCGCAAACGGCGCGGCTGTTTTAAAACATTGCTGCCGGCCTGGGGGGGGAGAGGGAAAGGGGGGAGAGGGGGGAGAGAAAGAGAGAGGGAGAGAGAGAAAGAGAGAGGGAAAGGGGGGAGAGGGGGGAGAGAAAGAGAGAGGGATAGAAAGAGAGAGAGAGAGAGTGAGAGATGCTCAGTGAGCTTTTCTTTGAAGTTGCCTTTCTTTCTTTCTTTCTTTCTTTCTTTCTTTCTCTCTCTCTTTCTTTTTCTCTCTTGCTCTCTTGCTCTCTTGCTCTTTCATTCTTTTTTCTTTCTCTTTCTTTCTTTCTTTCTCTTTCTTTCTTTCTTTCTCTTTCTTTCTTTCTTTCTCTTTCTTTCTTTCTTTCTCTTTCTTTCTTTCTTTCTTTCTTTCTCTTGCTTTCTCTCCTTCCTTCCCTCCTTCCATTTCTTTCATTCTCCCTCTCTATTTTTATTTCTCTTTCATTTTCTTTCTTTCTCTCTTGCTTGCTTTCTTTCTTGCTCTTTTTCTTTCTCTCTTTTACCTTCCCTTCCTCTATTTCTTGCTTTCCTTTTCCTTCCTCCCTTCTTTCCTCCCTCTACAGGATTGGGTGGCAGTGAAGTTACTCTCCCCTTTCATAAGTTTCCTTGCTTCCTTCCTCTGTTCCTGTCCCTTCACCCTTTCTTTCTTCCTTTCTTTCTTCCTTCCTTTCTTTCTTTCCTTCCTTCCTTTCCTCCCTCCATTTCTTGCTTTCCTTTTCCTTCCTCCCTTCTTTCCTCCCTCTACAGGATTGGGTGGCAGTGAAGTTGAATAAATAACTACAGTTTAATGAATAAAAATAAAAGTTTGCCATGTTGATTGTTTTGGGTAAAAAGAGGAAGGGAAGGAAAGCTCTCAGCTTATCATCTTATTAATAAGTAAAGTTACATTTATTCTTGCAATGTCTTTTTGCATAATTTAGACTAACTTTGTGAGTTTTTTGAGGGCTGGAACCAATTAAAATTATTTACATTAATTCCTATGGGGAAAAGTCGTTCGAGATAAGAGCTGCTCGACTTAAGAGCGCAGGTCCGGAACGAATTAAACTCGTATCTTGAGGTACCACTGTATTTAATTATTTCCTATTTTAAAAGTAATTAAGGATCATACTAAGGTACTAGGAGAAGGAAGGACAATAAAAAAGCTATTAAGTATTCAATAAATAGCACATAAACTTACTACTCCCACTGCTCCCTGGTGGGGGCAGCAGCACATTAGTGCCCCACACCTAAATTCTAAAGACAAGTCATGACCTTTAGGACATAATAGGATTTACCTATCACGATTAAAAATAGCAAAATATGCAAGGATCGCAACATTGAACAACCCCCTGGAACATCTCAATCACCAAAATCCAGAACCCTATAAAAATCCATCTACTCACTCAGCCATTTTGTCAACCACCCCAGAAACATGCTGCTGTCGCTGACGTTTCTGGAAACCAAATAAACAGAGATCTCCTTTCCTTGTAGCCAGCCTCTATTTTATTTCTAGAGTTTTTCTCCGGGCTTGGAACTGCACTGGACTATTCTTCCAACAGTCTCTCTATATTTGTAATAATAATTAAATAATAATAATAATTTATTAGATTTGTATTCCGTCCCTCTCCGAAGACTCGGAGCTGCTCACAACATATACTCATTTTGCATTCCAAAAGTTTGGGAGGTTTAGTTGCAAATATGTCTATCCATTCATTTAATCTAGAATGAAAAAACAAACAAACCAGAATTGATTTTTTTTTTAAATTGAAGAAAATTGGACGCATTATTACCTGAGATTTGATTGCAGATTTCAAAACAATGTAAGAGGTTAAAACAGGTTGATTACATTGTATTCATTATATAATGCACTGTTTTTGAATTGTGTTTTCTTAAGGTGTATTTTTGACATTGTAAAGTCTATCTCAAATCAATTTGATTCTAAAGCCTCCTTCACAATTACAAGTATCAAATAAACTATCATTAGTGTTTGGAGCCCTGGTGGCTCAGTGGTTGGGCAGGCAAACTCTGCCCAACTCTTGGAGTTCGATCCTGACATGGTTCAATGTTGATTCAATTTTCCATCCTTCTGAGGTCAGTAAGGTCGCAGATTTTGGTGGGGACAATATGTTGACATTGTAAACTGCTCAGAGAATGCTATAAAGCACTAGAGAGCAGTATAGAAGTCTAACTCCTATTGAGCGTTCTAGCAAACTTGCACAAGGAGTGAACATGTGTTGTAGTCCTGATATACTTTGCAACTTGCATGCACTACCTGATCAAAATGCATTTGCAGTGAAAAATATCACAAAGGTCATAGTTTGTAAATAGCTCCACTCGGGAAATAAGCTTTTGACTTTATCATGGATATGCTTCATAGTGCTTAAGGTGTGTTGGTCTAATAGCAAGGAGATTCTTGTACAAAATCTTGCTCCTCCACAAATCCCTTGGATTAATCTCTTTGAACCTAACCTATTTCACAAGATGCTTGTAAGTGTAAAATATACCAAGCAAAAAACATGTATGATGCTGAGCTGCTTGGAGAAAAAGCAGGATGGAAGCTTAGTAAAGAAACTTCGACACAAGGAAAAACCACTACAGATTTCCCTCGATTTTCGTGGGTTCGAACTTTGCGAAAAGTCTATACCACAGTTTTTCAAAAATATTAATTAAAAAATACTTCGTGGGTTTTTTCCCCTATACCACGTTTTTTCCTGCCTGATGACGTCATGTGTCATCGCCAAACTTTTGTCTGCCTTTAATAAAAATTTTTAAAAGAAACTTTAATAAACAAACATGGTGAGTAATAATCTAAATGGTTTCTAATGGAATGGGAAATTGCAATTTAGGGGTTTAAAGTGTTAAGGGAAGGCTTGTGATATTGTTCATAGCCAAAAATAGTGTATTTACTTCCGCATCTCTACTTCGCGGAAATTCGACTTTCGCAGGCAGTCTCGGAACGCATCCCCCGTGAAAATCGAGGGAACAATGTACATCTTTTCGAATGAAATCAGGGCTCTGTGCTAATGTGAAGCGGAGAATCCACCGTACAGTACTAAGATCACTTGTAAACTCTGAATCCTATTTTTCTGGTCTCAGAGTTTTGGATTTTTTCCCTCAACTATGATTGGTGACTTCCACATTGTGAACAATTTATGTCAAGAACATATTAAAGTTGGAATTTACAGAGGTGGGATTCAGCAAGTTCTGACCAGTTCTTGAGAACTGGTAGCAGAAATTTTGAGTAGTTCGGAGAACTGATAAATACCACTTCTGACTGCCCCTGCCTCCATCTGTTCTCTGTCTCAGCTGATCAGGGGAAATGGAGATTTTGCAGTATCCTTCCCTTGGAGTGTGGAGGGAATGGAGATTTTGCAGTATCCTTCCCCTGCCACGCCCCCCAAACCGCGCCCACGAAGCTAAGACCACAGAACCCCATCATTGAATATGCGTCTTAACATAAGCTGAACCCAGTTCAAACTCATATGTCCCCAAGAAACGTATGAAATTCTACCCACCAGTCAGTCATGCCCCTGCAGTCACCCATACCCACTCAGTCACACCCATCTGGTCCCCTGAGGTCAATCACAGCCCTGATGTGGCCCTGAATGAAATTGAGTTTGACACCACTAATATAGTACATTTTCATTTTTATCTGTGTCTTTCATTTCTGACTGCTGACTTTGTCACCGTGGTAAGGATTTTGATCCTCTGGTTTATCCAGTTTTGAAGCATCTCATTCCAGGAGTCTATCATAAGATAAAAGTTCTTTGGAATGTAGGTGAAATGCTCCACTAAGTGTTGATTGAAAATTGTAGTACTCAAATCCTTTCCTTCAGGTGTGCAAGGATTTCAGAAGTCGTTCTCCTTTTGAAAAGAGCGAGTTAGCAAAATGAAAGCATGATCATTCCACGCTAAGAGGATTTTGGTGATTAGGAAGAGAACTTTAGGGCACACACTGATTTCAAAGAAGAACAAGAAGTAAAGGAAATCAATGTCCAAGCAGGGCTAAATCATTCAATCTAAGATTAAAGTGCTTACCACAAACTTACACCTATTAACTCAGGGTTCAGCTTTTTGTCTGTCCTGTGTATAAGACGTCACAAGGAACTACAGTGGTACCTCTACTTACGAACGTAATTCATTCTGTGACCAGGTTCTTAAGTAGAAAAATTTGTAAGAAGAAGCAATTTTTCCCATGGGAATCAATGTAAAAGCAAATAATGCGTGCGATTGGGAGGGTGGAGCCATGTTTCTTCCCAGCAGATTCCTAGAGAGGCTTCTCCCCACCTTTTCTGGCCCTATTTCCTCCCAGGAGATTCCTAGAGAGGCCTCATGGAGGCTTCTCCCCGCCTTTTCCGGCCCTATTTCCCCCTAGGAGATTCCTAGAGAGGTCACACGGAGGCTTCTCCCTATCTTTTCTGCCCTTGTTTCCTTCAGGAGATTCCTAGAGAGGGCCAATGGAGGCTTCACCCTGTCTTTTCCGGTTACAGTTTCGGAGGCTTGGGTTTGTAATAAGTGGGAAACGGTTCTTGAGAAGAAGCAAAAAAATCTTGAACGCCCGGTTCTTATGTAGAAAAGTTTGTAAGTAGAGGCATTGGTAGGTAGAGGTACCAATGTATTTATCTTTGTGTATTCCTTCTTTTTTTAAAACCCTGCTTTACTGAACAGAGCTTTAAGTTAATGTCAGATATATCTGACATTAGAATTTAAAAGAATAATATTTCTGTAAATCTCAGAGCTGGCACTATTTCAAATGGCCGCTATAAAGATTCCTAAAATAGGTAGTTTTCGACCTTCAACAGTCCATTTAGTGAGAGTTCAAAGTTACCACATCACCCAATAAAAAGTGACTTGTGACCATTTCCCCTCACTTATGACTGTTGCAATCTTCCCATGGTCATTTGATTAAAATTCAGATGCTTGGCAGCTGAATCCTATTTATGATGGTTATAATGTGTCATGGTCATGTGATCATCTTTTGCAACAAGCAAAATCAATGGGGCACTCAGATTTGCTTAATAACTGACCTAAGTGTTCAGAAACTTCAGATCGTGCAGAACGCAGCCGCGAGAGCCATCGTGGGGCTTCCAAGATTTGCCCATGTTTCCTCAACACTCCGTGGCTTGCATTGGCTGCCGATCAGTTTCCAGTCACAATTCAAAATGTTGGTCATGACCTTTAAAGCCCTACATGGCTTTGGACTTGACTACCTCTGGAACCGCCTGCTACTGCACGAATCCCAGTGACCGATAAGGTCCCACAGAGTTGGCCTTCTCCAGGTCCCGTCGACTAAACAATGTTGTTTGGCGGGCCCCAGGGGAAGAGCCTTCTCTATGGCGGCCCTGGCCCTCTGGAACCAATTCCCCCCAGAGATTAGAATTGCCCCCACCCTTCCTGTCTTTCATAAACTACTCAAGACTCATTTATACCGCCAGGCATGAGGGAGTTGAGATATTCCTTCCCCCTAGGCCATTACAAGTTATGCATGGTATGTCTGTGTGTATGTTTGGTTTTATAATAAGGGTTTTTAGTTGTTTTATTATTGGATTGTCACATGCTGTTTTTATCATTGTTGTTAGCCGCCCCGAGTCTGCGGAGAGGGGCGGCATACAAATCCAATAAATTATTATTATTATTATTATTATTATTATTATTATTATTATTAATTAATAATTATAATAAAATGGAATGGAATAGGAATAGAAACAGGAATAATAAAAATAGAAATAGAAATAGAGTTGGAAGGGACCTTCTAGTTCAGCTTCCTACTCAAGCAGGAGAAACAGGTGTGTAGCTCACAGTTCGGCCCTATTCTTAGAACTGGTCGCACCAGCAGTAGAAGGCTCCGCCCAGCGGTGGGCTACGAGCCGGAATGCTAAATTGCGCTCGCCGCCGCATCTTGTAAGTTCTTGCGGGGCTAGCGTGATTTTGCTGCTGCACCTGTGGAGGCAGCAAAATTGCTCACGGAACCTCAGGTGCGCCCGTGTTTTGGTGAGGTGAGGTGTTTTTGTCCTTTTTTGCATGCCAAAACATGGGCGCACCTGTGGATTCATGCGCAATTTTGCTGCCTCCACATGTGCAGCAGCAAAATCACGCTGGCCCTGTAAGAACTTATGAGCCGCGGCGGTGGCAAGCACAATTCAGCATTCCAGCTTGTAGCCCGCCACTGGCTCTGGCCACCCACCTAGAACACTTCTGCGCATGCACAGAAGCATCGTGCATGAACGAACCTGCAGTAAAAGGTTTTATAACCCACTACTGAGCAGAGGCTATATCAGTGATAGTGAACCTTTTTCCCCTTGGGTGCTGAAAGAACATGTGCACCTGCTATTGTACAAGCTTGAGTGTCCACACCCATAATTCAATGCCTGGGGAGGGCGAAAACAGATCCCCCCACCTCCTGAAGGCCCTCTGGAGGCCGGAATGGCCTGTTTCCCAACATCTGGCAGATCCAGTAGGCTTGTGTTTTGCCCTCCCCAGGCTCCAAAGGCTTCTCTGGAGCCAGGGAAAATGCCCTCCCCATCCCCCCAAAGGCTCGCTGGAAGCTGTGTAAACCAAACATCAGCTGGCCGGCATATTGGAGCTGAGCTAGGGCAGCAGCTCATATACCAGCTGATATGGATCCACATGCCACCTGTGGCAACCGTACCATAGGTTCGCCATCAGTGACTTGTACCATTTAACACAAGTGACTGTGTAGTCTCCTCTTAAAAATCTCCAGTGATGGTGCTCCAACGATTTCTGAAAGCAAGCTGTTCCACTGTTTAATTGTTCCCTCTGTTAGGATCTTGCTCCTTAATTCCAGGTTGCTTTTCTGTTTGATTAGTTTTCATCCATTTTTTCTTGCCTTGACTTCTGGTGCTTTGGAGAAGCATTTGACCCTCTCTCCTTTGTGTTAGCTCCACAAATACTGGAATACAGTGTTCCCTCGATTTCCGTGGGTTCAAACTTCGCGAATAGCCTATACCATGGTTTTTCAAAAAATATTAATGAAAAAAATACTTCACCTTTTTTTCCCCTATACAATGTTCTCTCGATTTCCGCGGGGGATGCATTCCGAGACCGCCCGCGAAAGTTGAATTTCCACGAAGTAGAGATGCGGAAGTAAATACACCATTTTTGGCTATGGACAGTATCACAAGCCTTCCCTTAACACTTTAAACCCCTAAATTACCATTTCCCATTCCCTTAACAACCATTTACTCACCATTATTATTAGTACTCACCATTGAATAAGACACTTAGTGATCCTGATATTTATAAACATAATTATTTATTAACAATAATTATTTTTTTTGTTATTTTTTGCAAAAATTATTAGTTTGGCGATGACATATGACGTCATTGGGTGGGAAAAACCGTGGTATAGGGAAAAAAACGCGAAGTATTTTTTAATTAATATTTTTTGAAAAACCGTGGTATAGGCTATTCGCGAAGTTCGAACCTGCGAAAATCGAGGGAACAATGTACCACAGTTTTTCCCACCCGATGATGTCATATGTCATTGCCAAACTAATAATTTTTGCAAATAAATAACAAAAAAAATTATTATTGTTAATAAATAACTATGTTTATAAATATCAGGATCACTAAGTGTCTTATTCAATGATGAGTACCAGTAATAATGGTGAGTAAATGGTTGTTAAGGGAATGGGAAATGATAATTTAGGGGTTTAAAGTGTTAAGGGAAGGCTTGTGATACTGTCCATAGCAAAAAATGGTGTATTTACTTCCGCATCTCTACTTCGCGGAAATTCGACTTTCACGGGTGGTCTTGGAACGCATCCCCCGTGGAAATCGAGGGAACACTGTACTTCTATCATGTCACCCATAATTCTTTTTTTCCTTAGACCAGCCAGACCCAAATCCTGCAGCTGTTCTTCACAGGTTTTAGTCTCCAGGCCTTTGACTCCAAGCTACTAATGTAACAACCCTGCTGATGAACTTAACAACTGTGGGAAGAAAGTTCGTAAAATGAGATCAAATTCATTTAGCAAATGTCTTGCTTAGTAACAGAAATTTTGGGCTCAACTGTGTTGAGGACTACCTGTGCATGCTTTTAAAAAAAATAAAAATAAAAAGACGAGACTCCTCTCATACATTCAAGTATGCAGTTTTTCCAATGTATTCTTCCTCTTTTGGATGTCAAATATACAGGTGTGAATTTGCCATTTGTTGCTAACATCATCTTTTTGCTCTGTTTCACTCTCATTGAAATCCATGGCAGATTTCTTTGGCATCTTCTGTGCATTGTGTTTGCTGGGGTTAAAATCCCAACAACCAAACCTCTGTCTGGAAAAATAGAATTGAAACATGAACACAGTATTGGTCTTGGTAATTGTCTCACAGCTCACGTCAATTGCACGGTCACATAAGTACATTATAGAGCATTTGGGTAGCGCAGAAAATGTCAAAGTGATGAGGATTTTCAGTGTCTGGCCATGCAGGAAGCAGGAAGAGCCACCCTGAGTCTACAGAGAGGGGCAGCAAACAAATCTAATAAAGTATTATTATTAAGAGGGAGATTGTGGTCCTGCTGTATAGAGCGCTAGTGAGACCACATTTGAAATACTGTGTTCAGTTCTGGAGACCTCACCTACAAAAAGATATTGACAAAATTGAACGAGTCCAAAGACAGGCTACAAGAATGGTGGAAGGTCTTAAGCATAAACCTTCTCAGGAAAGACTTGATGAATTCAATCTGTATAGTCTGGAGGACAGAAGGGAAAAGGGGGACATGATCAAAACATTTAAATATGTTAAAGGGTTAAGTAAGGTTCAGGAGGGAAGTGTTTTCAATAGGAAAGTGAACATAATAACAATTGGGGACAATCTGAGGTTAGTTGGGGAAAAGGTCAGAAGCAACATGAGAAAATATTATTTTACTGAAAGAGTAGTAGATGCTTGAAACAAACTTCCAGCAGACGTGGTTGGTAAATCCACAGTAACTGAATTTAAACATGCCTGGGATAAACATATCCATCCTAAGATCAAATACAGGAAATAGTATAAGGGCAGACTAGCTGAACCACGAGGTCTTTTTCTGCCGTCAATCTTCTATGTTTCTATGTTTAAGTAAAATTTCCATATCAGGGTTAGTTGTGCAGACTATGTTTCTATGTGTTCTTCTATCCATTGTCGTGGGAAAATAATATTTCATTAAGTTTGTAAAAAACACTCCCCGCACCAAAAACAGCGCAAATCATCTCGTCACAAATACTGATCAAGCTATTTGCAAACGCTTGCCCAGGGATGTCAGAGGATAGTCTGAGGAATAGCTCTGTTGCCTTTGCTGACAGATTTCAAAGACTGATGGCTTGCTATTAGGGTAATGCACATCTGCTGATGTATGTCAGCAGTGAGTCAAAACAGCTTTTGAGATTATGCTGCTAACATGCTGAGAGAAGGAACTGAGTCAATGGCTAACCAGCGTTGGCTGCGCCAGGGGCAACAGAAGTTCCTTTGATGTGAGTTGCTGGTAGAATATATGTAAAAGCATTTAAGGCAAATCGGATTCCTTATAAGCAGCTTTCCCTTGGACAACAGGTTTTTTGCTTTGACCGAGGGCAGATGTACTAAAACGACTTTTATAGATGAGTGCAAATGGCAATAGAAAAACTGTTTACCACACGGACAACCTGCTGAGAGTGTGAAACACAGAAATAATGGTTAAGGCAAGTTTGGAATAAAAGAGTTATTTGAATGGGATGGAATGAGTGTTCAAGAGGGCAGGAGAGCAGCGATAACCTCATAGGCTGATAGTAATTACGGATCCAGTATTGCCACCTCTTGGCTAAAGCAGAGAATTGTTGGATTTGAGCATCTGTGAAGGTGCTTGGATGTGAACTAGATTTCTCTTTGGAGGGCCAGGGTAAATCCTTGAGTTTTGCTTTTTTGTTTTTACATTCCCTGTAAAAGATGTCCATCCGCGCCCCCCCCCCCCAAAAAAAATGACTTAGTTCAGGTTGTTCCGTAATAGAATTCAACTTTATTGGGAAACATGACCCGCCAAACCCAGTGAGATTTATTTCTATGTAGATCCAAAATTAATGCAAGGTTTTGCAGGTACAGTGGTATCTCTATTTAAGAACTTAATTCATTCCATGACCAGGTTCTTAAGTAGAAAAGCTTTTAAGTAGAAGCAATTTTCCCCATAAGAATCAATGTAAAAGCAAATAATGTGTGCAATTGGGGAAACCACAGGTAGGGTGGGGGCCCTGTTTCCTCCCAGGAGATAATGCGTGCAAACCCATTAGGAAAGAAATAAAAGCTTGAAATTTGGTTGGTAGGAGGAAGAAGAGGAGGAGGACAGTCACTGGCCGGAGCAAAGGGAGCATTTCTTTTCTCTGGGCACTGGCAGAGAGGTTTATTCCCTCTCCAAGCACCCAGGGAAAGGAAAATGCTTTGTTCGCTCTGGACTGCCAAAGCCTCCGTAAGCATCACCGAAAGACTCCTCTGGCAGCCCAGAAAAGTCCGAGATGGCTGGGATTAAAGGGGGAATGGCAGGAAACTGGCCAGGCCTTCATGCCGCTCTCAAAGTTCCTGGGAATTTTTTCCGGGCTCAGGTAGTTAAGTAGAAAATGATTCTTGAGAAGAGGCAAAAAAAAATTATTGAACACCCGGTTCTTATCTAGAAAGGTTCTTAGGTACCATTGTAGTCATATAAATTGCAAGGCTTTGTTTAATGACCGTTTGAAGTTACAACAGCCTTGGGAAAAAAAAAGAGACCTGTGATCATTTTTCAGACTTATGACCGTTACAGCCTCTCCATAATCCCATGATCAAAATTCAGATGCTTTGCAACTGGCTCATATGTATGACATTTGCAATGTCCCAGGGTTGTAGTCAGTATCGGGTTCCTACCAGTACGGATGAGAATGCTGCACAATAGTATCCACCAGACACCAGTAGCTGGGTCTATGGCGGGTGCACATGTCCTGGTGAGATTTTGCGCAGGAATCAAAATCTTGTAAGGGAATGCATGCACGTGTGAGATTTTGGTGATTTTTTTGCTTCTGCACAGAATTCTGAAGAATTTTGATTGTTGCAACATGTGTTTTCTTTTTTCTCCTTTATAACAACAACAATAACAACAGAGTTGGAATGGACCTTAAAGGGTCTTCTCGTCCGACCACCTGCTTAAGCAGCTAACCCTACACTACTTCAGACAAATGGTTATCTAATGTCTTCTTTAAAACTTCCAGTGTTGGAGCATTCACAATTTATTTATTTATTATAGGGTGGTAATTTGTACAAATAAAACATTAGATAAGTAATGATAGAAAGTAACAAAAGAAGACAATAGAACAGGGACGGTAGCCACAGTGGTGTGCTTATGCACGCCCCTTACAGACCTCTTAGAAAGGGGGAGAGGTCAAGTGAGCCAGGGTGGCGCAGCAGGTAGAGTGTTGTACTGCAGGCCACTGAAGCTGACTTGTAGATCTGAAGGTCAGCGGTTCAAATCTCATCACCAGCTCAAGGTTGACTCAGCCTTCCATCCTTCAGAGGTGGGTAAAATGAGGACCTGGATTGTGGGAGCAATATCCTAGCTCTGTTTAAAAAGTGCTATTGCTAACATGTTGTAAGCCGCCCTGAGTCTAAGGAGAAGGGCAGCATAAAAATCGAATGAATGAATGAATGAATGAATGAATAAACAAATAAATAAATAAATAAATAAATAAATAAATAATTGTAGATAGTCTAAGGCTAAAGGTTTTGGGATTAGGAGTAGAAACCACAGAATCAGGTAGTGCATTCCAGGCGTTGATTACTCTGTTGCTGAAGTCGTATTTTTTGCAGTCAAGTTTGGAGCGGTTGACATTTAGGTTAAATCGATTTCGTGCTCATGTGTTGTTGCAGTTGAAGGTGAAGTAGTTGTTAACAGGACATTTCGGTATATGATTTTATGAACTATAATTAAGTCGGAACGGAGACGACGGAGTTGTAAGTTGTCTAAACCAAGAATTTCAAGTCTGGCGGGGTAAGGTATTTTGTTGTGGGAGGAGGAGTGAAGGACTCTTCTTGTGAAATATTTCTGGACTCTCTCAATTGTGTTGATGTCAGATATGCAATGTGGGTTCCATAAAGGCGAGCTGTATTCTACGATTGGTCTGACAAATGTTTTGTAAGCTCTTGTTAGCAGTTAGCAGGCAAGCTGTTCCACTGATTAATTGTTCTATCTGTAAGGAAATTGAATTTTGAATTTGAATTTATTAGATTTGTATGCCACCCCTCTCCGAAGACTTTCTGCTTAGTTCTAAGTTACTTAGGTTAATATAAACATTTTGTATCTATACAGTATATATATACACCAGGGGAAAGTTCATGGGCTGCTGTCCATAGGGGGTGGGTGGGGATAGAAAAATGGAGCTTGCATATAGCACAGGGGTTCTCAACCTTTCTAATGCTGCGACCTCTTCATACAGTTTCTCATCTTGTGGTGACCCCCAACCATAAGTCTAGCACCAATTCTCCCAACAGAGCTTTAAGCTGATTGGCAGTCAGAAGGACACCCTCACTGTAGACATCAGATGGGTGGGATTGTAAAAATATGTTCCAATGTGCCAGAATAGAAGCTTTAGTTCCTAACACCATGGAAAATTTGTCTTTTCCCAAATGGTCTTAGGTGACCCCTGTGAAATGGTCAAAGGAGTCCCGACCCCCAGGTTGAGAACCATTGATATAGCAGATAATGTATATTTTTGAGTGCCTGTGCATAATATGTATATACACATATGGCATATATACATATAGGATTAAATAACATATTTTAGGTGTTCAGTAATAGTAAATGTCTGGTATGTCTTTGAGGTGACTTGTGCTCGTCAGAAAACCAAATTACAAACGGAAGTACAGTGATACCTTGTCTTACAAACTTAATTGGTTCCGGGACGTGGTTCTTAACGTGAAAAGTTTGTAAGATGAAACAATGTGTCCCATAGGAATCAATGGAAAAGCGATTAATGCTTGCAAGCCCAAAATTCACCCCTTTTGCCAGCCAAAGCACCTGTTTTTGCGCTGCTGGGATTCCCCTGAGGCTCCCCTCCATGGGAAACCCCACCTCCGAACTTCTGTGTTTATGCGATGCTGCAATTTCACTGAGGCTCCCCTTGCTGGGAAACCCCACCTCCGAACTTCGGTTGCCAGCGAAGCGCCCGTTTTTGCGCTGCTGGGATTCTCCTGCAGCATCACAAAAACACAGAAGTCCAGAGATGGGGTTCCCCATGGAGGGGAGCCTCAGGGGAATCCCAGCAACACAAAAACGGGCGCTTCGCTGGCAACGGAAGTCCGGAGGTGGGGCATCCCAGCGGCGGCAGTGGGTTTGTAAGGTGAAAATAGTTTGTAAGAAGAGGCAAAAGAATCTTAAACCCTGGGTTTGTATCTCGCAAAGTTTGTATGACGAGGCGTTTGCAAGACGAGGTATCACTGTATATATAGATAATCTCTGAACCTATTTGTCTGGCATTTGACAAACACCTTTGCTAGGAAAGCAATGCCATCCTTCCATATATTTTTTTTTCTCTCTCTGTAGGTATGAATGTGTATATAATAGGAAAAATAATAGGAAAAGAAGCAACAGTAGAAAGAAATGAAATAAGATATGTCCATGAAGAAAACAAATTTAGTAATCCCCAGAATGAACTGATAAATTTGAAGCAAATCTGTAGTTATTACTTTCACAGCAGGTGTAGTATGCATATAAGCAGAGTTTTGAAGCTTATAAATTATTTAACATGTTTTTACATGTGCATTCATGCATTCAGTTGTCATAGGGTAATATGCCAACACATATTCTAATTTACATACAGAATGAAATGTATGGTTTGGCCATCCACATGCATGCATGTTTATTCTGTGTATCATGGGTAATTCAACAGGCTAATTTAAACATACCAAGGAAATATAGTTATTTTGTGTTTAGTGTTGCAGATTTTCACATATTTTTCTTTTACCGCTTTAAAAAAAATAGAACAACTGCATGTGCTTTCATATTCAACATCGTGGAGTTTTATAGAAAATGTAGTCTAGCATACACTTTAAAATATTCCCAAGGATCACATTAGCTTTAATAGTATAATTTCAAAACATATTTTTGGAGAGAAGAAACCAGGAAATATTGTTCTTCCACTTTTAATAACCGTAGAGTTCCTTTTTTTATTTTTTTTTGCAGCCCATATTACACACCTGCTCACTCATGTTGTACTACAATTGGTCTGGAAGTTTTCCCAATCCTTTTAAAAAAATTTGTGTGGAAGGTGGGAGGAAGTCTTTAAGAATATTATCCTCTGGGATTTAACCACTCTGGGATTTAAATGCTTCTTCCTCCTTTTGAAAGCTTCAGAGTCGTTCCAGATTTTACTCTGCTAGTTATTGCTGAGTAGAGGGGGGTATGCTCTTCTCTGTTTCAAGACCATTGAAGCAGTGCTGTCAGTGCTTTTCCCCCAGGTCTTCTTGTCCTCTAATAATTAATTTAATAATAATTTATTAGATTTGTATGCTGCCCCTCTCCGAAGACTCGGGGCGGCTCACAACAACAATAACAAAACGGTACAAATCTAATAGTTAAAAACTAAAGTTAAAAACCCACTATCATTAAAAAACAATTGATACTACATCCTCTACCATCCTCTGGAGTCCATTTAAGCTCACATCTACTGCTTCAGTGACTCCATCCAGCCACCTCATTCTCTGTCATTGTTTTCTTCTTTTGCCCTCAATCTTTTCCAGTGTTAGGCTCTTCTCCAGGGAGTCCTTCCTTCTCATTAAGTGGCCAAAGGATTTGAGTTTTATCTTCAGGATCTGGCCTTCTAATGAGCAGTCAGGTTTGGTCTCCTCTTGGACTGACGATTTGATTGCCTTGCCGTCCAAAGGACTCGGAGGTGTTTTCTCCAGCACTATAGTTCAAAGCCCTCAATTCTTTGGTGCTCAGCAAAAGAATCACAATCACATTTGGGTGTCAACAGACTCAAGCTCAACCCTGTCCGTCCATTACCCTGGGGGGGGGGGAAATCACTGACCCCCTCGGAGAGGGTCCGCAACTTGGGCGTCCTCCTCGATCCACAGCTCACATTAGAGAAACAGCTGTGGCGAGGGGGTCTTTGCCCAGGTCCGCCTGGTGCACCAGTTGCGGCCCTATTTGGACCAGGAGTCACTGCTCACAGTCACTCATGCCCTCATCACCTTGACTACAGGCTCGACTACTGTAACGCTCTCTACATGGGGTACCTTTGAAAAGTGTTCGGAAACTTCAGATCGTGCAGAATGCAGCTGCGAGAACTATCATGGGCTTCCCTAAATATGCCCATGTCACACCAACACTCCGCAGTTTGCATTGGTTGCTGATCGGTTTCTGGTCACATTTCAAAGTGTTGGTTATGACCTATAAAGCCCTTCATGGCATCGGACCAGAATACCTCCGGGACCGCCTTCTGCCGTACGAATCCCAGCGACCAGTTAGGTCCCACAGAGTTGGCCGTCTCCGGATCCCGTCAACTAAACAATGCCATTTGGTGGGACCCAGGGGAAGAGCCTTCTCTGTGGCGGCCCCGGCCCTCTGGAACCAATTCCCCCCAGATATCAGAGTTGCCCCCACCCTCCTTGCCTTTCGTAAGCTCCTTAAAACCCATCTCTGTCGTCAGGCATGGGGGAATTGAGATATTCCCTTCCCCTAGGCTTATAAAAAATTTATGCATGGTATGTCTGTATGTATGATTGGTCTCTCAAATTGGGGTTTCTTTTTAAAATTAACTTAAATATCAGATTTATTTATATTGTTTTATTACTGTTGTTAGCAGCCCCGAGTCTGCGGAGAGTCTGCGGCATACAAATTTGATTAATCAATAAATAAATAAATAAATTTGGCCAATAAAGAATTCTATTTAGGGTTTCCAGCTTCAGTAGAGAGTTGGTCTAGAAAACCTCCAAGGTTCCTCCCAATTCTGTCATTCTGTTTTTATAATTATATTTTTACAAATAACTCAAGGCAGCGAACATATCCAACACACGTTCCTACTTCCTCCTGTGTGTTGGACTGAGGAGAGAGTGACTGGCCAAATTTAACCAACTAGCTTTCAGGGCTAAGGCGGGACTTGAATTCACAGTCATAACTGTAAAGTACCTTAACCATTTAATCAGACTGTTTATACTTCATGTATGCATGTATTCATTCCTGCTGCATCAAAGGAAAGGATCCCTTAAATCAAGATCTTCAATTAGTACCAGCCATTTCAGTGAGACATAAGGGAAATGTGGCAGTTTGGAAAAAATCTGAAGAATTGTATACTCATGGTTTGTGTGAATAAACTAGAGTTGAGAAAGAATAACTTGTAATATAATTGCAAGCAGAGAACATTGTGATGAGTTTTGAGAGCTCTGTTTTGATACTGATATGTACACCTACTACATCCTCTTATCCTACTTCAAAAGCTTGAAAAGGAAACTGCCAACTCCAATGAGCAATGAAGAGTTAAAAAGAACAGTCACAGTAAGTCTGGAGAGTGAAAGGGTAATTGCTACAGAAGAAAATAGATACTACAAGGTCCTCATGCAGAAAATAATCCAGAAATCCAAGATCACTGAAAATTGAAACAGAAAATATCTCCAAGGAACTAGATTGAGAGTGATAGCTGCAAAACTACCGAAGATTTTAACACAATAAAAAGAATTAGAAGGGACCTTGGGTTTTTTTTAGTCCAACCCCCTGCTCAAGCAAGAAACCCTATAACATTTCAGACAAATAATTAGACAATTATTCAGACAAATCTAATAAATTATTATAAATTATTAAATTATAAATTATTTCAGACAAATGGTTGTCCAATCTCTTCTTAAAAACATCCAGTGTTGGAGCACTTATAACTTCTGAAGGCAAGTCTTCCCACTGTTGGTTCTCTCCTTGATTAGTTTCCATTAGTTTCCATCCTTTGTTTCTTGTCCTTAAAATGAAAGGTTTTATACTGAAGACTACTAGTACAGTGGAAAGACTGTCTTGATTTTGAAATTAACAACTCTGTTGCATTTGACCTTTATTTCTTTGCCATACTCTCTGACTAAGTTAATTTTCTCTTTGATGAGTTTCCACTCATTATTTATTTTCCTACCTTCAGGTGCTTTAGAGCAGTGTTTCCCAACCTTGGCAACTTGAAGATATCTGGACTTCAACTCCCAGAATACCCCAGGCAGCAAATGCTGGCTGGGGAATTCTGGGAGTTGAAGTCCAGATATCTTCAAGTTGCCAAGGTTGGGAAACACTGCTTTAGAGAATACATTGACTCCCTCTTCTCTGTGGCAGACCCTTAGATATTAGAACACTGTTATCATGTCGCCCCTAGTCTTTTGTTTCATTAAACTAGCCATACCCAATTCCCACAATCATTCTTTGTTTGTTTGTTTGTTTTTTTAATTCTCCAGGCCTTTATAATAATCTTTATTGCTCTTCTCTGCATAGAAACATAGAAGATTGACGGCAGAAAAAGACCTCATGGTCCATCTAGTCTGCCCTTATACTATTTCCTGTATTTTATCTTAGAATGGATATATGTTTATCCCAGGCATGTTACTGTGGATTTACCAACCACGGCTGCTGGAAGTTTGTTCTAAGCATCTACTACTCTTTCAGTAAAATAATATTTTCTCACGTTACTTCTAATCTTTTCCCCAGCTAACCTCAGATTGTGCCCCCTTGATCTTGTGTTCACTTTCCTATTAAAAACATTTCTCTCCAGTCCTCAGGTGTTTTGGATAATAGGTTGAACCTCTCTTCTCTGTGATAGCTCATCAGGAGAGCAGCTCATCAGGGAGACTCTGGCAAATGGGTGACAGGGGAGCATCATATAGAAACATAGAAGATTGACAGCAGAAAAAGACCTCATGGTCCATCTAGTCTGCCCTTATACTATTTCCTGCATTTTATCTTAGGATGGATATATGTTTATCCCAAGCATGTTTAAATTCAGTTACTGTGGATTTACCAACCACATCTGCTGGAAGTTTGTTCCAAGCATCTACTACTCTTTCAGTAAAATAATATTTTCTCACATTACTTCTAATCTTTCCTCCAACTAATCTCAGATTGTGCCCCCTTGTTCTTGTGTTCACTTTCCTATTAAAAACACTTCTCTCCTGAACCTTATTTAACCCTTTAACATATTTAAATGTTTTGATCATGTCCCCCCTTTTTCGATCATGTCCCCCCCCCACTCTCTTTTAAGAAACTCAACATCTTTTTAATATCATGGTGATCAAAGTTAGATGCAATATTTCAAGTGTGGTCTTAGCAATGCATTATAAAGTGGTATTAATACTTCATGTAATCTTGATTCTATTCCAATGTTAATGATGACTAGGACTGTATTGGCTGTTTTTGGCAATGGTAACTCTTCTGTACAGAAGATATATTGGTAACTACTACTTATAACATAGGGGCAACCCTTCCTTCCTTCCTTCCTTCCTTCCTTCCTTCCTTCCTTCCTTCCTTCCTTCCTTCCCCTCCTTTCTAAATTATAGAAATACTTTGATATTCTGGTGCAATACTGCTTTGTTAACCGCTCTGTGACTGAAAATCACAGTACGTGAATATTCTAAATAGATGAATAGGCTCCAGGAATGTCAATGTCAAATTTGAAAGCACAGGGATATTTCTTTGAGAAGATTAGGACAGACATTTCCCATTTGCAAATATGTTCCAATTTAGCCATTAATGGCCAAAGCTACAGAGCAATTTGTACTTTAAAAGAGAGTCAAAGAATATTATTAAGAAGCATCTATTTTACGTTTTGTGAATTTGTGGGTGGGTTAAGAAGAAGTCGATTTCTAATGCGATACACATGTAAATGTGTAATTATTAGGATAAATAATTCAAAGGAATTTGTTCATTTCCTGAGAAAGAGAAAGCTTTGCTTGCAGTTGGAATTGCATGTAGCGCCTTGCCTAACTTGTGTTCAGATACTGCATAATCTGCTAAAAGGAATGATACAGCCATTGTACTGATGAATGGTTGCATTCAATAGCATTAAAGAAAATTTATGTTAAAGCAACTGTCACTAAAAACATTAATTAATCAAAGACACTTGCACGCTAGACTTTAATTTGATTTCTGTTAGACATCGATACTACATTAGCTAATTTTTGGTTTAATGACGATCATAAAGTGGCCCCTCCACCCCTAATTCTCTAAACTTTCACATTTATCTTAATATTCTGGCTTATTTTAGGGAGATGATGGTATTCCTGCAGATTTATATTTATTATCCCCGGACACGTTTATGCCTATAATCATCAAATGAAATGCTCTAAACTGAACCCACTTGTAATTGTTCCATTGTAGTCATTTGTTGTTTTTCCTCAGTTTCATGCTTTAAAATGAATTTATGTGCTGGTTTTGTGCAGGCTGGTGTGGCAGATGAAGATTTATTCAGTTACGCATCATAACAGGAAGTGATGAATCAATGAAAATTAGAGTTGGACAGGTAAGCAGAGATGTTGGATAAGTGTTTCTATAGCAGGGTCTCATGGCAGCTTTAATAGGGATGGTTACAGTGCTTTGAAAACAAAGATCATGGGAAATGTTCGTGGGAATCTTACAACAATTAATCAGGGTTATAATGTTGTTTATATTTAATTATAATGCAAACAACTAAAATTATATTAAATATGATCACTTCTATAATTACAACAAAGTAAAAATATGTAAAGCAATATCAATTAAGTAATCATATCTAAAATGTAAATGAATTATAGTTACAAAGAATGTATTGTGGGATATACACATGGAAATTTAAACAACAACAACAAATGAACAAACAGCAATTATGACAATATTGCAATGTCTATTTTACCTTCATTGTGAAGGTAAGGACATTTTGAAGTGTAGTTTTCTTCAATATTGGCTGTTTTTTTGTCATTCCACCAAGTTGTAAGAGTATGGTAATCAATTGTTTACATCATTCTAAGGTCTTTTTGAATTACATTAAGCCTTACTATTAGGAGATAATATTCCAATAGTTTTCATTGAGTTGTCAAAATATGAGAGGAAACAATAATTATTTGTTGTAGATTATGATATGTGGGTAATCTACAGTTAGGTTCATAGTCTAAGACTGGTGGAAATTTAATAATTTATTAAGGACCTAAGAATTATTAAAGCAGGTGCCTAAGATTATAGGCAATTCAAAGCAGGTCTTTTTATAAAATTAGGGTCTTCTATGTCTGATAAATTTAATATTCCCAGATAGTTTTCACCACATAATTTTTGTATTATAGTTATGTTCTAAGACATAAATTTAACATAAATTTAAATTGATTACAGCTGCCCAATCTCATATCGTTCGGGTGGCTTATAAATACAAATATAAAACTATTAAAAAGTTTAAATACTGTATATAATAATTGCCCTGAAAGCCTTTCCAATGACTAAGACTGATGCAGCTGCAGTGGCTAAGACACACAAATTCTTTATTGACGGCTTTAATTCATACTATCAGACCAAAGGAATTGCTTCATTAATAAGGTAATTAGTGGTTTGAGGCAGGCTTTGGGGATTAATATGAGGCGATACTGTTTGTATTGTTCAGTTACATACATATTTACAATAATTATGCATTCATAGTTGGGTCGGTGGTTGTGTTGCACACTGCGTTCCATTCAGCATCCAAAATGCATCAGGGTGGCTTGCCACAAATGCTGTTGATATGGCTCAATACTACTTTTAATCCTAATTATTCTATATCTACAGTATATATTTACATATGCTGTACTGCTATGACCTATTTTATTCTCTCAGTGTTGAATGTCCTATGTCTATAATTTGTAGGTGCTTCTGACCCAAATAAATAAAAATAAAAATTAATAGGGTATATATATATATAGTATATACAATACATATATTATTTGTTTGTTTGTTTGTTTGTTTGTTTGTTTGTTTGTTTGTTTGTTTGTTTGTTTGTTTATTTTATTTATTTATTTATTTATTTATTTATTTATTTATTAGATTTGTATGCCGCCCCTTTCCGTAGATTCGGGGTGGCTCACAACATAATAAAACAATTCATAACGAATCTAATAATTTACAATTTAAAAATTTAAAGTAATTAAGAAAACCCCATTTTTAAGTAGACATACCAACAAACATACAATACATAAATTATATAGGCCCGGGGGAGATATCTCAATTCCCCCATGCCTGACGTCAAAGGTGGGTTTTGAGGAGTTTACGAAAGGCGAGGAGGGTAGGGGCAGTTATAATCTCTGGGGGGAGCTGGTTCCAGAGAATCAGGGCCGCCACACAGAAGGCTCTTCCCCTGGGGCCCGCCAACCGACATTGTTTAGTTGACGGGACCCGGAGAAGGCCGACTCTGTGGGACCTAATCGGTTTCTGGGATTCGTGCAGCAGAAGGCGGTCTCGGAGATATTCTGGTCCGATGCCATGAAGGGCTTTATAGGTCATAACCAACACTTTGAATTGTGACCGGAAATTGATCGGCAACCAATGCAAACTGCGGAGTGTTGGTGTAACATGGGCATTTTTGGGAAAGCCCATGACTGCTCTGGCAGCTGCATTCTGCACGATCTGAAGTTTCCGAACACTTTTCAAAGGTAGAAGATATATAAATATATATATATATATAATATATTTATTTATAATCTTATAAATATATAAGATTAGCAATTTCCATTCCATTTGAGGAATATTTTATTAGCATGACACATAGCCATAAAACACCCCATTTGAAGCAAAATCCATTGAATCTATTTGGAAAGATCATCAAGAGCAACCAATGGACTGTGACAATAATACAGCGTTAGGTAAAGTCACATCTAGCCACATTATGTGCATATTTGTTATTTATTATTAAAATATGCTTTCCGTGGCTTTCATGCCAAAGGCACACAAAAAAATCCCATACATTTAAACATGCAGATCTGAATCCTTTCGTCTTAAAGAAAAATGGTAAATAATAATCTGAAAGATGATCCATCCAGAGGGCAATAAAGAACATCAGTTTTGATATAACAGTTGGGTGCAATAAAATTTTCATAGCAGGAGACTTTTAGTGCTAGATGCAAACAGACCTACAAGACAGGTTTAAGTTCTCCAGAACTTAAAAGGGTGTTTGCTAGATTCAGCTGGTTTCCAATATATTCAGCTTTTTCCATGTGATCAAAGCAAAGAACTCTGCTGTGGTTGGTTCAGTAGTTAGGAATGAACTGGATAATATGCACTCAAGGTGTTCTGCCGGGCTCTCTGATAGGAGCCTCCCGAAAATTCAAGGATACAAATTTCAGACACACCCACGTTTGAAAATTCAAAACAATGTTCTTTATCACAAAAGTCAAAATAAACTAAGCACTCTTTTTGTATTGCAAAGAGCACTCATCCCAAAACAACCGGGTAGTCTGTACAATGTCCCTTAAGCAGTCATTAAGTACTTAGCCAGTAGCTGTGGAGAAACTTCACACCCCTTCTTCTTCCAACGAAGTGAGACACACACACACATTGCTCTGCTTTGGTTTCAAAGGCGTGAAAAAGCAACAAAGTCCAGCACACAAAATTCCTGATGAAACTGCGAACAGATATTCTTCCACAACAGCCAAACCCACACGCTGCTATTTATAGCAGCAGCCCTAATTACTGGAGCCCCACCCAAACACAGGTGGCCTCCCTTATTTCCTGTAATATGTTCTTACTTGGTCTCTTCTACGCATAATTCTGTGCTTGCATGGGTCCAAAATGTTGTCATCTGAAGCAATAGAAGAAAAGGAAGATTGACTGCCTTGGTTGTGTGCCAAGCCCTCCTCTGCCGAGTCACTCCCACCTTCTTCTTCGTCCAAGGAAACTAAACTCTGCACTGATTCTGTCATCAATAACACAGGCCTGTGACATGTTGAAGTTTCCCCTGCATCCACCTCCCCATTCCCTCGGGCAGGAGCTGGGCCAGAGCCAACCACAACACAAGGTAGAGGGATTTTTTGAATTTTTTAAAATAAATTTTATTCACTTTTAAAAACAAAATACAAAAACCCCACAAATGCATCACATTTAAACATATTTTACATTCTACATTTCTGTATCTTCGGTTTACATTCTTTATATACCTATAATCATTCTATTTTCTTTTACTTTCGAACCAATTGTAAAGTTTCCCCCATACGGTATAAAATTCTTTTTCTTGACAGTTCTGAAGTTCTGCAACTATTTACTAAGTCTGCACTTCTATTTCTACTAGTTTTGCTCAACATACAATTCAAGAGTTGTTAATCTAATCCTACGTAGCTTCTGCTCTGGCAATCTCACACTACTTACCAGAGCTTACAAAACTTTTGCCAGACCATCCTTGAATATAGCTCATCTGTTTGGAACCCATACCGCATCTCAGACATTAACACTCTCGAAAATGTCCAGAGATACTTATCCCAAATTCCACTAAATCCTTCTTTATATCTGCTTTGTATTTGGAAATATGGTAGTCAATCAATGTACTTCCCTTTGTCTTCAAGTTCTTCCCTGGTTTTCAAATGGTAGAGCAGTGGTCCCCAACGTTTTTTCCACCAGGGACCAGTTTCAGCAAGACAATTTTTCTATGGCCTGGTGGGGGCGGAAAGGGGTGTGGTTGGGGGTGGGATTAAGCATGGGGGTGCTGGTCCTCCCCGCCCCTCTTTCCCGCCATCGCCCTGTGGCCGGCAGAACCTGCCTCCCAAGCCCTCTTGCCCAGCAGGGGCTAAGCGCTGGAGACAGGGGGTCAGGCTGGCCCTCCTGCCTGCCCCCAGCCAAAAACGCAAAAGTGCCCCGCGGCAGAAGCCAAAAGAGGCTTGAGCCTCTCGGTCCTTCCCGCCCCTCTGTCCCGTCCATCGTCCTGTGGCCGGCAGAACCTGCCTCCCGAGGCCTCTTGCCCGGCGGGAGGCGAAGCGCTGGAGGGAGGGGGTGGCGGCATGAGGGTCGGCAGCTGCTGACTCCACGGACCGGTGCAACATGCCCCGCGGCCCGGTACTGGTCCGCGGCCCGGTGGTTGGGGACCCCTGTGGTAGAGGGTTTTTTTTGTATGTGCTGCAATGTCCAAGTCATTAAAATGAAACAAAATTTAGCAAAATGAAGAAAAACTTAACTAGAAAACTTAACAAAATGAAGAAGCTTTTTAAAATAACTACTTGATCTGAAGAGGCCCAGTGCTATTGTATCTTTAAAATTGCAGAGAATAACCATACTTCCAGAAAGCCACATTGATTTTAAAAATCTGTAAAAGTACAATCTGAAATGTAACAATGTCCTGTTTAGCATTAACATAAGGCAGCTGAGTTAAACCTTGACTTAGTCATGTTTGGAGTAGATCTATTTAAATAATTGGGATGAGTTAGTGTGGCTACATTTAAGAAAACTTGGTGGCATTAATATACTTCCATAATGCACATTTCTCCAATTCTTTGCTGTTTCTATGGGTCAGGCCCATATGCACAGAAATACACAGCAAAGAGTGTATATCATCTTTACTGTTTGCTATTTGCTGGGAGATAAATTGCTGAGAGGCAGAGGCAGAATTTCAAGAGATAACAAAATGAATAACAAGTAGCTATGGTACATATTGGAATCTTTATTTATTTATAAGCTAAATAATATACTGTATTTATGTTTATATCAATTATATATATATATATATATATATATATATATATATATATATATATATATATATATATATATATGTAGATTGTTCTGAGTTCGGGTTTTGCCCTGTGTAATGTTTTGCATGTCTATGCGACGTTTCGGTGAAATCACATTCACCATCATCAGGCTGGAGTTCCAATCTTTGTGTTTTTGCAAATGAATATTAGCAATATGGTGAATGTGATTTCACCGAAACGTCGCATAGACATGCAAAACATTACACAGGGCAAAACCCGAACTCAGAACTATCTACATACATATACCCGTGAAAATTTACGAAAACAAATATATATATATATATATATATATATATATATATATATATATATATATATATAATAAAAACATATGTGTATGTGTGTATATCACTTTGTGTATATACACATACATATATTGGTGGCATATGTTAAATTTATATACCAGCCATCACACTCTCAAGAATATACTGAGGTCTTCAGAAAGAGATATTGGGTTTTTCTATTCTTAAAAAAAATGTTGCCTTCAAGCAACATTTGAAAGTTTTGTTATACTTTTTCATAAGAACTATGGATATGCAAGAAGACACAATGTACAAAAATGTGCTGAGTCTCATATAACACTTAGATTTCAGTTTTTATGTGTTTCCTACCCCAGATTGGCAAGAAATTGCACTATTGATTTTCCATAAGCTTGTTTAAAATTAGGCTCTAGACACCACTGTGTATAGATATAGATATAGATAGATATAGATATAGATATAGATATAGATATAGATAGATAGATAGATAGAGATAGATAGATAGATAGATAGATAGATAGATAGATAGATATAGATATAGATATAGGTAGATAGGTAGATAGGTAGATAGGTAGATAGATATAGATATAGATAGATGGATAGATGGATAGATGGATAGATGGATAGATAGGTAGATTAATAAATATAGATATAGATAGGTAGATAGATGATAGATAGATAGACAGACAGACAGACAGACAGACAGACAGACAGACAGAAATATAGATATAGATAGATATAGATATAGATATAGATAGATAGATAGATAGATAGATATACAGATATATAGTTTTTTCCCCCGAACGCCATCACTCTACTAAACAAATAATTCCCTCAACACTGTCAGACTTTCTACTAAATCTGCACTTCTATTCTACTAATTTTTCTCATCATTCCTATCACCCATTTCCTCCCATGTTGACTGTATGACTGTAACTTGTTGCTTATATCCTAAGATTTTTATTAATATTGCTTCTTCATTGCTTATTTGACCCCTATGACAATCATTAAGTGTTGTACCACATGATTATTGACAAATGTATATTTTATTTTATGTACGCTGAGAGCATATGCACCAAGACAAATTCCTTGTGTGTCCAATCACACTTGGCCAATAAAATTCTATTCTATTCTATTCTATTCTATTCTATTCTATTCTATTCCAGATATAGACATAGACATAGACATAGATATAGATATAGATAGATATAGGTATAGATATAAAGATGTCGAAGGCTGATGTTACCTGATCTCCCAATATAACTGTAGGCTACGTCTTCAAGAAACTTGCACAGGTGTAATACAAAATATAAAATATTGGACAGCAAATGATGTTTATCCCATAAATCAAAACGTCTTCATTTAGCTTTCAGTAATTATATTGCTTGACTTAGTTTAGGAGCTGAATCATACATACAATAAGTGCATCCCACATGATTTGGTTTATGTGATAACACTACTTAATTCACTACCTCGGTTGCATTTATGGTCATCTGCTTGGTTGATTGGAAAGTGTCTTAATCAGATAACTTTTCAGGCCAGCTGAGAGTTACCAACTTATTTCATTAAGGGTATATGCACAAGGTTTCCCCCCACCCCCTTCCACTCAACTGCAAGCAGAAAATAAAATTTCTTATAACACCCCCCACCCCCCCCCACCCCGAACGATTTGCTTTATGAGCTTCAGATAGCAAATTAATCACTGGAAAGGCTACAAAAAGCTGGTGGGCTTTTTGTAGTCTTTCCAATGGTCGATAGTTGTCTACATCCGAGGAGGCAATTTTTTTTGAGGGGGGAGAGCTATTAAAATAAGTGAGGGGGAAACTGGTAACAATGACCAAGTTTAAAAGCTCAGGGTGGGGAAAATAAAACAGAAGTCTTACAGGTCATATAAATCTACAACTTTTGATTTAGCTACATTTAGAAACATAGAAACATAGAAGGCTGACGGCAGAAAAAGACCTCATGGTCCATCTAGTCTGCCCTTATACTATTTTCTTTATTTTATCTTAGGATGGATCTATGTTTATCCCAGGCATGTTTAAATTCAGTTACTGTGGATTTATCAACCACGTCTGCTGGAAGTTACTCTTTCAGTAAAATAATATTTTCTCACGTTGCTTTTGATCTTTCCCCCAACTAACTTCAGATTGTGTCCCCTTGTTCTTGTGTTCACTTTCCTATTAATTTAGTCATATTTATCCGTATATTTAGCCATATTTAGCCATAAGTACATCAGCGTGGCTACCATCCCTATCCTAATGTTCCCATTTATTTGTACAGTGTTCCCTCAATTTTCGCGGGTTCGAACTTCGCGAAAAGTCTATACCACGGTTTTTCAAAAATATTAATTAAAAAATACTTTGCAGTATTTTTCCCTATACCATGGTTTTTTCTGCCCGATGACATCATATGTCATCGCCAAACATTTGTCCACCTTTAATAAATATTTTTTTAAATAAACTTTAATAAATAAACATGGTGAGTAATACAGTAATCTAAATGGTTGCTAAGGGAATGGGAAATCGCAATTTAAAGTTTTATGGGAAGGCTTGTGATACTGTTCATAGCCAAAAATAGTGTATTTACTTCCATATCTCTACTTTGCGGAAATTTGACTTTCGCGGGCAGTCTCGGAACGCATCCCCCGCGAAAAGTGAGGGAACACTGTATTCATTTCCTTCATTCATGTCCACATTCATATTTCTACCTGCTACCCAGTAATGGGCAGCCAAATTTTTTACAGCCACACTGTGGTTGTGGCTTATTTTGTGGGTGTGGCTTAATGGTCATGCGACTGGGTAAGAGTGGCTTGCCAGCTATGTGATCAGGTGGGAGTGGCTTGAACAATCATCATTCAAGTGAACTGTTAAGTCTTTGACTTACAACCTTACCAGTGTCGCTCATTAGGGTGACAATTTGATTCGCATTTCCCGCACTCTCCTTCCTGGGTCGTCCCCCTCACCTCAGGCTTGGTAGCTAGGCGAATGGGTGCTGCCAGAAGCATAAATGCTGCCAACACCGCTTCCACCATGCCTTCTGCTTGCACCTCAGGCAGGAGGTGGCCACATGAGGCTGGAGGGGAGCTGGGCAGGAGACAGGGAAGCTCATCCAAGGCCAGGAAGGAGAAAAGAGGAAAAAAGCAAGGAGCGCAGATGCAGCAGCAGCAGGGGGAAAAATGAGAGCCGAACCAAGACCAGTAATCCAGGAAGTGACAGCTGCTGATCAGCTGGAGCTTTGCATGCATCTTCATTTCTGCCGGTGGAACTGCGTTCCACCCCGTCCTGCCCGCTGCCTACCCCTGCTGCTACCTTGTACACATATTTGATAAACTAATAAATATAAACAAACATACACACACACACACACACACTTAAGCTAAATGGGTCAAAATGATTTGTAAGATCTCTCTTTCTCTCCCTCTTCTTCCCCTTCTCTTTCTCCCTCTCCCTCCCTCCCCGATCAAAATAGCTGGTGGGCCTTTTGTTAGAAAAAAAATGTTGTCTCCATTTGCAACCCTCCAACTTTGACTCAAACCAGGGTTTTTCTGGAGATAAAAAAACCAGACAAAAAGATTGCAGAGTTATTGAAGAAACTAGGAATTAGCCTTGCATACTCTCGCAATAGTCGATAAAGTGGATGAATAATCATATAATCACTGTACTGTTTCCATGGCCATCATCAATCTAACAATTGGATATAGTCACTTTGTTTTAATTGATTTCAATTATTAATGATAAAGTGGAAAAACATGTCAATAATGTAATTATGATTCTTTATTATGTTGAGCTGGATTTTCACTGGAGGTAGCTAAAGTTCAGCAAATAAAATTAAGGCTGTCCTTTATACCATTTTTTTCCCTTTTCAAATAAAGCCTTTGCCACCTTATATGCCTTACCTTGTATCTCTTGAATAGTTCCATATAAGATTGATCAGGGTTGTGTTTTCTCCTTGTGGCTCAAACCTTGTATTCCCTCATGAGGTTCAATATACATATTGAGCATTGTATCTTAGAAAGGACATTGTCCCTGCATGTTAGAATTATTATTATCATGTTTATTCATTAAATGAAATTCAGTTAACTGAACATTCAAAAATGCATCACAAATACTGGTGCTAATAGTTGATATGGGTTTCTGCCAGCGTCCTAGGTATCAACCAAGTACCTTCTTAAGATGTACGATGTTCTGAGTAGTGCAGTCCTGCTGGTTTTATTGCAGGAAGCTGTAATTTCATGATGGACATGGTACTAAATACTCCGATGATATGTGGTATCACTGTTACATGTTTCATCCATAATAATGCAGTTTCAATGGCCAGGTCATTTTTTTTTGTGTGATTTCCCCCCCAATTCTTTTTCTTTGACTCTGGTGTCTCCTGGTACAGTGATATCAATAAATTCATACATTTCGGGTTTTAGCAACTGTGTTATTTGGCGTGTTCTGTTTCAAATGATGATGCATTGTTGTTGGTGTTGATGTTGCAGAGTTAGCCAGAGGTTTTGTTCTGACCTGGCTCCCAAACACAACAAATCCTCTGTTGTTAAATAAATGTCTCCTTAGTTAGGAGCCCCAGCAAAAAGTTTCTTTCTTTCATAGCAGGCTAACAAATCTGTCCTGCAAGGAGATGAATAGTTGTGTGCAGTGAAGGGCTACCAAACTTTTTACTACCACACTGTGGGCGTGGCTCATGCAAGACACCCTGCATTTTCTTTCAACATCTTTCAGTGCAAATTGGGTGCTCTTGGGTGGAGCTCCATTTTTGCTACCCCACTGTGTTCCCCCCTGTCCGGGCAGTAGCGTGTGCCACACCTATTCATCTCCCTCCTTATATCCTCAGAACTAGGGTGAGGCCCAAATCCTAAGGATAAGTCAATAGATTTCCACTGCTCTGCTCTCCTCTTCCTTCTGCTCATCCTTGCATCAGGCACTGGACCCAGCTGGACTCTTTCTTATCAGCAACCTCCAGACCTCAGGGATGTTGACTCTTCATCCAAGGGCTGATGGATGGCCCAGGGTCTACCACTGTCTCTATTTCTGATAGCTCCATTCCTTCTTTCCCCTTGGAGCTGTCAGATTGCATTGATGCTGGCCCTGATTCCCACGCTGCCTCATCTGATTCGGCTGCTAGAGGGGTCGGTGGCCATATGCCACCAGAGGTTTAGACTGCAGTTGGAATTTTTATCCACCTGTTTGTTCTATCCCAGGCTTACGCAGCTTGAAAATAAAGGAGGAATCCACACATTGATATTTCAAACCAGTCCTTTCAGAAGCCAAAGTCATGCATGTGAGATAATCTTGGCAAGTTTCTCAGAGAGGGTAATTAAGAGATAACAGTTCCACAGCTAGACTGTTGCCAAAGATCAAAGCTACTCGCATTCCTTCATGAGATAAGGAGTCTCCAGTTTCACAGACTTACTTTTACAGCTTTCCAGCATCTCAACAGACAGGGCAAAGATTTTAGCAGGAAAATAACAGTTGTCTAGCATAACCTGGCTGAGACCTCAAACATCATCCGATCCCATTGCAAAACATTGGAACTCTACACCGAATTACCCATACACCACCCTTAAATACCTATAAGAAATGGTCAACAATTCCCTAGAGTTACAAACTACAAACTACTTCCTTTTCCCATACAAATATTCTTGTCTTTTTCTTAATCTTCTAAAGCGGGCATCTAGCAGAAGCTCCTGACCTTCCTCCTCCTTTAAGCCAAACTCTACTATCATTGGCATATCCACCACCTCTAGTGGTCCTTCAGTTTCATCCAAGTCTATTTCTCCCTCACTCTCATTCTCTGCATCAGCTGGCAATACCACTGGCCCAGGGTACCAAGCTGGGCCTGGCTCATCCTCCCCAGAATCTATCATTACCAGAGTTGGATGAGGAGCACTCACAACACTTACTGAGTGCTTCCCAAGGACTCCAGATAGGTGGATGTTGTGAAGAACCTTCTTGCATGAGAAGTGAAACATTTTCAAGGGAAAAAAACCCTCAAGAAAGTCCAGGTTCCTTTGGAAAAGCATCTTTGGGATGAGTTCTTCCATTTTATTTTTTACCTACTTCCTTTATCCAAGTTGTATTCTTGTTGTATTTCCTTTGGTTGTCCCATAGCTGTAGAAATAGAGATGGAGAAGGGTGGTGGTGGTTTCAATTCAGAAATCCAAAATCCGTAAAGTATATAATATAAAGTATAATCCTCACCAAAAAAAAAAAAAATCCTGGATGTCAAGTAAAGGCCATTAAACATATATTCTGTGTGTAACAAGCAGGGTTTAAAGCAATAAGTGGGTGGAGGAAGCCGATTGCCAGATGCAAATTGGTCAGTGGAACAGCACGAGTAAAGCTTATTCTTTGAAAGTAGCTTTAAAAAACCCAATCCATTGGCAGTGATTTGCAGATTCTAAAGTAATCATTCAGCTAATTGCTAGAACTACAGCCTTGGAAAGGGAAGACTTTTTGCAATAGGCTGGCTATAGTATAAAAACATGATTGCAAAGCTCATTGAGAGATTATGCTGGGGTGGATAGATACATGGAACAATTATTCTCCTCTGGTCTTCCTTTTATGTAGAAATCATTAAATTGTTCCATACAGAAAAAAAGTCTATTTACTTTACATGTGCCTTATGCACATTTTTGGAACACAAATGTAAAAAAAAAGATTAAGCATCAGCCCTTCATTTGCTTCATGCCCAAACCCATAAATGTTTTGGCCTGTGGTCTGGAACACTATGTTATTTTATGAATAATGTATACAAATGGCTTTCCACAGATATGTGAGACCCTAGGAAGCCTATTGCAGAATTTCCCATTCATATTTAATTACACTTTAGTGATGAAGCTTGAATATCCCAATTATCCTGCCTTTAAGATGATATCATTAGGCAATACTAAACCAACACAGATTGGCAGAGAAGTTGAAGTAGTAACTCATAGGATTAAAGGTTCCCAAGGATGGTGTAAATGTAGACTTGAAATGAACACATGCCTTTTATTTGGGAGAAAGACTATGATAGGTCTAGATAAGTGATTTTCAACCTTTTTTGAGTTGCGGCACATTTTTTACATTTACAAAATCCTGGGGCACACCACCAAAATCCCGGGGCACACCACAAACCAGCCTCTCCTTCTCTCTCTCTCTCTCCCTCTCTTATTTTCTCTCTCTCTCTCTCTCTTTCTTTCTTTCTCTCTCTCTCTCTCTTTCTCTCTCTTTCTTTCTTTCTTTCTCACTCATTCTCTCTCTCTCTCTTTCTCTCTTTTGCTTTCTTTCTCTCACTCACTCTGTTTCTCTCTCCCCCTCTCTTTCTCTTTCTCTCTCTCTCTCTCTGTGTCTCGCTCTCCTTTTCTATCTCTCTCTGTTGCTCTCTCTCTCGTACACCACACCGACAACAGCGGCATCAGGCAGTAGCTGCGGGGAGGCGGCAGGGCGAGCGGCTGCGACCGGGAGCAAAAAGTTGCGAGACCGGAAGCTGAGCTTCCTTCTTTGCGGCTCAAATCTCCTGGGCTAATGTCCCCATGGCACACCTGACCATGTCTCGTGGCACACTGGTTGAAAAACACTGGTCTAGATAAAATTTCAAAGTCTAGAGACATCACAGTCACTCAATCAAATGCAAAGCCTCCTATATTTGTCATAGGAGCAAAAATTTGGAGCAAAGCTTTGTCCAAATAGATGCCTATTTGGAACTTCTGGATGTACATTTTTATATGTTTGATAGTTGGGGATAGTTGGATAATAATATATTAAAATTGATATGCCGATGCAACATAAGTATAAAATGAATAGATATTTGAATATTTTGTCAATGTCTTTTTTGTGTTTGTATTGTTTTTTAAAAAAACTAATTAAAATATTTTAAAAAAGAAATAATGGATGGAAACCGATCAAGCAGAAATTCAACCTAGCAATAAGGAGAAATAGAAACATAGAAACACAGAAACATAGAAGACTGACGGCAGAAAAAGACCTCATGGTCCATCTAGTCTGCCCTTATACTATTTCCTGTATTTTATCTTACAATGGATATATGTTTATCCCTGGCATGTTTAAATTCAGTTACTGTGGATTTATCAACCATGTCTGCTGGATGTTTGTTCCAAGGATCTACTACTCTTTCAGTAAAATAATATTTTCTCATGTTGCTTCTGATCTTCCCCCAACTAACTTCAGATTGTGTCCCCTTGTTCTTGTGTTCACCTTTCTATTAAAAACACTTCCCTCCTGAACCTTATTTAACCCTTTAACATATTTAAATGTTTCGATCATGTCCCCCCTTTTCCTTCTAGTATATAGTCAAATTTTCTGACTATGAGAACAATCAACCAATGGAACATGTTTGCCTTCAGAGGTTCTGAGAGCTTCATCACTGGAAACTTTCCAGAAGAGACTGGACTGCCATTTGTCAGGAATGGTGTAGCTCTCCTGCTTGGGCAGGGGGTTGGACTAGAAGACCTTTAAAGTCCCTTCCAGCTCTGTTAATCTGTTAAAATCTCTGCTAGTAGAATCCCACAAGTTCCACAAGGAAGGAGCCCAGCAGAAAAGTCTCTTCTTCCTAACCCCAGCTGCTTCAGTTCCTTAGCAAATGGGCTCCACCACAGGCCTCTTCTGCTGGTGTGAGTGGGGTGGCCTTGCCCCAAGAGGGAGAGACTACTCCTCGGTTATCCTGGACCCATACCATGCAGGGCTCTAAAGGTAACAACCAACATCAAGTATCATGCCTTTCCCCCCCCACATTAAGCTGTTATATATTTTTTAAAGCAGTGGTTCTCAACCTGGGGGTCGGGACCTCTTTGAACGGGGTCGAATGAACATTTCACAGGGGTGTTAGGAAATACAATTTCCCATGGTGTTTGGAACTAAAGCTTCTATTCTGGCACCTTGGAACATATAAATATTTTACAAATCTGGCCAATCGTGTGTTTACAATGGGAATGTCCCTCTGACCTTCCTGCCAATCAGCTGACAGCTCTATTGGGAGAATTGGTGCTAGACTTATGGTAGGGGGTCACCACAACATGAGGAACAGTATTAAGGGATTGCGGCATTAGAAAGGTTGAGAACCACTGTTTTAAAGCACTGCTTAGCTTTGATTCTGTCCAGCAAACGTATTTAATATCCAATGTGTATTTGAAAAAGTGCATTTTGCCTTTCTTTAAATATGTAAAATGCTTTTTCTTCAAGCACTTTAAAAGCGTTTGGAGAATTGAGCAGTGAGCCCCTTTATCTCCCTCCCCTTCCCAACAATGTTTCTGGGCTAAGGCTAGGATTTTTTTTTTTGCAAGATTCTTGTTTATTCTTCTTTATAGTAGCCCAGTTATTTAGGTCACTGTTATTCCATGAAGAGAACTACACTTGTGGGAATAAAGATTTCTCAATACAATTAATTTCTCGGTGTAACTCACTACATTTATGGTACACCTACAACCCTCTGAGATGGGCTCCCGTAAACAGCATTTGATGTGTTTTCCCTGCCCTCAGTCATACCACTAGAATATCTTTCTTGAAAAACAACTATGAATTCTGAGCTTACCGTTCTTGGTGGAATTATTTCTTACAAGCCTGAGGAAAAATTGTTACAACAGAGTACTTCAGTTATTTCTCTACAAAAATATAAAACAAGGTGTGTGTGTGTGTGAGAGAGAGAGAGAGAGAGAGAGAGAGGGAGAGGGAGAGAGAGAGATTGTGATAGAGATTTGTATAGGATAAATTGTTAACTTGTAAAGAGTATTTTGAAAATCTGACCTTAATCTTTTTCTGTCGATGGTCTTATTGATCCCCTTCCATCTAATATGATAACAGTTTTTCTGGGCCATGTTATTTAAAAATAAAAATACAACACAACTCTAGAGAATCATCAAGGAAGCCAAAGACCTACAGCCCCATACAGAAAACAAGACATCACTAACATCCTCATCAAATTACATGAGGAACATCATGTACATCAAATTGCATCCATGGAGTAGACAATAGGCTCCAAACAATCAGAAACTCATGGTACAGTCATCCAAATACAGTGGTACCTCTACCTAAGACCTTCTCTACTTACGAACTTTTCTAGATAAGAACCAGATGTTCAAGATTTATTTTTGCCTCTTCTCAAGAACCATTTTCCACTTACAAACTCGAGCCTCCAAAATTGTAACCGGAAAAGTCAGGGAGAAGCTTCCATGGGGTCTCTCTAGGAATCTCCTGGGAGGAAACAGGGCCGGAAAAGGCAGGAAGAAGCCTCTGTGGGGCTTCTCTAGGAATCTCCTGGGAGGAAACAGGGCCAGAAAAGGCAGGAGGAAGCCTCTGTGGGGCCTCTCTAGGAATCTCCTGGGAGGAAACAGAGCTAGAAAAGTGGGGGAGAAGTCTCCGTGGGGCCTCTCTAGGAATCTCCTGGGAGGAAACAGGGCCCCCACCCGCCCGGTGGTTTCCCCAATCGCACACATTATTTACTTTTACATTGATTCCTATGGGGAAAATTGCTTCTTCTTACAATCTTTTCTATTTAAGAACCTGGTCACGGAACGAATTAAGTTCGTAAGTAGAGGTACCACTGTACCTTCTTTCTCTAAAATGATTTACCACCCTATACATGTAGTCCTCGACTTACAGCAGTTCTCTTAGTGGCCATTCAAAATTACAACAGCACTGGAAAAAGTGACTTACGACCATTTTTTTCACACTTGGGACCATTGCAGCATTCCCATGGTCATATGATCCAAATTCAGAAACATGGCAACTGACTCATATTTAGATGGTTACAATTTCCTGGGGTCACATGATCACCTTTTATGTCCTTCTGACAAGCAAAAGTTGGTGGGAATGCCAGATTCACTTAACAACCGAGTTCTGGTCCAAGCGTAGGAATGCTTTTCTCAGACAGCTAGAACTCCAGGCAAACAGGAAAATCATGCAGATTATGTTTATTGTCTGGCATCCGCATATCATAGACTTATATATTTACGATGAGCTCTTCAAGATATTCATATCTTGATTGTAAGCTGCCCTGATTCCAAAGGGATTAGGTGACATAGAAGTCAAACAATTAAATTAAATTAAATTAAATTAAATTAAATTAAATTAAATTAAATTAAATTAAATTAAATTAAATTAAATTAAATTAAATTAAATTAAATTAAATTAAATTAAATTAAATTAAATTAAATTAAATTAAATTAAATTAATTACTTGTAGGTGAAAAGAGATACATTTCCCTCCATCTTCTGGCTGCTGCATGGTCCTTTATTATGACTTAAAATGCCCACTGGTATGCATGGCACAATTACCCAGCAACTGAGGTATAGCTCAATGTCATGGACTACATTACCCAGAGTGCAATCTCTGACTACATTCCCCATAATGCAGTCTCTTAAAGAAACAACTCTTAATCCGAGCTAAATATCCCCCTAGTCCAGTGATGGTAAACCTTTTGTTCCTCTGGTGCTGAAAACCTATGCGTGTGTGCTACAAGCGTGAGTACCCACACACATAATTCAATGCCTGGGGAGGGTGAAAATAGCCTCCTCCACTCACTGGATGGTAGAAATTGACATCTTCCCAAGTTCTGGTGGCCCCGTAGGCCCGTTTTTCACCCTCCCCAGGATCTGGTTGTTTCCCTGGAACCTGGTGAGGGCAAAAATGCCCTCCCTCATTTATTTATTTATTTATTTATTTATTAGATTTGTGTGCTGCCCTTCTCTGAGGACTCTTGTCCATACCCCTGGAGGTCCTCTGGAAGCCAAAAATGCCCTCCCAGAGCCTCTGTGCAAGTTGAAAATCAGCTGGCAATACACACATGTACCTTGGAGCTAAGCTAAGGCAACTGCTTGCATGCCAGTAGATATGGCACTGCGTGCCACCTGTCATTGCCCTAGTCCCGAGATGAGCAAAGTTGGCTCTTCTATGATATATGGACTTCAACTCCCAGAATTCCTGAGCTAGCATGATTGGCTCAGGAATTCTGGGAGTTGAAGTCCACAAGTCATAGAAGAGCCAACTTTGCCTACACTTGCCCTAGTCTATCAGCACAACTGTGTAATTGTGTTACTCACTTAACAATTGCAGTGATTCAGCTAACAACTGTGACAAGAAAGGTTGTAAAATAGGGCAAAACTCACTTAACAACTGTCTTGCCTAGCAATATTTATTTATTTATTTATTCATTCATTCATTCATTCATTCATTCATTCATTCATTCATTCATTCAATTTTTCTGCCTCCCTTCTCCGTAGACTCAGGGTGGTTTGCAACATGTTAGCAACAGCACTTTTTAACAGAGCCAGCATATTGCCCCCACAATCCGGGTCCTCATTTTACCCACCACGGAAGGATGGAAGGCTGAGTCAACCTTGAGCCAGTGATGAGATTTGAACCGCTGACCTACAGATCTACAGTCACCTTCAGTGGCCTACAGTACAGCATTCTACCTGCTGCACCACCCCGGCTCTCTGTATACATGTTGAGCTGAATTATGGTCATAAGTCAAGGATTATACATGCACTATCTGATGAAGCAAATCAAGAGGACTGGGAATAACTGTTGTTTAAAAAAATTGTTCAGTTCTCCTGAGCTCTCATCCATTTTTGGTATCTGCATCATCCCTCTGTGTAAACCCACCATATTTCCATCCATCAGTTTTGCACAGGGCTTGATTCTTAGAATCTTGTTGTTAACTCACTGGCTTTGGATTTGTGACTTTGTTGGCCAGACTCCTTGTCTCTTGTGTAGTGCCCCGAGGCTGTACATCCTGCAGATGGTGACAAAATATAAAAAGGTCTAGTCAACAAATAGCTCTAGACGCACAAACATACCCACCACACAAATTTAGCACATGACATTTGTGCAAAAATCTCCATACTAGCCATGCTCACTTTGTTTGTCACAGTGCACCTCCTGGGGATTAATGGTTGTCTGAGGTTAATGGCCCTTGGCTATGCTCTGGGCCATCAACTTTTCAATGTTGCTCATTAATTCACACAAAATGCCAAGCATCAAGTTGATAATAGCTTTATTTGGGTTCTCTCTCTCTCTTAGAATCCAGTTCAGAAGTCCCACATTTAGAACTTAATGACACTGCATCACCTAATGTTTTGCTGATATTTCCACTCGGTGTCAACTCAAGAGGACCATGCTTAAATAGCAGTTGTTGGGTTTTGTTAAAAGTGCACCTAGAGAGCTGTTGGAAGTTGAGCACTCTTCCTGGATGCAAAATGCACAACTGATTTGGAAACCAAAGGACTGCAGGCAACATCTGTTTGCTATGAGTCAAAGATCTTCTGGCTTTGAATTGTATACAAGCCACAAATGTACGCACATCACAGACTTGCTGTTAACTGTTGTTCTTTTTTTCCCCAAGAGGACAAAGGAGTGCTGTTTTGTTTTTAGATACGGTAATTGGGTTTCAAACATTTATGCAGATGTGAAGTGTGTCGTTCTATCATTGCCAAGCCCCAGAGGGCTGTCAGTTAAATTATTCTGAATAATGCTATCTGTATTCTGATATGGAACTGCTCAAAATTAGCATTATGAGAACCTCCAACTATGAGATCAAGGTTTGAATTTTCTCTCTCCTATTTTCACAGGGAAGAAATGTTAAGCATCTGGTCTCATTTCTTAACAAGACACAATTTATTTACATATTTATCTATCTATCTATCTATCTATCTATCTATCTATCTATCTATCTATCTATCTATCTATCTATCTATCTATCTATCTATCTATCTATCTATCTATCTACCTACCTACCTACCGACCTACCTACTTACTTATTTTGTCCAAAACACAATGAAGGTTACAGAGGATATACTCATAGTAGAATATATCAATGAAAGAGTAGAAGAGAAGATATTTAGGAATAGAAGAAAAGATATAGGAGAGACACTACGAAGTAATTATTTGCAAAACCTCAATCCAGGATATCTGCAAAACTGGGATTGGCTTGCTCCATTCATGTTTGACAGAAGGGGTTCTACTGTGGATCCCATTAACCATTGAGGGAGAGAGGGAGGGAGGGAGAGGAAACATACTACTGTGCAGTTCATCTGTGAACATGCACATACACAGAAAGAGAGAGAGAGAGAGAAGAGAGAAAGAAAAGAGAGAGAAAGAGATAGGGTTCTTTCAGTTCAGAAAACACATGCTATTGTGCACCTGGGATTCGATTTATTACTTTTGTTTTGCCAAGTACATATTGGGGGTATGAAAAAATATAATAACATTCATATACGTTATACTATTAAAAAATAAACAATAAACATTAGGACAGGGGATGGAATGCACGCTGATGCACTTATGCAAGCTCCTTACTGACCTCTTAGGAATCGGGAGAGGTCAACAGTGGATAGTCTAAGGGTAAAGTTGTGGGGGTTAGGAGATGATACTACATTGTTTGGTAGTAAGTTCCTTGCATCAACTACTGACACCCACATACACATATACACACATACACAGAGAGAGGGGGGCTTCTTTCAGTTCTCAAAAGTCTTGCTGTTAAATAGAAACATAGAAAAAGATCTCATGGTCCATCTAGTCGGCCCTTATACTATTTCCTGTATTTTATCTTAGGATGGATATATGTTTATCCCAGGTGCAGGTCATCTGTGAACATGGAGGTGGTTCTGCATTCCCAGTTTGGATGTGCTGAGTGAAGTGTAATGGAAGTTCATTTGGTGATGCTGCTCACAGTTTTTTTTATCAGTTTTTGGCAGTGCCTGTCTTCAAAGCCGGTGGAAACTTAGCCATAGCTATGTAGATTAGATAAATAAATCTATCTTCATTAATTTGGAGGGATATCCAATAAAAGGTATCTAGTTCAGGGAGAAAATCCAGTGAATGAATTATCATTTTTACTTCCTTTCCATTTCCAAAATTCTGAGCAGAACCTGTGAACTAAAAAAAGGTTGTGCATTTTTTTTTTCAACTTATCTATAATACGGGATCCTTTTTCAATTCTCACCAGGTCTCTTAGAACATATTTACTTATCTTTGCCTGGCATGATGGGGAAGATAAATAAACAGTGCAGTTCTAATAGTGAATACTGGATGTCAGAGGCTTACATTTCACAATATAGAATGGGCTCCTCAGGTAATTAAACTTTAGATGGGCTGCTTTACTTTCCTGGTCTAAAAGTAGATGGACTTGATATCTGTCCTATTTGAATCCTTTGTTAAAACAATAATGACTTTTTCAATCTCCTGAGCATTTAACAAATCCTTAAAATAAGATTATATATATGGGGTGTGGTTTTATATCTATCTAATATGTATTTTCGAATGTACAGTGATACCTCTAACTACAAACGCCTCTACTTACGAACTTTTCTAGATAAGAACCGGGTGTTCAAGATTTTTTTGCCTCTTCTCAAGAACCATTTTCCACTTACAAACCCGAGCCTCCGAAACTGTAATTGGAAAATGCAGGGAGAAGCCTCCATGGGGCCTCTCTAGAAATCTCCTGGGAGGGAACAGGGCCTCCAGCCTCCCTGTGGTTTCCCCAATCACACACATTATTTGCTTTTACATTGATTCCTATGGGGAAAAAATGCTTCTTCTTACAAACATTTCTACTTAAGAACCTGGTCACGGAACAAATTAAGTTCGTAAGTAGAGATACCACTATACTTTAAATTATTGGCCACATACTGTTCTGCCTGACTGGCTCGGCAATGAATAATAGTCCAGTGAAAAGAAATCAAACACACACGTGCTCTGCTAATCAGCAAACTTGTATTAGATAAACAAAAATAGCTTACTCAAAAAAACAGTTCTTAATGTCCGAAAACAATGCAAGGCTTACTTCAGCCAAATACAAAAAACACAGGGAAAAGCAAACAAAGACAACCTGGAATGAGCAAAGACGTTTCAGGAGTCCTTTTGAATCTTTGAAGCAAACAGCAAGTCGCAGAGTTTTCACCTCCCACTTGTCTGACAAAGCTGGGTTAAACACTCCAACGGCACAGAAACTTCAAAGCAGGAACCACAAAACAACACAGATAAATAGACACAGTTTGCCTTGGCCCTTGTTCCCTTTTTATCCCTTTAGCCCTCATTAAGGGAACCACATCCAACCCAGGTGCTCCTATAATGATTTGTAATACTCCTTAAAGCTATCCCTTCTTTGCATAGCTCTTCGGCTATATAGATCAATATATTGATCTGCAGACGAACTGAGCGAGGAAAGACTGTCTGAGGGACTGCAGGCCAAATCCCCTGGGCTGTCTGCTGAATCCTCCTGGCTGTCTGCCACATCTTCCTGGCTGTCTGCCACATCTTCCTGGCTGTCAGCCAGGTTTTCAAATTCACTTTGTGCCACGTCTCTCCCATCTGTGGGAGCAACGGCTGGCCCAGGCCCAAACAAACACATACTATTCCTTTATGACAAAACTTTAGAATGTTTGGCAGTTCCACAAACTTTTCATCCTGAAAGATGCACACATACACACACAAAAAAATGCTTCTCTCATCTTCCTAGTTTCTGCTCCACAAAAATACTTCTCTCATCTTTCAGCTTCAGCTGTGGGATATTCACAATAACTAAAAGGAAATCCTTCTTAATGTGATGATGGGTTTTGACACGATGAGAAATCGGCATGTCCATCCACTGGGAGAGTTTGAAAAGAAATCCAGAAAACTCAAGAGTTAGGGCTATCAGCGGCTTCTAGCTGCAATGAGCATGCATACTTTCAGAGATCATATTAAGAGATCTTGCCATATCAATGAACTTGACTGGAATGTGCTGTCATGTCTGATTTTGAACGTACCATGTTCATCTTCCTTTCTTCAACTCAAGCAAGCAGTCAGACTGGCTTTTAGTCTGATTTGACAGAGTTTGTCTTATTTTCTCAGTCTATTATTGTGCTAGATAAACAGATATGTGTAGAGTATTTAATCTCTATCCATTGTAGCTGCTTCTTTATTTTCTGTAAAGTGCATTTTAATATTATTCTGAAAGTATAACAGTAATATGTACCGTGTCCTACTATTTCATATTCTATAGAAACAAGATGGTGTGTGTTGTGGTTGGCTCTGGGCCAGCTCCTGCAACAGGGAATTTGGACTTTGGTTTAGGGGAATCCTCAGGGTCACAGAGACTTGTATTATTGCCAGCAGCTTCTGATAGTGAAGATTCATTGCCAAGGTCAGATGACGGGGAAGCAGAATCAGATGGAGAGATGGGTGCAGCCAGCTCATTAGTTATTGACCCCATTAGTGAGTCATCAGACTTGGAGGAGGATCAGTGGATAGATGCCTGTATGCGCAGGCTCATGACTAGAAGGGACCATCTACACAGGTATCATCGGAGATAAGGGAGAACACCGGTTGCTTAGGCAATTAGGTTAATGGGGTTGATGATAAATTACAGGCGTTGGGGAATAAGCGCATGTGGGTGTTTATTCGTTTGGAGAAGGATCATTGCCAAGGTTTGGACTATTCCAGGATTTTTGTTGACTCTTTGGACCATTCACAGTTAACTCTTGTGGACTCAAAGAAGGGAGAGTTGTGAGGAATCACAGCTGCCTTAATTGTTCTCGTTTGTTCCTGCTTTTGTCCACATTCCAGGACTGTTATCTGGGTGAGAGAAATTTGACTCTGCTTAAACGTGTGTGCTTTTAACACTGTTTCAGATAAACTACTTTTATTTCTTCTGGCCGGCATGTGTGTGTATGACTTTGCATTCCTCTCTCACTGGGGGCTGTTAACGAGAAGCCCAGCATAACAGTGTGAATGAAGAATTAAAAGAACTCTGGGAAGTTCATGAAGGTGCTTTGAAGGCTGTTTTAGCTATCAGTGTGTCTTTGCTTATGTACAGAGAAAATGTCTGCTGGGATCTTTGGTGAAGTATTGGAATCTGTTCAGAGGTGAAGGAGGGATCTTCCTCCTCTGCAGAAGAAGCGAGATCTATGAGATGTTGGCTTTCTATCTCTGCTTGTTCATCCCACTCCAATGCCTCCTGTTCTCCAATGCGCTGCTTAGGAGAGTCCAACATGGGTTATACTCTAGTCTTATTGGTAGGGACTGAGTTTAAAATTTAAATATTTAAATTGGCTATGCCCCCTAGCCGTCCTGGAGGGTTCAGTTTTTTAAACTCAGTCATAGAGTAGGGACGTAGGGACGTGCCTGCTTCTCAGATAGCTTTGCATTCCTCTCTCACTGGGGGCTGTTAACGAGAAGCCCAGCATAACAGTGTGAATGAAGAATTAAAAGAACTCTGGGAAGTTCATGAAGGTGCTTTGAAGGCTGTTTTAGCTATCAGTGTGTCTTTGCTTATGTACAGAGAAAATGTCTGTTGAAAACCTTCTGTTGTTTCAAGGGCTTTGGTGAAGTTTGTGATGCGTTGCCTCTTCTTGTTTTTTCCCATGTTGGTTAATTGTGAAAACCTCCAGTGTCCCGCTGATATTTTATATCAGTATCTTAGATTTGTTTAATATAATCCTTTGCACGAGTTATATTCTCATGTTTTACTACTCAATTTTAGCATATTATACTGCATTTTAACTTATTATTTATTCAAATTCCCTCTATTTTAGCCAATTTTATTGCATTTTAACCAGTCACAGTTTTATGACGACCGATGTGGTCCTTTTCCTCACTTTGATATGGTCGATTGACTAATCAAATAAGGTTGATATTGATATTGGTGAAGTATTGTGCCTGCATGTCTACTGGAGATTCTCAATCATATAAGGTCATGGTTGTCCCAAAGGTGCTTTTCCTCTTCAAAAGGAAACTGGACTTTCTTGGTTTTTATTCCTTTAAAAATGTTTTGCTTCTTCAAGTGAATGCTTCTTGGATGAGAAGTTAAGGTTTTCAAAGAAAGAAAGAAACAACAAAGTACAAATTCCCTTTTGAAAAAAAAGAGAGCACCTTTGACACGATTGTGTCTGTTTATACACAAACATGCACAGATTCCTAGGAACAGGTATTTGAAAGAGCCACATGAACTTCCAAGGACATAAGAATTTTAATATTTCAGAGACAAGATGTTTGCCAATACATCTCTTTCTAATGTTTTTCACAGGGGATTTTTCAGTGTTCCATGTTGCAAATGGGTATTTTAATTTCTCAGAAAATAATAGTCTAGGCCAGTGATGGTTAACCTTTTTTGGTACACATGCCAAAAGGTGTGTGTGTAGGCAGGGTGGGCAGCAGGCAGGAAGGGGTGGAACACAGTTCCACTGGTAGAAATGAAGATGTGTGCACAGCTCCAGCTGATTGGTGGCCGTCACTTCCTGGATTACTGGTCTCGGCTCAGCTCTCCTTTTTTCCCCTGCTGCTGCGTTCCTTGCTTTTTTTCTCTTTCCTCCTTCCTGGACTCAGACGAGCTTCCCTCTCTCCTGCCCAGCTCCCCTCCAGCCTCACACGACCACCTCCCGCCTGAGGTGCAAGCAAAAGGCATGGGTAGAAGCAGCCCTGGCAGAAATTATGCTTCTGGCAGCAATCTTTTGCCTAGCTACCCAGCCTGAGGCGGGAAGAGCGACCCAGGAAGGAGATCACGGGAAACGCGAAGCAAATTGTCACCCCAGCGAGCGACACTAGTAAGGTAGTAAGTCGAAGACTTAACAGTTCACTTGAACGATGATGATTGTTCAAGCCACTCCCACCTGGTCACATGGCCAGCAAGCCACTCCTACCCAGTCACATGACCATTAAGCCACACCCACAAAATAAATCACACCCACAATGTGGCAGTAGAAATTTTGGCTTCCCCGTTACTGTGTGTAGGTGTGCTAGCATGCATCCACATGCTCATATCTCTTCCCTCCCCTCCACGCATGTGCAACTCCCATGCTTCCCCCTGTGCATGTGTACATGTCCACTGGTAGGCAGTGGTGGGTTCCTACTGGTGCAGTCCAGAGTGCCTGGCTACTAACTGATGATACAATTTTTGGCAATCCGTCTCCATGTCGGAAGAAGCCCTCCCAGCTGCCCTCGTCTTAATGTCAATCTTTATTCTTCTTCCAAAACACAGCTGAGAAGCTCCTTCTCAGGAGACACTGGGGGAAAAAATTGCCAGAAATTGCATCATCGGTGGGGTCCTACCGGTGCGACCATGCCAGTGCTGGTAGATGAAAAAAAAGGCCCAAATTGGCAAAACGGAAGTGTGTTTTTCCAAACTTCCGGTTTGTCCGGTTTTGCCTCTGGGTTTAAGGGAAACTTCCCTGAAGCATCTGGAAGATGAAACAGCCTTTCCCAAGGCTGAAAATCAGCTGGCCAGCACACGCATGGGCGCTGGAGCTGAAACATGGAAAAGTCCTGTGAGTCCTCCCATATGGCTTTGCATGCCACCTGTGCGCCATAAGTTCGCCATCACGGGTCATGGAGCTTTTGCCTTTGATCCTAGGTATTGCTGGTTAGCAGTACAATATTATTTGTATATCTTTGAGATTTTAAGATAGAGTTGGCTGTATACAGATTAAAAACTATGCCCTGTTAGTCTGCCAATGTCACTTGAGTGGATGGGCCATAAAATGTGATTACATGATGAACAGATCAGGAAGCAGAACATTTCATTCCTTTTAGTACCACAAATGAGATCACCTATTCATGGCTTTACTTGATCTTCTATGTATGGGAAAAGAATCTTAGATTAGATTAGATTAGATTATTATTAGAGTTGGAAGAGACCTTGTAGGTCTCCTTTGACCCCTTGTTCAACAGGAATCCCTACACCATTTCAGACAAATGGCCATCCAATCTCCCCTCGAAAGTCTCAAGTGTTGGAGCTCTCACAACCTCTTTAGGAAAGCTGTTCCACTGGTTGATTACTCTTACCATCAGAAACTTCATCCTTATTTCCAGGTTGTTGTTGTTGTTGTTGTTGTTGTTGTTATTATTATTATTATTATTATTATTATTATTATTATTATTATTTATTAGACTCTCCAAGGACCTGGAGCAGCATAAAAGTCTAATAAAGGTTGAATCTCTCCTTCAACTTTCAGCTTTCATCCGTCATTCCTTGTCTGACCATCTGTTGCCCTGGAAAACAGCCTGACCCCCTCCTGTCTGTGACAGCCCCTCAAGTATTGGAACACTGCTATCATGTCTCCCCCTGGTCCTTCTCTTTGCCAGACTGGCCATGCTCAGTTCTTGCAACTACTCTTTGTAAATTTTATTTTTTCATATGTATGGAACAAATATCTTATATTTATTCCTTTCAATTTTATTAGGGATTCCATAGGTGTTGTGAATAAAAATATATAGTTTCATCCTTGCATCCATAACATTTTCATTAGGAATTAGTTGGGTATTTTGAATCAGAATATATAGCTTCACCCATGCAGAATAATGGAAAATGCAGAGCAACCTTGTATTAAATCTGCTGCATGTTCACCTAACCATCTCTAGCATTTTAAAGTTCAGTGTCACAACAATTCAGTGTTCTAGAAATAACTAGATTTTGCACTGCTGTGATCCAATAAACTACCTGAGCATTCAGTCCATCTGTAATGTCATTTTCTTTGATTTTAAAAGCAACAGATGAAAATAGTTGGGAATTTATTTCACAAATCACTATATTAAGAAAAGAAATATAGTTTAGATCACGAGCAAATTTAGAGTGAAAAAAATGTACAATATACATCTTTGTTGTAGGGCATCTGTAGCAGAGCAATTCTAATTAACTACCTACGAACAAGTTCGCTGAATAAAATAGTGGGTTTCCCCCCCCAACTAAATGCATATGATATTGCAACTTAAAACTGCAAAACGGGAAGGAAGTGCAGCTAATTGCTAAATAAAATGTGCATGAAAAGACCAATTGTTTGAATTCAAGATAGCAATTTCCCATTTGTTGTTAATCTTGCCCGTGATCTGTCTGAAATTATATTTATGAAAGAAGTTACAATTTCAGTACAAAAATACTCCTTGGAGATCGATATTCTGAGCTCTTGACTTGTGGGATCTGATGCTTGACTGGGCAGGTTTGGGGGATTCTGGAAGCTCTCTCAAGTTTCATATCACACCCTTCTTATGCCCCATAAGTCAAAGGGTGGGTTCGCATAGGATAGATAGTCCTCTGACTGTGATTACTTCACTTTTGTTTAATCCTAGCAATTTTAAGATGGAGCAGAATTCCCCAGTCCGACATCTTAAAGTTGCTACAATTCCGTCGTCTCCATTCCAACTTAATTATAGTTCATAAAATCATATACCAAAATGTCCTACCTGTTAATGACTACTTCATCTTCAACCACAACAACATACGAGCACGAAATCGATTTAAACTAAATGTCAACCGCTCCAAACTTGACTGCAAAAAACCCGACTTCAGCAACAGAGTAATCAACGCCTGGAATGCACTACCTGATTCTGTAGTTTCTTCTCCTAATCCCAAAACCTTTAACCTTAGATTATCTACAATTGACCTCTCCCACTTTCTAAGAGGTCTGTAAGGGGCGTGCATAAGCTCACCGTTGTGCCTACCGTTCCTGTCCTATTGTCTACCCTATAATTGCTAAGGTTAAATCTCTCCTTGGTCAGTTTTTGTCCATTATTCCTTATCTGGTCTTCTGGTGCTTTGGAGAACAGCCTAATCCCCTCCTGTCTGTGGCAGCCCCTCAAGTATTGGAACGCTGCTATCATGTCTCCCCTGGTCCTTCTCTTCGCCAGACTACCCATGCTCAGTTTCTGCAACCGCTCTTCGTATATTTTATTTTTTCATATGTATATTCATATTTATGGAATAAATATCTTACATTTATTCCATACAATTGTATTAGGGATTCCATAGGTGGTTGTGAATAGAAATATCATCCATGCATCCATAGCATTTTCATTAGGAATTCCTTGGGTATCCTGAATCAGAATATATAGTTTCAGTTTTTCGGCTCTTTGAACATGGACAGAAGGAAAGTCGTCCCTCTGCACATGAGCAGAAGCAAAATTGTACTGGGGGATTTGTGCACGCAACATTGTGGCGCGCATGCAGCACATCAGTAGGATAAGGTAAGGGGAACGGGAATTCTGGGAGTTAAAGTCCAGATATCTTCAAGTTGCCAAGGTTGGGAAACACTGTATCTAGTCCAATCCTCTGCTTATGCAGGAAACCCTACACTACTTCAGACAAATGGTTATCCAACATTTTCTTTAAAATTTCCAGTGTTGGGGCATTCACAACTTCTGGAGGCAAGCTGTTCCACTGATTAATTGTTCTAACTGTCAGGAAATTTCTCCTTAGTTCTAAATTACTTCTCTCCTTGTTCAGCTTCCATCCATTGCTTCTTGTTCTACCCTCAGGTGCTTTGGAGAATAGTATATAATACTATAGTATATAATAGTATATAAACAGTCCCTTATTGCAAACCCCAAGATATAATGGAGAATTTCCTTGCAATTTTAAAGACGAGAATTAGTGTCTGGAAATTTAAGGGATAGTGAACGAAGGAGAAAAAAAATATGGTCCCAAGCAAGCAAATAGGACAGCTGTATTCTTTAATTGTGCCAGATTAATAAAATGTAATTTTTTACAGCCCGTTTGCAACAGGCCACTGGGGAATACATTTTATTACCGTTTGGGGTGTCTTCTAGTTAATAAATTCATGTCTTTTGAGGATAAGCATTCAAATCCCAGATACAAGTTTATTAAAATTGTAATAGTTCTTGGAGACCATAAAAGGAAATGAAGTGCGCAAAATGTGCATTTCCAGAGCACAGCTTTCAAACCATTTTTTTACATGACTAATTTTCAACATCTCCAGCAGAGGCCGTGCAGTGTGGCTGAAATTAAATAATAAATATTTAACCAACTGCGGTTCCTTATCTACACGCCTCCCAAATATTGCTGCCTTTGCCCTTAATCCTTCATTAAACCATAAATGTTACAGCACTAGTGACGTTGTTTAGAGTCAGAATAAGATTTCAAATTGTTTTTTTTAACAGTGAAAATTAAGAGTAGCTTACTGTAAAAGGTCACTATATAATAATAATAATAATAATAATAATAATAATAATAATAATAATGCCCCCACCCTCCTTACCGTTCGTAAACTCCTTAAAACCCACCTCTGCGTCCAGGCCTGGGGGAATTGAGATATCTCCCCCAGGCCTATGTAATTTATGTATGGTATGTTTGTGTGTATGTCTTGTTTTTAAATCAGGGGTTTTCAGATATTTTTAAATATTAGATTCGTTATTGTACATTATTTTTATTAATGTTGTGAGCCGTCCCGAGTCTACGGAGAGGGGCTGCATACAAATCTAATAAATAATAATAAATAAATAATAGTAATAATCTGACCAGTCTTATGCTACTTGGAAGATTCTGAATAGGTTTAGAGCCTAAATGTAAAGCTGATATGATCAAGTTGTGGCTCTTAGCTATGCAAATGTGTAAAAACATATAGTCCGCCCATCTCAATGGAGGGGTACTATTGGTATGGAGATACTATCAGTCGACGCCATCATACCGGTAGCAAAAATTGAGTTGTGCATACAGCTCCGCGTCTCTGGCATATGTGTGTGCACGTCCAAGTGAGATTTTGCTTGTGCACATTCACAGGGAGCAAAATCTTGAGATTTTGCGCGTGTAACATTTTGAAATTTTTTTGTTTTCATGCATGCATGGAAGCGGAAAAAAAATCACTGCAATATCTCTCACGTCTCCTTGCATGAGTGCATGGAGTAATGGGCAGCCAAAATTTTTACTGCCACACTAGAAACATAGAAGATTGACGGCAGAAAAAGACCTCACGGTCCATCTAGTCTTCCCTTATACTATTTCTTGTATTTTATCTTAGGATGGAAATATGTTTATCCCAGGCAGGTTTAAATTCAATTACTGTGGATTTACCAACCATGTCTCCTGGAAGTTTGTTCCTAGCATCTACTAGTCTTTCAGTAAAATAATATTTTCTCACATTATTTCTAATCTTTAGCCCAACTAACCTCAAATAGTGCCCCCTTGTTTTTGTGTTCACATTCCTATTGAAAACACTTCTCTCCTGAACCTTATTTAACCCTTTAACATATTTAAATGTTTCGATCATGTCCCCCCTTTCCCTTCTGTCCTCCAGACTATACAGATTGAGTTCATTAAGTCTTTACTGATAGGTTTTATGCTTAAGACCTTCCACTGTGGGTGTGGTTTATTTTGTGGATGTGGCTTAATGGTCATGTGGTTTGCCAGCCCTTTGAGCAGGTGGGAATGGCTTGAATGATCATCATCATTCAAGTGAACTGTTAAGTCCTCTACTTACAACCTTACCAGTGTCGCTCACTGGGGTGACAATTTGCTTCGTGTTTCCTGTGCTTCCTTACTGGGTTGCCCCCCCCCCACTTCAGGCTGTGTAGCTAGGTGAACGGGTACTGCCACAAGCATAAATGCTGTCTACGCTGCTTCCACCCATGCCTTCTGCTTGCACCTCAGACAGGAGGTGGCCGCAGGAGGTTGGAGGGGAGGCAGGCAGGAGAGAGGGAAACTCATCCGAGGCCAGGAAGGAGGAAAGAGGAAAAAAGCAAGGAGCGCAGATGCAGCAGCAGGGGAAAAAAAGGAGAGCTGAGCCGAGACCAGTAATCCAGGAAGTGACAGCCGCCAATCAGCTGGAACTGCACAAACATCTTCATTTCCGCTGGTGGAACTTCATTTCCTGCCTTTTGCCCAACCCTGGTAACCCATGTGGTAACCCCCGCCTGGACCATCTGCTGGTATGTCAGCTACTACCCAGAAACATGTACTGATAATGACTTATTTTTGGCCAATGACAAAGTCAAGAAGGCGGCTTCATTCTGGCAATGTAAAGTTTGGAAGAAGAAGAATCTGAAGGAGGATGGCATAGATGCTCTAGACATATATCTTATCTCTCCTAATGATGACCATTTCACTAATCATGTTGGTCTTGTTCAATATTTACAGAGGCTCTAAAATATATCTCAGTACCCAGACATAATTACTGTACTCCTACTGACAGAAGAAAAAGGATAGCTACAATTTGCTAATTTCTTCCAGATGAGTCAGTCAATAGCTTTTTCATATTGATGGGCTTTTAGTGTCAGATAACTTTACTTCTGATCACTTTTGGTAATACAGTGATCCCTCGGTTAGCGCGGGGGTTACGTTCCAAGACCTCCCGCGCTAACCGATTTCCGCGTTATACTGGATGCGGAAGTAAAAAACCTTCTGCGCATGCGCGCCCTGGCCGCACATGCGCAGAAGGTGGAGCGACGCTGGAGCGGCAGAGCCGAGCACGCCTTCCGCCCGGGAAGTCCTGCCCCTTCATCCCCACCCCTCGCCCCTGTGGTCGGCGGGGATGAAAGGGCAGGACTCCCTGGGTGGAAGGCGTGCTCGGCTCTGCCGCTCCAGCCCCTTTCGGCCGAGCCTCCCTAGCCAAGCGACTGCCTTCCGTCGCAGCAGGGAACATCGGCGCAGGAGGCAGGAGAGGACCGGGCGACCGGAGAAGCAGCGCTGCCGCCGCCATGCCTGGCTCGACTTCCCTGGCTGCTTGGCCGGGGAGGCTCGGCCGAAAGGGGCTGGAGCGGCAGAGCCGAGCACGCCTTCCACCCAGGGAGTCCTGCCCTTTCATCCCCGCCGACCACAGGGGCGAGGGGTGGGGATGAAGGGGCAGGACTTCCCGGGCGGAAGGCGTGCTCGGCTCTGCCGCTCCAGCCCCTTTCGGCCGAGCCTCCCCGGCCAAGCGGCAGCCTTCCACCGGGAGGCTCAGCATTCCGTCAGTCGTAGCGCTGGCTGTCAACTTTTCTTTTTAGCACTGGGGAGGCAAGTCAGCTCCTGCCCAGTTTTAAAAAGAAAAGTTGACAGCCAGCGATTGTTCCGCTGCCGCCAGCATGGCCTGGCTGGCAGCGGAAGATGTAACGGAGCCCACGGGGGATTCGCCTTCCTCCCACCCGCAGCCGAGACTAATCGTGGGCTCCTTCGCAACCTCGGAGAGCTTCCGGGGCATGAAAGCTCACGAAAACCAGGAAGCTCTCCGAGGTTGCGAAGGAGCCCACGATCAGTCGGCTGCCGGCGGGAGGAAAGCGAATGCCACGGGGCTGGGCTCGGCTCCCCCCTCGGCTCCCCCCCTTACCAGCCCCGCCGCGGAAGGCTCCATTCTGTTCCCTGCCGGCCCGATTGAGCGGCCGGCGGTCTCCATTCAGGGAACAGAATAAAAAAAAAATTATTTTTTAATATTTTATTTTTTTAAATAATATTTTTTGAAAAACCGCGTTGCAGCGTTTCGCGCTAATCGAGAACGCGCAAGTCGAGGGACCACTGTATTCAGATTTGTTCATCCATCCATCTGTTGCATCCGCCTATTAATTTATCATTTTAAAACATTTTATTTTATTTATTTATTTTGTCCAATAAACAATAATACACAATGAAGGTCATAGAGGATATAGTAGAGAAGAAATACGAGATATAGGAGAGACTATAGGACAGGGGACGGAAGGCACTCTAGTGCGTTTATGTACGCTCCTTATTGACCTCTTAGGAATCTGAATAGGTCAACCGTGGATAATCTAAGGGTAAAATGTTGGGGGTTAGGGGATGATGCTACAGAGTCCGGTAATGAGTTCCACGCTTTGACAACCTGATTACTAAAGTCATATTTTTTACAGTCAAGTTTGGAGCGGTTAATATTAAGTTTAAATCTGTTGTGTGCTCTTGTGTTGTTGTGGTTGAAGCTGAAGTGGTCTTTGACAGGCAGGACATTGCAGCATATGATCTTGTGGGCAATACTTAGATCATGTTTAAGGCGTCGTAGTTCTAAGCTTTCAAGACCCAGGATTGTAAGTCAAGTTTCGAAGGGAATTCTGTTTCAAGTGGAGGAATGCAGGGCTCTTCTTGTGAAGTATCTTTGAACATTTTCAAGGGTGTTAATGTCTGAGATGCGATATGGGTTCCAAACAGATGAGCTGTATTCGAGGATGGATCTGGCAAACGTTTTGTAAGCTCTGGTAAATAGTGTGAGATTTTCAAAGCAGAAGCTACGTAGGATTAGATTAACAACTCTTGAGGCCTTCTTAGCGATGTTGTTGCAGTGGGCTTTGCCACTTAAATATTTAGTTATTAGTATTCCGAGGTCCTTGACTGAGTGGGGATTGTCTGTGATAATTCATGTGCAAATACGTTGTTGGAGAGTATACCACGATCTTATTTCTTAAAACAATTTTTAAAAACATATTTTGATGTTCTCTGATTTTTCTTCAGCCAAGAATTATTTTTTAATATATATTTGCGGTGCAACAGTCATGAATCAAGATAATTTAGAGCGGAATGTGCAAACGTATATTACATGGGACAATCATTAGCTTTCCTTCTTTTCTTTTGCATAGGTAATGCTGCTAATTTTTGAGATGCTTTGTGCTTATGCATTGGGCTAAGTAGTGCTGCACAAGGGACCAATAACAAGATCATCAAATTAACATTACTTATAAGAAGTGATATGTTGGGGTTGAATCATATTTGAAACCCATGCCATATAACTAGGAAGATGTCTTTTTAAATAGGCAACATTTCACCTTAGGGAACTCTAATCAGGACAATAGTGACATTTTTCTTCCATATTATGACTCACGTTCCAGTCTTGTGCTACATGCTAAATGTACAGAAATCTGGATGTTGAAAATACTTGGTTTAAAAGTCATGCAAACATTCCCTTTCACAAGAAAGTCATATCCTCAAACTACTGTATTAGAAAAGAAAGGACATGCTATGTCAGCTTTGAAATAATTGTTTCAAAATTAATTGGCATCCAGGAAGACAAAATAATTGAAAAGCTATCCTTCAGATCATAACCAAAGCCAAAGCAGAGTAGCTTAAGCATCTGATTTAAATAGACCTATAGACTAGCAGTGTTTCCCAACCTTGGCAACTTGAAGATATTTGGACTTCAACTCCCAGAATTCCCCAGCCAGCGAATGCTGGCTGGGGAATTCTGGGAGTTGAAGTCCAGATATCTTCAAGTTGCCAAGGTTGGGAAACACTGCTATAGAGAACCAGTTGGGTATAACAATCATATTTATCTATCTATCTATCTATCTATCTATCTATCTATCTATCTATCTATCTATCTATCTATCTATCTATCTATCTATCTATCTATTGTTAGAGTTGGAAGGGACCATGCGGGTCATCAAGTCCAACCCCCTGCCTAAGCAGGAACCCTATAGCATCCCAGCCAAATGGCAGCCCAATTTCCTCTTCAAAATGTCCAGAGTATTGGAGTTTACAACGTCCGCTGGTAGGTTGTTCCACTGGTTGATCATTCTGACCATCAGAAAGTTTTTCCTTATTTCCAGGTTGAATCTTTCCTTGGTCAGCTTCCAGCTGTTGTTCCTCGTCTGGCCCTCCGGTGCCCTGGAGAATAGAGTGATCCCCTCCTCTCTGTGGCAACCCCTCGTATACCTGTAGACTGCTATCATGTCCGCTCTGGCCCTCCTTTTCTCTAGGCTATCCATGCCCAGTTCCCGCAGTCTCTCTTCGTAAGTCTTGGTTTCTAGTCCCCTGATCATTTTGGTTGCTCTTTTCTGCACTTTCTCCAGAGTTTCAATGTCTTTTTTGAAGTGTGGTGACCAGAACTGAACACAGTACTCCAGGTGTGGTCTGACCAGGGCGTAGTAGAGTGAGTAATTAAGAGAGCAGGCTACAAATTGGGAGAGTTCTGGTCCCACCCTAGATACTGTTCTATCCCAAGCCTACACAGATTGAAAACAAAGGAGGAATCCACACACTGATGTTTTGAATAGAAAGCAGCATTTATACAAGCCAAATTCATGCATGCCAGGGCATCTTGGCAGCTTCTCAGTGAGGGGAGTTAAAAGATATCAGTCCAGCTGCTAGGCTGCTGCCGCAGATCAAAGCTAATTATGCACTCGTTCATGAGATAGAGCAGGGGTCCCCAAACTTTTTACACAGGGGGCCAGTTTACTGTCCCTCAGACTGTTGGAGGGCCGGACTATAAAAAAAACCTATGAACAAATCCCTATGCACACTGCACAAATCTTATTTAAAGTAAAAAACAAAATGGGAACAAATACAATATTTAAAATAAAGAAGTAATTAAATAATTAAGTAATAAAGTAATTTATACTTCTTTATTAACAAGTAAATTTAAACTTAAATCAACAAACCCCCTCCATTTCTCCTTCCTTCCTTCCTTCCTTTCCTCCCTCACTCCTTCATCTCCATTTCTCTCTTCCCTCTCTCTTTTCTTCCTTCTCTCATTTGTTTCATTTTCCTCTCCCTTGTTTTCTCTCCATCATTTTCTCATTTTTCTCTTTTCTCTCTCTCACTTTCCATCTGTCCCCCCTTTCTCTCTTCCTCTCTATCTCTCCCTCTTTCTCTCTCTCATTCTTTCTCTGTGCCTCTCTCTCTTTTTCTTTGTCTCACTCATTCTCTTTCTCTCTCCCTCTTTGTATCTCTCCCTCTTTCTCTCTCTCCCTTTCTCTCTATCTCGCTCCTATCCTCCCCGCCCCTTGCCTCTGTACCGCCTCCTCGCTCAGCAGCAGACCGCGGTGAGTTGACAGGAGATTCGGGAGCTTATTATATCTATTGATAAAATCTTGTGGGCTGCTGCGGGCCGGATAAATTGCCTCAGCGGGCCGCATCCGGCCCCCGGGCCGTAGTTTGGGGACCGCTGAGATAGAGTCTCCAGTTTCATTGACTTACATGTCCAGCTTCGCAGTCTCTCTGCAGAAAAGGCACTTTTACTCCAAGGATTTCAGCTGAGAAATAACAGTTGGCTAGTGTAACATAGAAGGGACCCCAAACATCAACAGACTCCATTACAAAATGCTAAAACTCCAGTAGATGGACAAGCTCTGACTCCTCATTGATTGTTCATAAAACATACCTAATTTTAATTCACATTTACTATTGCAACTACAACTGCATGAAGGACAGTTACAATCCCCACCTGTTTTCCTGTTGGACAGAAAGATTTTTTTTTTAAAAAGTAAAAATTTGGCAACTGAGGTTAAGAAGAGATGTGGAATTTGTTTCTTATCTCCATTAGAACTGAGTAGAAATCTTTAGGGAACTGGCAGGAAGTTCTAGCAAAACTAAAAATAGGGTTGTCCAACCTTGACAACGAGGGAACTTCATCTCCCAAAGTTCCTCAACTAGTTGTGTAGCTAACCATTTGCCTCTGTCAGTAGAAGTATTCTAGTTATGTCAGGATATTGAGATATATTTTAGAATCTTTGTAAATCGTTGACTTACAGGTCTTAAAATTCCCAAGGGTAGACACCCCTTTATGAAAACTTTCCTGAAATCATAAATCACATATGCTCCATGAGCTGCCCTGGCAGATTAGTCTCCAGTCACAATTCAAAGTGTTGGTTATAGAAACATAGAAGTCTGACGGCAGAAAAATACCTCATGGTCCATCTAGTCTGCCCTTATACTATTTCCTGTATTTTATCTTAGGATGGATATATGTTTATCCCAGGCATGTTTAAATTCAGTTACTGTGGATTTATCTACCACGTCTGCTGGAAGTTTGTTCCAAGGATCTACTACTCTTTCAGTAAAATTATATTTTCTCATGTTGCTTTTGATCTTTCCCCCAACTAACTTCAGATTGTGTCCCCTTGTTCTTGTGTTCACTTTCCTATTAAAAACACTTCCCTCCTGAACCTTATTTAACCCTTTAACATATTTAAATGCTTCGATCATGTCCCCCCTTTCAATCATGTCCCCTCTCCAGACTGTACAGATTGAATTCATTAAGACTTTCCTGATACATTATTACCTATAGAGCCCTACATGGCTTAGGGCCAGAATATTTATGGGACCATCTCCTGCCATATACTTCCCAGAGACCAATAAGATCACAAAGGGTTGGCCTTCTCCGGGTCCCATGGACTAAGCAATGCAGGTTATCGTGACTGTGGGGGAGGGCCTTATCGGTGGCCGCCCCAGCTCTATGGAATCAACTCCCCCCCGATGTCCATACTGCTTCCACCCTGCTGGCCTTCCAAAAGGCTACGAAAACCTGGTTTTGCCGGCAGGCCATGAACTTTACATCTCTCGTGGCCAAATTGTATTGAATGGTATGTACTGAATGTGTGGATTGGATTGTTGAGTTGTGGGTTTTAACTGGGGTTATTATTTTAATTTATATTTGACTTCTTTTTATTGTAAAGTGCATTTTTATATTGTTGTAAGCTGCCCTGAGTCCTTCGGGAGTGGGCAGCATAGAAGTAGAATATATAATAATAATAATGATAATGATAATGATAATGATAATGATAATAATAATAATAATAATAATAATAATAATAATAATAATAATAATAATATAGCTGTTTTGAAAGCAATATCAAGCCCAAGAAACAGGAACATCTCTAAACACAATCAAGAAATGAAATTTCAGACTTATCAAATAAATGGACTCTTAATGCAAATATTTCAGGAAAAAGAAGTGCAAAAGAGTTCACCATAATGAACTCATTCATATAAGAGGACTAGAAGTCAGTTCCTATCCCAGCTTCTAAGATTCTGTATTCTAACCCAAACCTCTTGGCATTAAAACTCACTGAAGAAACTTTTTGTGAATCATAATTCTCTGATTCTGTGCTACAGTTCAGGGCTTGACATGGGGATGATTACGTTAAAGAAACAAAATCTCAGATTAATGAAGAAACAGTAAGCGGATAGACCCTTAGGATAGCAAAACAGCAGAGGCTGATTATTTTATCCAGTTGCCTTGAACAAATAAATTAACTGTCAGAAATTTGCTTCATTTGGGAAAAGAAATTACCATATGCAAGTTCCATAAAGAAAAGCCCTTATATTCAGTTTTGCTCCTTTTGTTATTTACTTGACCATGAATCCTTCTTCCACAAGAACAGAAACATGTCAGGAAAAGTATATAATTTCTATTGTATCTTTTAAAAAAGTACTTTTTCATCTCTATGGGTTAGTATGCATCTTCCTCAAACTCATGTCCTCTATCGGAGATTTGACAATTTAAGAGTTTGTGGTAGTATGGATTGAAGTGAGGGCTCTATTAGCATTCTCTATTGCTTGGTTCTTCTCCATTGGTAAGAGTATTGGATCTTGAGAATTGATTGTTGCTGGTTTATCTATGATCTTGTGCCTCATATCCACTACTGTGCTTGATAGTAGACGGAATAGTGACATTCCAGCTTTAGGCTTTGGCTACACATGCAGCTGTTTCTCAATTAATAATAATAATAAAAATAATAATTTATTGGATTTGTATGCCGCCCCTCTCCATAGACTCGGGGCGGCTAACAACAATGATAAAAACAACATGTGACAATCCAATAATAAAACAGCTAAAAAACCTTATTTATAAAAACCAAACATACACACAAACATACCATGCATAACTTGTAATGGCCTAGGGGGAAGGAATATCTCAACTCCCCCATGCCTGGCGGTATAAATGAGTCTTGAGTAGTTTACGAAAGACAGGGAGGGTGGGGGCAATTCTAATCTCCGAGGGGAGTTGGTTCCAGAGGACCAGGGCTGCCACAGAGAAGGCTCTTCCCCTGGGGCCCGCCAAACGGCATTGTTTAGTCGACGGGACCCGGAGAAGGCCAACTCTGTGGGACCTTATCGGTCGCTGGGATTCGTGCGGTAGCAGGCGGTTCCGGAGGTAATCTGGTCCAATGCCATGTAGGGCTTTAAAGGTCATGACCAACACTTTGAATTGTGACCGGAAACTGATCGGCAGCCAATGCAAGCCACGGAGTGTTGAAGAAACATGGGCGAATCTTGGAAGCCCTACGATGGCTCTCGCGGCTGCGTTCTGCACGATCTGAAGTTTACGAACACTTTTCAAAGGTAGCCCCATGTAGAGAGTGTTGCAGTAATCGAATTAGTGTGGATGTAGGTCTTTTGTCCATCCATATGTCCACTGTCTGGGGTTTAATTTGCTCTACATATACAGTTGTGCATGCACTGTCTTCCTTTAATAAACATGCTTTCTACCATAGCTTCTGTTTTTCAGCACATTCAGTACATATTTTTAAATAACAAAAAAATAAGATTGCAAAACATAGATGATGGAATATAAGCTCATTTTTGTTCATTTATTGCAGAGATGGGGAAGTTACAATTCTCTGGCTACTGCTGAACTATAATGAATTGGAAATAAAAATACCATTTCACTATGGCTTAGTTAATAAAAACAAATAAACAACTATTCAATCCAATTTGCTTCAGAATAGTCATAAAGAAATCTTTTGCTAACTAATCAACAGCACTTAGTCATTTGCTAACATTGTGCATGATTTCTAATTACTGGTCTAGTTTGTCACTATTTAAAACAATCAAAGATAATTGCCCATATATAGATTTTCTCGTGGGCTGCAGTGATATTTTTAGTTGTATTGTTCCAGTTTCTTTTTTAAAACCCCAAACTTCTCTGAACCATTACATCTTAAATTGGACTTTGAAAAGAAATATATTGTATTAAAATAATTAAGGGGAAGAGAACATTCTACTGAACAGCTTTTAAAAAAACAACAACAACAACAGCAGCAAGGACAATGTCATGGTCTTTATTTTGTGATCCCTGGAGATTTCTTTGAGTCAACTTTTTTGTAAATGAAGCTTTGATTTAAAAAAGAATATTCTTTCTTATAGCTGCATTACATCAGTAATGCAGCTATAAGAAAGCTATAATACATCAGGTCTGTATTTGTTTCCCTTTAGTGAAAATCAGCAGTTAAATCAAGGAAATGGAGCACCTCCTTTATGAAACCAGGTTGCAACACCTTGGTCTCTACAGTCTTGAAAGATGGCATATAAGAAGTGACTTGATGGAAGTGTATAAAATCATGCATGGGATAGAGAAAAAAAAATTCTCTACCAATACGAGGACAAGGGAGCACTCCCTAAAGCTCATAGGTAAAAAAGTGAGGACAAATCAAGGGAAATATTTCTTCACCCAGAGGGTCATTGGCTTATGGAATTCACTTCCAGAAGAGGTTGTGACAGCTGTAAGCCTTGATAGCTTCAAGGCAGGATTAGACAGATTCATGGATGCCAAGTGTATCGGTGGTTATTGAAACAGATGTCTATGTTGGTTGAGGCAGGCAGGATTCCCTTGAGTACCACTTGTTGGGGGTCAAGGGAAAGGGAGGGTTTTGCCTTCTCTTTCTGCTCAAGATCCCCATGTACAATTGGTGGGCCACTGTGTGACACAGAATGCTGGACTCGATGGGCTTTGGCCCAATTCAGCATGGCTCTTCTTATGTTCTTATAAAATGCTCCTGCTTCGCTTGTGCCTATCGGTCGCCGGAGAGCTGGTCGCGAAGGGACCGTGAGGCTCCACCCACCCACCCGGACACTTCCATTTGGGTTCTTTTATCCTCTGGGCATACTCAGATCATTCTGTGCATGTGCAGAGGGTAAAAGAATCCAAATGGCAGTGTCTCGGTGGGTGGGTGGAGTCTCATGCTCCCTTCGCAACCACCGCTACAGCGACCAATAGGCACAAGCGAACCGGGAACATTAAAATGTACTGTCTGAATACAATAATTAATATAAAATAGTTAGTGGGCTGTATAAATATCTTGATAGTGAGGAATTTCTAGTCATTTTATTTGAAATGTATTTTTTTTTCTTATTTGGCTATTTTACATTTTCCACCCTCATGTCCGTTTCCTTTCTTCTTATGGAAATTCTTCCTATGTGAAGCTTTATATAGACTTTTGAATTGAAACATAGGAGAGAAGGGGGAAAGAAAATTTGAAAGCTCAGTGGTAGAGTTAGGACAGTTCCTCTGTAGAAGGGAAATTAGCATTTGATCACAGGATTTCAAGAGGAACTGATGTCACTAAAATTGTGCTGTGTCTATAATTGTATGTATCAGTTATGATGATTTCTAGAAAAGGATGCTCTAACGTAGTCCTTGGTTATCATTTATTTAAATTACTGAGTGTGGTCTACATAGGTTGTCCTTATATATGTGGAATGCAATGGCTCAAGTACTTATAGAGACTTCTGGTTTCACTATAACTGATTGCAGGGTTTATCTATCTATCTATCTATCTATCTATCTATCTTTATCTATCTATCTATCTATCTATCTATCTATCTATCTATCTATCTATCTCTATCTATCTATCTATCTATCTCTCTCTCTCTCTCTCTCTCTCTCTCTCTCTCTATCTATCTATCTATCTATCTATATCTATCTATCTACCTATCTATCTTTATCTATCTATCTATCTATCTATCTATCTATCTATCTATCTATCTATCTATCTATCTATCTATCTATCTATCTACCTACCTACCTACTTCTGGTTTCACTATAACTGATTGCAGGGTTTATCTATCTATCTATCTATCTATCTATCTATCTATCTATCTATCTTTATCTATCTATCTATCTATCTATCTATCTCTCTCTCTCTCTCTCTCTCTCTCTCTATCTATCTATCTATCTATCTATCTATCTATCTATCTATCTATATCTATCTATCTACCTATCTATCTTTATCTATCTATCTATCTATCTATCTATCTATCTATCTATCTATCTATCTATCTATCTATCTATCTCTATCTATCTATCTATCTATCTTTATCTATCTATCTATCTATCTCTATCTATCTATCTATCTTTATCTATCTATCTATCTATCTATCTATCTATCTATCTATCTATCTATCTATCTATCTATCTATCTACCTACCTACCTACCTACCTACCTACCTATCTTTATCTATCTATCTGTCTGTCTATCTATCTATCTATCTTCTATCTATCTATCATCTATCCATCTATCCATCCACATCTTAAGTTACCAAATTTGAGAAACATTTCTGTGGATCATGACTCTTGAGTTTTTGCATTTAAGGCAATTGTTTAAGAAGTAATAATGAAGAACTGGGCATAGTTATGAGGTTATTATTCTCCCTTTATTTTCTTTTAAAAATTGCATATTTATAAAGATGCCATTCACAGGCTGTCACTGTTTTGCTCTAGGTCTTACACGGATCTTTGTTATATTCTGTCATGCTCTATTTAAATTGCACAGAATGCTGAGACCTAAGAATAAACAACTGTGAGGTTTAGTGTTGCCAGTGAAATTTTGCCTAAAGTTAAATTTGAAGTGAATTTTGGATTTCCTGCTCAAAAATTGAGGAGGCGTGAGGGAAGATTTATGAAACTTGCAAAATGTCTCATATTTTACACAATCTTAGATTTTTTTTCTTTTCTCTTCCTATTACTGGAAAGTTTTTGCTAATAAGATGATTATGTTAGAAAATTAGTTCTGGAGACCTCACCTACAAAAAGATATTGACAAAATTGAACGGGTCCAAAGACGGGCTACAAGAATGGTGGATGGTCTTAAGCATAAAACGTATCAGGAAAGACTTAATGAACTCAATCTGTATAGTCTGGAGGACAGAAGGAAAAGAGGGGACATGATCGAAACATTTAAATATGTTAAAGGGTTAAATAAGGTTCAGGGGGGAAGTGTTTTTAATAGGAAAGTGAACACAAGAACAAGGGGACACAATCTGAAGTTAGTTGGGGGAAAGATCAAAAACAACGTGAGAAAATATTATTTTATTGAAAGAGTAGTAGATCCTTGGAACAAACTTTCAGCAGACAGGAAATAGTATAAGGGCAGACTAGATGGACCATGAGGTCTTTTTCTGCCATCAGTCTTCTATGTTTCTCTGTCATGCAGAGGCCTTTTGCCCATTTTACAACTTTTCTTGTCACATTTCTTAAGCATATCGCCGAAGTTGTTAAGTTAGTAACACAATTGTTAAAATGAATCAGGCTTCCCCATTGACTTTGCTCACATGACCCTCTTTGCAATCATCATAAATGCAGGCCAGTTCATTAAATAGATGCTTGTATATTGAGTTCCCGCAGTCTTTCTTCGTAAGTCTTGGTTTCTAGACCCCTGATCATTTTGGTTGCTCTTTTCTGCACCTTCTCCAGAGTTTCAATGTCTTTTTTGAAGTGTGGTGACCAGAACTGAACACAGTACTCCAGGTATGGTCTGACCAGGGTGTGGTAGAGTGGTATTAAGACTTCCCTGGTCTTGGAGTGTATTCCCCTGTTGATGCAGTTTAGGATTGTGTTGGCTTTTTTGGTTGCTGCTGCACATTGTTGGCTTATGTTTAGTTGATAATCCACCAAGACTCCGAGATCTCTTTCACCGTCGCTACTGCTGAGAGGGGTTTCTCCGAGGTTGTATGTGTGTCCAGGTTTTTTTTTTACCTAGGTGAAGGATTTTGCTCTTGTCGATGTTGAACATAAACTTTAAGCATACAGACATCATGATGAATTTGGGACTTGGAGATTAATGTTAATTTCTTTAAAAAAAAATATCAGGCAGGTTTTTTTATCAGGTATTTAAAGAGTAGTACATTTACAACCTTTGATCTTGGTGTCTAAAATATAAAATCCCCAGAAGAGCAGAAGATATGATCAAGTTTAGTAACATTTTTCTTTTAACAAATTCTGCTTCCACTGATAAGTTTTTTTTCCCATTCAGTCAGGAAGCTGAAGGAAGGCTTCACTGTCTGTTTCTTTAAGAAATTTGCTGAGCCTTTCTTACTATGAGAAAACTTTGAGGTAATTAATCTAGAAGTACAGGAAGAATGTTTACGAAGGCTGTGTAAATGTTAGTATAAGTGAGAATGTTGTGTACATGAAGCAAAAAGATCAGATTTCTCCAGCGATCACCTGGGACAGTCTGATAATTAACATTTAATAATGTTGGGATTGTATTATTGAGCAAAGATATAATGTCACATATACCACATGTTGTTTCTAGTGTGGAAAACTGAACATTGGTTATAATTTATTGACTTTTAATTTAGGATATATTGAAACTTGAGCTAATCTTCCTTTCTCCCTCCCTTCCTTCATTATAATATCTTTTACTTTACAGCAGGGGTGCCAAACTCAATTTCATTGAGGACTGCATCAAGATTGTATTTTTGATTTTTGGGGGGGGGAGCATGGCCAACTTGACATCACTCACTTGTGTCAGGGGAGCCTGTGGTGGCCCGAGAGCTTTGCTAGCAAAAACATCTGAACTCCATTTTTGGATGTTACGGACTCTTGTAATCTTCTGCTGTGCCCATCCGAAACTCAGTTTTTGCTGGCAGAGGCACTGCAGGGTGGTTCTATGAGCTAGATCTAAGTTCCCTATGGGGTGGGTCTATCCCCTAGGCCAGTGATGGCGAACCTATGGCAGGGGTGCCACAGGTGGCACACAGAGCCATACCTGCTGGCAGGTGAGCCATTATTATTATTATTATTATTATTATTATTATTATTATTTATTAGATATGTATGCTGCCCCTCTCCGAAGACTCGGAGCAGCTCACAACAGCAAAGCACAGTACAAATCCAATGATTAAAACGGTTAAAACCCTTAATATAAAAACAGTCATACATCCCAAACAAACCATACATAAAACAGAATGGCCAGGGGGAATCAATTTCTCCATGCCTGGCGGCAGAAGTGGGTTTTTAGGAGTTTGCGAAAGGCAAGGAGGGTGGGGGCAGTCCTGATCTCCGGGAGGAGTTGATTCCAGAGGATCGGGGCCCTCACAGAGAAGGCTCTTCCCCTAGGTCCCGCCAGACGACATTGTTTTGTCGACGGGATCCGGAGAAGGCCAACTCTGTGGGACCGAATCGGTCGCTAGGATTCGTGCGGCAGAAGGCAGTCCCAGAGATATTCTGGTTCGATGCCATGAAGGGCTACTTCAGCTCCAACGTGCGTGTGTGTGCCGGCCAGCTGATTTTTGGCTCTCATAAAGGCTCCGGGAGGGCATTTTTGGCTTCCAGAGAGCCTCCAGGGGGATGGGGGAGAGTGTTTTTACCCTCCCCTGGCTCTAGGGAAGCCTTTGGAACTTGGGAGGATGAAACATGAGCCTAGTGGGACAACCAGAAGTTGAGAAAGAGGCCGTTTCCTGCTTCTAGAAGGTCTCCGGGGGGCAGGTGAAGCTGTTTTCGCCCTCCCCAGGCATTGAATTATGGGTGTGGGCACTCAAGCAAGCATGATAGCATGCATACATGCTCTTTCATTTGAATGACAAAAAGACTTCTAATTCACTTTCTTTGGATGGCGTTTTGAGTTTATTTACTTGCTGGAAAACAGCATAAGTATTTTTACAGGGTTTATGTTTTCAGCACACTGCAGTATTACCCCCTAAATTTCCCCCAAAGAGAAGAGATCATTGCACTCATAAGAAGTATAATTCCAGGTTCCCTTTATTCTACCAACACAATTGTTTTGAAATGTTCCTTCATTGTCTTTGTTTTCTTTCTTTTTTCTTTTTGAAAATAATTACCAGAAGCAATCTACGGTATTTCCCATCACATTGAAAGATGATAAATGACATAGAGGGGGGAAAATAATCACTAACATTTCTTTTAGGATACATGGGACTAGAGATATGTATATGAGGTGGAAAAGTCATAGAAAATTCACTCATTCTATTTATATAATTTATAATACATTCTCTCATCTGCAGATTCTGGGGGTTTAGCTAGAGGAACACAAGGAAGTACATTCAACTCTTTTGGCATCTTTGGCCTGTTATAACTTGAATTAATATAATATTAAGAGAATGACTTTGACTCTACTGACTTTGTCAACGGCTTCCCCATTGACTTTGTTGGTCAGAAGGTCACAAAAGATTATCATGTGACCCCCTTGAGACTGCAACTGTCATAAATAGTAACCAGTTGCCAAGCATCTGAATTTTGTTCACATGACCATTGAGATGCTGCAACAGTTGTAAGTGTGAAAAATGTTCATATGTCAGTTTTTCCAGTACCATTTTAACAGCTGCTGAGGAATCATTGAGTCTGCCATCTGCACCTCTATAAATGTCCGATTTGGTTCTGCAACCTAACAAGACAGACACAGACTTCAGAGGATAATCAAAACTGCAGAAAAAAACAATTTCTGCCAACTTGCCTTCCATTCAGTATATTGCACAAGTCAAAAAGAGGTTCGTGAAAATATTTACTGACCCCTCACATCTTGGATATACACTGTTTCAACTCCTATCCTCAAAACATAGCTACAGGGCACTGCACACCAAAACAACTAGACAGAAGAACAGTTTTTCCCCAAACGCCATCACTCTGCTAAACAACTAATTCCCTCAACACTGTCAAGCTATTTACTAAGTCTGCATTACTATTACTACTGGTTTTTTCCCATCATTCCTATCACCCATTTCCTCCCATCTATGACTGTACAACTGTGACTTGTTGCTTGTATCCTTAAGATTTTTATTAATATTGATTATTTGCTTATTTGACCCCTATGACAATCATTAACTGTTGCATCTCATGATTCTTGACAAATGTATATTTTCTTTTATGTGCACTGAGAGCATATGCACCAAAGTCAAATTCCTTGTGTGCCCAATCACACTTGGCCAATAAAGAATTTTGTTTTTTTCTATTCCAAGAACTCACTCATCGAAAGTTTTCTAAGTTGAGAAATAGCTGTTGACTATAACTATGAATTCTTTTATCAGAATTTATAATTGATATATTGGCCAAAAGTATTCATTCAAAATGCTATATTTTTAATAGTCTTTTTACTGTCTTTTTAAAAGAATTTTATCTCTCAGGAATTCACTGTTATTTCTATATGAAAGAAAGAGATAATAATGCTTTCTCTGGCATTAATGCCTTCTGTATGGTAACAGAACAACGAGTTACTAAAGCAATCACAGTCCATCTAAAGACAAGCACTTTTGAACGTTGGGTTCAAAAGTGCTTGTCTTTAGTGCTTACATTGGAAAAAGGCTTAAGGCAAATATAAAATTCAATTGAAATCAATTGGATTTAAGAACCCTTAACTAGATAGAATGAACAGACAGAATTTTGTCCAGTCAAAATCAATGACTCTCAGATTAATTGTACACATTATCCTTCTCCTTGTTTTTATTTTTAAATTATCAGGCTGAATTAGAGCAGTATTTCTCAATTATTTTCTATTATGTCCCCCCCAGGAAGAAGTAAACATTTCATGCCCCCCCAACTCTCCACTGGTACAATTGTTTGACTACCTACCAGACCGCCTTCTGCCGCACGAATCCCAGCGGCCGATTAGGTCCCACAGAGTTGGCCTTCTCCGGGTCCCGTCGACAAAACAATGTCCTCTGGCAGGACCCAGGGGAAGAGCCTTCTTTGTGTCAGCCCCAGTCATCTGGAATCAACTCCCCCCGGAGATTCGAACTACCGCTACCCTCCTTAAAATGTTGAAGACTCACCTTTGCCACCAGGCATGGGGGGACTAATCTCCCCCCTCCTTTTTTGCTGACCTTATTGTGTTTATTATGTTTTTTATTTAGTTGGGCTGAGTGTGTATGACTGTGTAATAGATAAGCTTTTATAATGTATTTTTAAATTAGTTTTTTCAATTTTTAGCATTAGATTTTTGCTATTGTGTTGTGAGCTGCCCCAAGTCTTCAGAGGGGAGCGGCATACAAATCTAAATAATAATAATAATAATAATAATAATAATAATAATAATAATAATAATAGTAATAATAATATTCCACATGCTTTCACTGAAAAAACTTAATTGGCTTATCAGCGTGATTGTGGTGTAATGTGTGTGAGTGACACCTTAATTTATTTGGCTTCATGCTGTCCGCTGCCAACATTTTTAGACTCAGTAAACATACCGGTTTTTTCTCGTCTCCCACCGTAGTCACAGGGAAGCCAAGCACTAAATATGCTTCATCATATTTCTTAATCTTAGCTTTCAGGAAGCTTACGTTTGTCTCATTATCTCCATCTCTCTCCTCCTTTGTTTTCATCCCTGTTCAATATTTTTCCATGATGTCTCTTAAGGGTTTGTTATTTGCACTTCATGTCTCCTATTCTGTGCTGTGTGCTATTGTTCGGTGCAAAAAACCCCCTACTTCCTGTGCAAAAAAAAAATCATGTTTCTTGGGGTCACGCTCACACTCCAAACATTGCTCTGTCTCCCCCCCCCCCCGACGGGGAAACTGCACCACTATTTGAGAAGCACAATTTATTTATTTATTTATTTATTTATTTATTTATTACTTAGATTTGTATGCCGCCCCTCTCCGAAGACTCGGGGCGGCTCACAACATGTAAAAACAAATCATAAGCAATCAGGCAAATTTAAAATATTTAAATATTTAAAAAACCCATATACTAACAGTCATACACACAGACATACCATGCATAAATTAAACGTGCCCAGGGGGAGATGTTTCAGTTCCCCCATGCCTGACGGCAAAGGTGGGTTTTAAGGAGTTTACGGAAGGCAGGAAGAGTAGGGGCAGTTCTAATCTCCGGGGGGAGTTGGTTCCATTACACAATGTGTAATCAGTTATTGTTATTTCTGTCAAATCACTAAAATTCAGCAAAAATATGTTTCACATCCAGAATATAGTTTGTCGGTTATGAAAAATTAACTGCCTTGGATATGGCCTTGAGTTGGGCCGAGAGGCAAAAGGAAGCATTAAGCTCCTCCCCTATTTTGGTATGTCAGGGTGATTCGACAATACTTCCCTGGTACAAAGCTGAAAGGATGAGATCCTGTGGCCTAGAATTTAATTCTCTGACTTGTAAGGCAGAGACTACAGGTTCAAATCCCAGTGAGGGTATGGCTAGCTGATGAGAGGAAACAACCTCAAAATAGATCTAGACTAGTCTCCCTTCATTTTCAATTCAGTAAAAATATGTTACATATATCTATGAAAACACATATATATACATACACACTGCTTAAAAAAATAAAGGGAACACTCAAATAACACATCCTAGATCTGAATAAATGAAATATTCTCATTGAATATGTTGTTCTGTACAAAGTTGAATGTGCAGAACAGCATGTGAAATTGATTGTCAATCAATGTTGCTTCCTAAGTGGACAGTTTGATTTCACAGAAATTTGATTTACTTGGAGTTATATTGTGTTGTTTAAGTGTTTCCTTTATTTTTTTGAACAGTGTGTGTGTGTGTGTGTGTGTAATACATACGCCTAATTGTGGTATGATCAAATACAAGAAATTAAAACTAAATCAATGAATTTGTCTCTCTTTCACACACACATAGAAGATTGATGGCAGAAAAAGACCTCTTGGTCCATCTAGTCTGCCCTTATACCGTTTCCTGTATTTTATCTTAGGATGGATATATGTTTATCCCAGGCATGTTACTGTGGATTTACCAACCACATCTGCTGGAAGTTTGTTCCAAGGATCTACTACTATTTCAGTCAAATAATATTTTCTCACATTGCTTCTGATCTTCTAAGCTCAGATTGTGGTCCCTTGTTCTCGTATTCACTTTCCCATTAAAAACACTTCCCTCCTGAACCTTATTTATCCCTTTAACCTATTTAAATGTTTCGATAATTTCCCCTCTTTCCAGTGATGGGCTAACAAAAATTTTACTACCACACTGTGGGCGTGGCTTATGCATTTTGTTTCAACATCTTTCAGTGCAAATTGGGTGCTCTTGGTTGGAGCTCCAAATTTTACTACCTGTACTGCATACCTGAACATAGCCATAGGAGCCCATCACTGCCCCTTTCCCTTCAGACCCCCAGACTTTACAGATTGGGTTCATTAAGTCTTTCCTGATAAGTTTTATGATTAAGACCTTCCATCATTTTTGTAGCAACCCCCCCCCTCTGTGTATGTGTTTATATTACCCTGTTTCCCCGATAGTAAGACACCCCCGATTGTAAGATGTATTGGGGGTTTCAGGGGGGGTCGGCTAATATAAGCCATACCCCGAAAGTAAGACATATGTCTTACTTTCGGGGAAACACGGGGGGTATTGCCGCCTCCCTCTCATCTAGCTGCACGCCGCCTCCTGCCCACGTCCGCACCGTCCCCCTCTCCGTACGTCGCCGCGCCTTCCCCTGCACTTGTCACTGCCGCCTCTGCAAATTTACTCGGGCACGTCCCTACTCCAAAGAAACCTCCCACCCCCCGCCCGTCACAGAAGGTAAAATGCATATACACTAAAAAACCCACATTTTACACAGTTTTTTTTAGCTGTCAGTGCCTCTTTAACAATATAAGACATACCCCGAAAGTAAGACATAGTGGGGCTTTTGGGGATAAAAAGAAAGTAAGACACTGTCTTACTTTCGGGGAAACACGGTAGCACAGACACATGGAAACATTTTAGCCTGATCTGATTCCTCCGTCTTCATAAAGGACCTGACAAAATGGGATGCCACAGGAAACTTTTGGAATCTTGTAATTCAGACTCAGACAATGGTTTAAGGGGTAATTTTCCTAAGGAGTAGCAACAAGGTGGGAGGCCCCTGAAACATATGGATGCTATTCTGGCATATGGAAAAGCTTAGGAGCACCAATCACATAAATTAAGCTGTCATTAAAAACAGCCGTTCCTCCCTTCCATGGTTAGCATCCTAGCATCCTCATCTCATCCTACATTGACACGATGCCCACCGCAATTTGCTAATTCTGGAACTTGAGTAAATGACACAAATTATTTAGCCCAGCTTTGCTTAGACAGATGGGAAAGCTCAACCAGGGGATTTCTTTTGCAGAAGCAGTGCCCTGTCAAGTATGTTTCATCTTCTGCCTGAGCAAACTTATGTCATTTGTCTTCCCACTGATGTTGACTTATCTAACCCATATGGGTTTGCTTTTAATATTTCAACTCGGATTTTGACCAACTGTATAAACTGGAGCCGATCCGGTGGAGTATACTCAGTTCCTGATTGCGCTTTGACCCTACAAGTCAGTCCTTATGTTGTTACATCTGCAGAGCTTATTAGCAAGACACCCACAGCTTTCTATTTTGATTGGCTGCATAACAAAATGCACATCAGGCTTGTAAAAAGATCAGGGGGAGAAAAACATTATCAGCAGCAGGAGCCTAGAGTCATTATGCAGTTAACGTCTGGCTTTGATCCGAAATCTCATTCCCACCAAATTTACATTGGTGACTTTAAGGGAAATTGTCCTTTAATTAGGCTGAAGTAAATGAGAGGTAAAAGCAGACTCTTTTGCCTTATATTTCACTGTGCAAAATGATTATAATTCACTCTTCCATCTCCTTTTAATAAGTCAAATTGCATGCGATGTGAAGTTAAATGCTTTTCCCCCTATAGAATGAGGTTGGAGGATAAATGTCTCAGGTTGTTTTGTACATCAAAATAGCATGCTCAGAAATATTCATTTCTTGTTCTCGGTTTTCTATTTTTATTTTGGGGAGTTCTCCCCACACTCCTTATATTTGTTATGATGTTCTGAAGTCATCTGTGTTCCACTTCCTGAAATATTGATTTTTTTCCCCCTTTGCCAGAACATATGCTTGAAAAAAAATCAATATGATTTATATTGGGAATTGCCAGTGACATTATAGTTTAAACTCTGCTAAGAGCTGGTTCCTTGCAAACCTTAAAAATAATGCTAATATGTCAACTGGTGCTTGTGAATTAGAAATAAAACTATACAAGATTAAGATACTTGGGACAGTTATTCTCTTTTACTTGGTCTCGGTTTATTTCATTGAAAATAAAATGAAGGCAACATCAAGTGGAAGGAAAAATTCGGACTCGGAGAAAGTTGAAGGTCTGTAAATAGGAACTGAAGCCTATATCTATATCCCCAAACTCCAAAAACTTTAACCTTAGATTGTCTACAGTCGACCTTTCCCCGTTTCTAAGAGATCTTTGACTATGTCACAAAGGTGTTGGATGAAGGTGGTGCCATGGATATTGCCTACCTGGACTTCAGCAAAGCCTTTGATACGGTTCCACATAAAGAACTGATAGATAAATTAGTGAAGATTGGACTTAATCCCTGGATAGTTCAATGGATTTGCAGCTGGCTGAAGCGTAGACATCAAAGAGTTATTGTTAATGGCGAGTATTCTGAGCAGAGACAGGTTACAAGCGGTGTGCCACAAGGGTCTGTTCTGGGTCCTATTCTTTTTAATATGTTTGTGAGTGACATGGGGAAGGCTTGGTAGGGAAGGTTTGCCTATTTGACGATGACTCTAAAGTGTGCAACAGGGTTGATATTCCTGGAGGCGTCTATAATATGGTAAATGATTTAGCTTTACTAGATAAATGGTCAAAGCAATGGAAACTGCAGTTTAATGTTTCCAAATGTAAAATAATGCAGTTGGGGAAAAGGAATCCTCAATCTGAGTATTGTATTGGCAGTTCTGTTGTAGCAAATACTTCAAAAGAAAAGGATTTAGGGGTAGTGATTTCTGACAGTCTCAAAATGGGTGAACAGTGCAGTCAGGTGGTAGGGAAAGCAAGTAGGATGCTTGGCTGCATAGCTAGAGGTATAACAAGCAGGAAGAGGGAGATTATGATCCCGCTATAGAGAATGCTGGTGAGACCACATTGGGAATACTGTGTTCAGTTCTGAAGACCTCACCTACAAAAAGATATTGACAAAATTGAACGGGTCCAAAGACGGGCTACAAGAATGGTGGAAGGTCTTAAGCATAAAACGTATCAGGAAAGACTTCATGAACTCAATCTGTATAGTCCGGAGGACAGAAGGAAAAGGGGGGACATGATCGAAACATTTAAATATATTAAAGGGTTAAATAAGGTCCAGGAGGGAAGTGTTTTTAATAGGAAAGTGAACACAAGAACAAGGGGACACAATCTGAAGTTAGTTGGGGGAAAGATCAAAAGCAACATGAGAAAATATTATTTTACTGAAAGAGTAGTAGATCCTTGGAACAAACTTCCAGCAGACGTGGTAGATAAATCCACAGTAACTGAATTTAAACATGCCTGGGATAAACATATATCCATCCTGTGATAAAATACAGAAAATAGTATAAGGGCAGACTAGATGGACCATGAGGTCTTATTCTGCCGTCAGACTTCTATGTTTCTATGTTTCTATGATCTGTAAGCGGCATGCATAAGTACACCATTGTGCCTACCGTCCCTGTCCTACTGTCCTATTGTCCTCTTTTATAATTACTTTTTACTTATGTTATGTTTATACAAATTACTACTATCCTATACATGTTTGACAAGCAAGCAAGCAAGCAAGCAAACAAACAAACAAATAAATAATAATAAATAAAAATTTTAAAAAAAATTCTGGCAAAGGAGCAAAACCAAGGGCTACACGTTAAATTAAAGAATAAAGTAAGATTATTTTTTTCTTCTCCTTATTGTGGTAAAAGCTGAGAGGTTAGAAACATAGCAACATAGATGATTGACGGCAGAAAAAGACCTCATGGTCCATCTAGTATGCCGTTATACTATTTCCTGTATTTTATCTTAGGATGGATCTATATTTATCCCAGGCATGTTTAAATTCAGTTACTGTGGATTTACCAACCACGTCTGCTGGAAGTTTGTTCCAATTATCTACTACTCCTTCAGTCAAATAATATTTTCTCATGTTACTTCTGATCTTTCCCCCAACTAACTTCAGATTTTGCCCCCTTGTTCTTGTGTTCACTTTCCTATTAAAAACACTTCCCTCCTGGACCTTATTTAACCCTTTAACATATTTAAATTTTTCAATCATGTCCCCCCTTTCCCTTCTGTCCTCCAGATTGAGTTCATGAAGTCTTTCCTGATAAGTTTTATGCTTAAGACCTTCCACCATTTTTGTAGCCCGTCTTTGGACCCGTTCAATTTTGTCAATATCTTTTTGTAGGTGAGGTCTCCAGAACTGAACACAGTATTCCAAATGTTGTCTCACCAGCACTCTATACAGCGGGATCACAATCTCTCTCTTCCTGTACGTCTTGATCACCTGCTGCAATGCTCATCCACATTATATTATATTAGTGGAAATTAACCAAAGAGGGAAGTAACCTGAAATTAAGGCAAAACCTGCTAATAGTGAGAACAATTAACCAGCAGAACAACTTGCCTTCAGAAGTTGTGGGTGCTTCCCAAAAAAACCTGGACTCCTCCTTGAACGGGGGGTTGGACTAGAAGACCTCCAAGGTCTCCTCCAGCTCTATGCAGTTTCTGATTGATATGCTGGATATACAATGTACATGTGCATTGTACAGTTTAATTTGTCAAAGTTTACATTTTATTTTATTTCGTTATTTCATCATAATCTTAAAGCGTTTTCAGGTTTGCACATGAATGCAATTAAAATGATTTATTGCTGAAATGCAGTTGGACCAAGATGATAGGTGAACCTGTTCATTAGTTTGATCATTGCTAGCATGTTCAGTCTGATTGACAGATGGAAGGATTTATTTGGAGCTCTGGCACATGATCATCACATTCGTTGTTGACATTTCTTTTAGGTTTATTGGATTTATATGCCACCCTTCTCCGCAATTTGCAGTTTCTCTATTGTCTCAGTAGTGAGATGGGCAACCACATAAATTGCTTAAATAAATAGTAACTGGTATGGAATAGATAGCTCAAGTCACAAAGCACCACTATATTATGATCTGCAAAAAAATGCTTAGGGAGTCCATTATGAAATTCTTGCCTATAATGCTAAGAATGAAAGATGTGGGCTCTGGCATTATCAGGACCCTGGAGAGTTCATTTCAGAAGTGTTAGCATCTGGGATGAATCCCTAATAAAATGCCTTCATTGCTTCAACAGCAGCAGCCTTAAAAAAGCTGGGAAGTCATGTTGAATGCAGTAGTACAGGGTACTTCTGTTGACTGTTGGCTGCCAGCAGTTTGGCAGTTTGACTCTCTCCAGCTCAAGGTTGACTCAGCCTTCCATCCTTCCGAGGTGGGTAAAATGACCCAGATTATTGGGGGCAATAATCTGACTCTATAAACTGCTTAGAGAGGGCTGTAAAGCACTGTGAAGCAGTATATAATAGACCAGAATACCTTCGGAACCATCTTCTGCCGCACGAATCCGTCTTCTGCCGTACGAATCCCAGCGACCGATAAGGTCCCACAGAGTTGGCCTTTCCGGGTCCCATCGACTAAACAATGTCGTCTGGCAGGCCCCAAGGGAAGAGCCTTCTCTGTGGTGGCCCTGGCCCTCTGGAATCAACTTCCCCCAGAGATCAGAACCACCCCCACCCTCCTTGCCTTTCATAAGTTGTTAAAGACCCACCTATGTCACCAGGCTTATATAGTTTACATATGGTATGGTTGTGTTCTATGGTTTTAATGATGGATTTTAGATGTTTTTAATATTAGATTTGTTACATTGCTATTATTTTGTTGTGAGCCGCTCCGAGTCTATGGAGAGGGATGGCATACAAATCTAATAAATTAAATTAATTAAATTAAATTAAACATAAGTCTAAGTGCTATTGCTAATCCTACATAAACTATGGAAGAGACATCTCTGAGTCAGTAAACCTAGATAATCAGCTAAGCATTTATTTATTCCACCTTTATTATTTATTACCTTCACTCCTCTACCCGAAACAGAATACCCTACGAAACTAGATTTACAATCCTGGGTCTTAAAAGCTTAGAACTACGTCTTAAACATGATCTAAGTATTGCCCACAAGATCATATGCTGCAATGTCCTGCCTATCAAAGACTACTTCAGCATCAACCACAACAACACAAGAGCACACAACAGATTCAAGCTTAATATTAACTGCTCCAAACTTGACTGTAAAAAATACAAGTTGTTGAAGCGTGGAAATCATTACCAGACTCTGTTGTGTCATCCCCTAACCCCCAACACTTTACGCTTAGACTATCCATGGTTGACCTCTCCAGATTCTTAAGAGGTCAGTAAGGGGCGTGCATAAGTGCATTAGAGTGCCTTCCGTCCCCTGTCCTATAGTCTCTCCTATATCTCGTATATCTTCTCTACTATATCTCTATAAGCTTCATTGTATATTATTCTGTATTGATCTAACTAACTAACTAACTAACTAACTAACTAACTAACTAACTAACTAACTAACTAAATAAATAAATAAATAAATAAATAAATAAATAAATAAATATCCAACACGTCTCCCGCTTCCTATTTCCCCCACAACAATAGTTCTCTGAAATGAATGTCTATGGAGTTTCTGAGTCATCCAGATCATGGTTGGTTTTTTTCAAAAGGCCACTGGGTTTTCTGGTTTTTCTTTGAAGACATTTCACTTCTCATGCAAGAAGCTTCTTGAGCTGTGCTATCATGAGATCTGTGCTTGGCACTCACTAAGGATCTCCTGAAACATGTGCAAATCTCTGGCCTTGCTACAGCCAGCCAAGAAGTCATGATAGGGGGAGGAAGGTTGCCCGAAGGGAAGCCAGGGCTGGCAATCATTACTAAGTACACACAGAGAGAAGGGGAAAGAGGGGGAGAAACAGATAGAGATGGGGAAAAGAGAGAGATGAAGGAGAGAGAGATGGGTGAGTGGGGAGGAAGGGAGAGGGAAAGAGAGAAAGAATGATAAGGGGGAGAAAAAGAAGTGGAAAGAGTAAGAGAGGGAAAAGAGAGAGAGAGATAGAGATACAGTGATCCCTCGATTTTCGCGATCTCAATCTTCGCGAAACGCTATATCGCGATTTTTACACCCGATGACGTCACTCCTTTCCTTTCTCATCTTTCTCTCTCTTTCTCTATCTTGCTTCTTCCTCTCTCACACTCTCTTCCTCCCTCTCTCATCTCTTTCTTTCCTTCTCTCTCTTTCTCTATCTCTCCCCCTCTTGCTCTCGAGCGGCAAGTGAGCAGCCGGGCGGGCGGGTGAACGGGCAAGCGGCAAGCGGCAAGCGAGCGGCTGGGTGGGCGGGTGACGGGCAAGCGGCAATCGAGCAGCCGGGCAGGCGGGTGAACGGGCAAGCGGCAAGCAGCAAGCGAGCAGCTGGGCGGGCGGGTGATGGGCAAGCGGCAAGCGGCAAACGATCTTGGGGTTTCCCCTTTGCCTGGGCGGCGGGAAGACCCAGGGAAGGTTCCTTCGGCCACCCAGCAGCTGATCTGCTCCGCAGCGCGGCAGCAGCAAGGAGCCGAAGATGGGGTTTCCCCTTTGCCTGGGCAACGGGGAAACCCCATCTTCGGCTCCTCGCTGCTGCCATGCTGCGGAGCAGATCAGCTGCTGGGCGGCCGAAGGAACCTTCCCTGGGTGACGCCCGCCGCCCACGCAAACTCCACCATCTGCGCATGTGCGGCCATGAAAAAAAGGGCGCGCATGTGCAGATGGTGTTTTTACTTCCGCAACCCTACATCGCGAAAAATCGATTATCGCGAGGGGTCTTGGAACGGAACCCTCGCGATACTCAAGGGATCACTGTACCTTTTTCTCATAGAAAAACAGACGCACAAAATCTGCGTAGGCGTAACTGGAGGGGTGTCGTGTGACTCGGTGGGAGTGACATTGGGTTGACCACTCCCGCCCAGGAGTAGCTCTGGGTGTTTTGTTTTCTCTGGGAAATGGGTCCAAATGGCTCTTTGAGTTTTTAAGGTTGCCGACCCCTGTTCTAGATCACCATCAACCCAGTTTTCATCCTGTCTCTGTATGTCAGGGGTGTCAAACTTGCATCATCACGGTGTTGTCACATGAAATATCATGACTTTTTCCCCCTTCACTAAACTGGACATGGGCATGGCCAGTGTGTGATGCATCCAGCCTGCGGATCGTGGGTTTGACACCCCTGATGTAGGTGAATACTTTCTGTTACCCTTGTTCTCCAGGATTTTTTGTTTTGTGATTCTAGTTTTATGGTTGAGCCCTACCCCTCTATTCATTCATGAACCCTACCCCTCTATTCATTCATGAACATGCTAAGGATAACACGGAAACACTTTTCATAACAAAGCTAACAAAAATGGGATATTTTTCTTCTGGGAAGTCTATTCTGCCTGTTGGTGGAACCTCTAAGTGAATAATGCAACACTAAAAAGTCTCAATAAAGTAACCAATTAAAATCAATGGAATACATAAAACAAACCTTTAACCTATGCCATCAACTGATCCATTTGTTTCTTCCTTGACTTCTCTAGCTCATCTGGATGCAAAAAAGATACAGTGAGATGCAAAAAGCACAATAAAATGTTCAATTAACACAACACAGTAAAAATGTCCAATTACAAATCGAACTAGGTAAAACATGCTACAAGTGATTCCCCGTTAAACGCTTTTAAAATGTTCCCACCCAGCTCCAGCTCATACAGGAAACGTTTTATTAAACACTTGCAGCAACTGTTCAGCCTTTAATCTTAGTGGTTTTCTAAGGGGGGAATTAACATATGGACCCTGTGAAGGGAAAAAAATTCTAACATATATGTCTTCAGTTAAACCAGATCCTCTTACAGTTCTAGAAGTTACTATTAGTTTCAGTATGAGAGAATTAATCATCTTTATTACTAGATAAATGGAGCTCATTACAAAGAAAAAAGTACCTGAGATATATATTTATGCGAGCTGGCTTTTAATGTCATTTTTAAGGGTTAAGCCAAAATGCCTCACCTTCATTGTGATGATTTATGTGAAATGGCTATATCAGTTGATTTAAGTGGGAGAAATTTAGAGTTAGGAAGATAAATGTAATTACTTGCTTCTTTCAGAGTTCCTTTTAGAATCTGTCAGTTGCCAAAAAGACCTTGCTGGTGCATTTTTACATTTTTTTTAAAGAAAGCTTAGAACTACGACGCCTAAAACATGATCTAAATATTGCCCACAAAACATAGGCTGCAACGTCCTGCCTGTCAATGACTACTTCAGCTTCAACCGCAACAACACAAGAGCACACAACAAATTCCAATTTAATATTAATCTCTCCAAGCTTGACTGTAAAAAATATGACTTTAGCAATCGAGTTGTCGAAGCATGGAACTCATTACCGGACTCAATAGTGTCAACCCCTAACCCCCAACATTTCTCCCTTAAACTATCCACGATTGACCTCTCCAGGTTCCTAAGAGGTCAGTAAGGGGCGTACATAAGTGCACTAGCCTGCCTTTCATCCCCTGTCCAATTGTCTCTCCTTATCTGATATATCATATATCTTTTCTTCCTTCATATATCTTCTCCTCTATTTTTATATCTTCTCTTTATATATAATATTTCATGTCTATTCTCTTCAATATGTATTGTGTATTGGACAAAATAAATAAATAAATAAAAATAAAATAAATAAATCAAGACTTTGATCGCTAAACACAATAGAAGGATATTGTCAGGAGTTAGGAAATGAGGACACAACTTTTAGCTTATCTTTTGGAAGGTACTTAATGATCTTTAGGATCATGCTTTCTTTTGACCATTTAGGTGATTATTTATAAGTTTATAGGTTTGTGGCAGAAATCACAAGAGCAAAAAAAAGCTGACTGATATAGCTAATAAGTAATATTAGTATTACTAATATTACTCACTAGTGTTCTGCCGGCGTGTTTCAACCGCCTGTAATTACAGGGTAATTAGTCCAGGAAGACACACACCACATGATAAAAGGAAAACCCAAAGGTTTTTATAAACAGAAAAACAGAAACAGCTACCTTTTTAAATGTCAAAGGGGTTTTCCTGTACACCCAAGGCACAGGTTAAATGCAATCCAATTGCTCACCCAGTAACTGGGAAATTGAGTCCAATTCTAAAGTCCAGAGAGTCCACACACAATCTTGAACAGCACAAAAACAATGATCTTGATGAAACAATGAATCAGGTAAACTGCCATGAGACTAAAACACCAGGCTGCACTTTTATCTGTAGCACTAATTACAGCAGCCCCACCCAACCACAGGTGGCCTCATTATCTCTTGTAATAATCCTTCAGCTGTTGTCTCCTATGCATCACTCTACGCATGCATGGATGTGTCATTAATTCTTGTTCAGAATCCAGGGATGATACAGATGATTGATCTCCTCCTGGGCTGTCTGCCAAACTCCCCTCTTCCCTGTCACTCACGCTTCCTTGGTCAGAGGAGGCTTTGTCGGCAGATTCCATCGGGAGCGAAACAGGCCTGCGTCATGTGGATGTTTTCCCCACATCCACCTGCACATTCCTTGGGGCAGGAGCTGGGCCAGAGCTAACCACAACAACAGAGCTAACCACAACAATTAGTAATAAATTATAAATTATAATTAAAAGTTGCATTCCTAATGAGGAATAAAAATTCATGTAAAAGCTATACAGTGATACCTCATCTTACAAACGCCTCATCATACAAACTTTTTGAGATACAAACCCGGGGTTTAAGATTTTTTTGCCTCTTCTTACAAACTATTTTCACCCTACAAACCCACTGCTGCCACTGGGATGCCCCACCTTCAGACTTCTGTTGCCAGCGAAGCACCCATTTTTGCACTGCTGAGATTCCCCTGAGGCTCCCCTCCATGGGAAACCCCATCTCTGGACTTCCGTGTTTTTGTGATGCTGCAGGGGCATCCCAGCAGGAAAATCCCAGTAGCACAAAAACGGGTGCTTCGGCTGGCAAAAGGGGTGAATTTTGGGCTTGTACGCATTAACCGCTTTTCCAATGATTCCTATGGGAAACATTGTTTCGTCTTACAAACTTCTCACCTTAAGAACCTTGTCCCGGAACCAATTAAGTTTGTAAGACAAGGTATCACGGTACTTTAAAATAGGAGTCTCCCAACACTGGGCCATGGACCAGCACTGAGCCCTGTCATGCCAGAAACTGGACCTCATAAACATGCAAAGCCGCATCCATAGGATGGAAGCAGCATGCAGAACCATACCCCAATTCCACAGAAAAAACTCTGTCCATTCCTGGTGCTCAAAACGTTGGGGGCCCCTGCCTTAAAAACCCTGGACCAAATTTTGGTCTAGGATTCAAAATTGGTTGAAAGAAATGTTAAAGTATGAACGGGAAATGAAACCTGAAATGTATCCTTTGGGAATAATTAAGAGGACAGCATAGAAAGGAAGATTACTATTTGATAACACATATACAGTGATACCTTGTCTTACAAACTTAATTGGTTCCGGGACGAGGTTCTTAAGGTGAAAAGTTTGTAAGATGAAACAATGTTTCCCATAGGAATCAATGGAAAAGCGATTAATGCGTGCAAGCCCAAATTTCACCCCTTTTGCCAGCCGTTTTTGCGCCGCTGGGATTCCCCTGAGGCCCCCCTCCATGGGAAACCCCACCTCTGGACTTCCGTTGCCAGCGAAGCACCCGTTTTTGCGCTGCTGGGATTCCAGAGGTGGTGTTTCCCATGGAGGGGAGCCTCAGGGGAATTCCAGCAGCGCAAAAACGGGCGCTTCACTGGCAACGGAAGTCTGGAGGCAGGTGGCAGTGGGTTTGTAAGATGAAAATAGTTTGTAAGAAAAGGCAAAAAAATCTTAAACCCCAGGTTTGTATCTCGAAAAGTTTGTATGACGAGGCGTTTGTAAGACGAGGTATCACTGTATCAGCAAGGTTGGTGTTTGCACAAACATGGGAAAAGGAAAATATACCAAATGAAGAAATGGTTATTAGGAAAATGTTAGATTGTGCCAAATTAAGCAAATTAACATATGAATTACAGAATAAACAAAATAAAGGCTATTACTATTGGGGAAAACTATATAGTTGGAGAGAAAAGAAAAAAAGAACCGAATTAATGTTTAAGAAAAAGAATAGTTGAAAACAGAATTTTAACATATTAAGTTGATTGGCCTTGTGGTTGTTTTATGTTTGTAAGTATGTTTGTATGTTGATTTCTGTTTTGTTTTGTTTTTCATTATTAAAATAATAAAAAATATTAAAAAATAAAGAAACCTGGGGTGGTCACACACTGTTCAGCCAAAATGATGAGGCCAGTGATGGCAAACCTTTTTTGATTGTGTGCCTAAAGGGTGTGTGTGTGCTGGCACGCGTGCACTTGCCCACATCCATTCCTTCCCCTACTCATGTGCACCCCCATGCTGCCTCTGTGCATGCACACAATCCCCCCATCCCTTCACATGCACACAGGCCTCACTGGAATCTGGGACGGTATAAAAACCAGGCAAACAGGCAAATTGTAAGTTTGGAAAAATGGACTTCTGGTTTGCTCGCTGGGCTGTTTTTCATACTCTGAGCCTTCAGGAAGCTTCCTTGAAGCCTCCAGAGGGTGAAACGGCCTTCCCTAAGGATGAAAATCAGCTGGCTAGTTCACGCAATGTCGCGCATACCCTCCAATTTGGCTCTGCTTGCCGCCTGTGGCACGAGTGCCATAGATTCGCCATCACAGGCCACTGGCTAATATTTCTTGCCCTTTGCTCTCTGAATCCTTCAACCTTCAACCGTAACAACACACGAGCACGAAATCAATTTAAACTAAATGTCAACCGCTCCAAACTTGACTGCAAAAAATACGACTTCAGCAACAGAGTAATCAACGCCTGGAATGCACTACCTGATTCTGTGGTTTCTACTCCTAATCCCAAAACCTTTAGCCTTAGACTATCTACAATTGACCTCTCCCCCTTTCTAAGAGGTCTGTAAGGGGCGTGCATAAGCGCACCATCGTGCCTACCGTCCCTGTCCTATGGTCTTCTTTTGTTACTGTTTATCATTACTTATGTAATGTTTTATTTGTACAAATGACCACCCTATAATTGTTTGACAAAATAAATAAATAAATAAATAAATAAACAAATAAATAAGTAAGCAGACAAATAAATAAACAAACAAACAAACAAACAAATAAATATAACTAATTCAATAGAGACATATTGTTTTCTATAGATAATTTTAACAAACTGATGGCGTAGACTACAACATTTTTTTTCTTTCTCTTGGAAATGTTCTTGTCTTTGAAATCTAAGCAGTAAGATGCTTTCCAAATAGTTAAAGATGTTTTTTTTAATAGCTGTAGGTTATACACCTGGGCTGGATAAATGCCAAACATTGCTGAACTATAAATATTTGTGGCCTTAGGCAACATGGTCAGTCATGAAGGATATCAGGAGCTAGAAATTTAATCATGTCCCACAGATTTCCCACTCCTGCTTTATACTGACACTAAAGATCTACATTGACAAAATGCTCCCGGCAACAAAATTGGTGGGAGAGAGGTCTTGAAAATCCTGTTTTCCCAGGGTTCTTGGACAACTTGTTATGAAGCCTATAATAACCACTTTATGGAGATGCAGATTTCGTACCTAAACTTATTTTCCCTTCCTCCAAGAATGCATCCACTTAGGATAGACCCTTATTGTAGTTTTGAGCTTTGAATTTTCACACTTTTGTTCAAAATATACTGCTCAAAAAAATAAAGGGAACACTCAAATGACACATCGTAGATCTGAATGAATGAAATATTCTCATTGAATACTTTTGTTCTATACAAAATTGAATGTGCACAACAGCATGTGAAACTTATTGTCAAATCAGTGTTGCTTCCTAAGTGGATAGTTTGATTTCACAGAAGTTTGATTTACTTGGAGTTATATTGCGTTGTTTAAGTGTTCCCTTTATTTTTTTGAGAAGTGTAGTTCATCTTTTTCTTCCTCAGAGTTCCAACTTTTTTAGACCCTGACTGTGAATTCTTTCCTTTTCCTCTCTCCAAAACCAATTGAAACTTCTAAACTTCAGCTTGGAAAGACTTAGGATGCTCCAACTGAAAGTATTTGCCCTTCAAATATTCAGATTTTCTGCTTGATCTTGCCACTTTCATACTGAAATATGACTTACTGTCAAGTTTATCTCTCTACATACTTTCTTTATAGTTTTGCATTAGACTAAACCAGTGATTTTCAACCTTTTTTGAGCCGCGGCACATTTTTTACATTTACAAAACCATGGGGCACATTGAGGGGGGGGGGCGCTAAAAAAAGTTTGGACAAAAAAATTCTCTATTCCTCCCTTTTGCTCTACAGTATTTCTCTCTCCCTCTTTTTTTCTCTCTCTCTCCATCCCTCTTTCTCTCTTGCTTCTTTCCTCTTTTTTGCTCTCTTTCTGTCTCCCTCCCTACTTCCCTCTATGTCTTTCTCTCTCCCACCTTCCCTCCCTCTCTTTCTCTCTCTCTCTCTTGCTTTCTTTCTCTCTCTCTCTCTTGCTCTCTCTCTTGCTTTCTTTCTCTCTTGTTCTCTTTCTGTCTTTCTTTCTCTCTCTCGCTTTCTTTCTCTCTCTTGCTTGCTTTCTCTCTTGTTTTCTTTTTCTCTCTTGCTCTTTCTTTCTCTTGTTTTCTTTATCTCTCTGAGCTTCGCGGCACACCTGACCATGTCTCGCGGCACACTAGTGTGCCACGGCACACTGGTTGAAAAACACTGGACTAAACAACGATACGAAACAATCTGATAGTGTTACTATTCTTTAGAGAGAAAAAAAATAAGAAAGAAACCTGTGATTTTAATACCAAAAACATAAGTAATAACTCCCATTTCCCTGGAATAACATTTAACTTCTCAATACTAGATGCCAATTTTCCTTTCTTCAAGTTTTGTTTCGGCAACTAATAACACTATTTTTATCCTTGTGCTATTAAGGCAAAACAGTGGTATTTGCCCAGTTGATGCTTAGATGTCACATATGTACACACATACACATATGTCAATCAGGATGACATCTTTAATGCTCCTCACAAAAATGTATAACATATAACACATAAGGCTAGACTGGTTCTTTTCATGATTCCATCAGTCCAAGGAACATCGTGGATCAGCATTTTGCTTTTTCCAGTGAAAAAAACTGAAGTTTCTGAGTTGTTTGCAAGCAGAAGATGGATTTATACCTCTTTCCAACCATTATTCCATTTAAGTGCTAATTTGAAGCATACTATCCACAACATGAAGTAGCCACGAGTCTTTAAAATGAATAAACCTAGATAGATTTATCCTCCATTAATTTACCCAGTGCACTTTTAAAGCCATCGTGTCTTGTGGTTATAAATTTCAATAGGTTAAAAATGTCCCCTTACAAATGCTTGTTTGTTGATTTGAAACCCTTTCCATTCAGCTTTGCTTTATAACCCCTGGTCTTTATGATTTGGATTTTCGCTCTACGTCTTGATGTTACTCTCGGTTGCATATTCTTTCACTTAGATGATTGTAAGAATTATCTATAGAATCTAGGCATATAAGGCCTAGATAGATATAAAACACACTCTTATTAGAGTACTGAACATCCGAACTTTGGACCGCGAGCCTTGCCAGAAAATGCAAAAGGAGAGAAAAACATATTTACATCCTGTATCAGGGATGAAGAAATCCTATTTTCCAGGCCAAGAAACATTCATAAAGGGAAATAACAGCTTGATGGATTAATCTAGAAAGTTCTGAGGAACTATGATGAAATTGGATGCAAGACAACCCCATATATGGACAAATAATGGACAGGAAGGAGGGGTGTAAACAACACATTAAAAAAACCTATATAAGATGATCCTTGTAGTTGGGTACTTTACCTTCAGAGATACATGGGTATTCTTCCTGTGGCTTCTCCAGGTCCCTGTATGATCCTGTATAGTCATGCGGGAAAACATGTTTTATGTTATGTTATGTTTGCTATATGTTTCTATGTTTTATATCATGTTGTTAATAAAGACTTTTGGCTTTTATTCTCCTGGTCTGGGGAATTTTTCTGACAATGATTACCGTAAATATTAATTATGTTTAATTAAATTTGCTTGACTTATACCCTTTAAAAAATTTTTTTTGCCCTCTCACCTCCAGTTTTTGTCAGCCTTTTGGAGCGGTGTCTCAGCTGACTGTTCAAAATCTATGTGTCTCCCTTACTTTGAAAAAGGCTACATTCCCCTGTCCTAAATGCACACTGATTCTAAAACATGCCTTAAAGCTCCTTTTGAAAGAGTGTTTTTAAAAGTTAAATATCATTAACTTATTAAAAGAATCAACAGTGATTGCTTGGGACACCAACTGCCAACCTTTCGTGGCCAAGGTCATGTTTGACACTGTCAGTCATGGTTCTTCAAAGAAAACTGCTCCCACAGATTGCTTCTCAGTCTTAAATGAGAGAGCAAGGAGGACATGGACACAGACAAAACACCAATTAATCAGAAGACATGGTGATAATTGTTCCCTTCTGTGCTTTGTAGCTTACTGTCATTATTCCAGTAGATATACGCAAAGCACCAGTCACTCACCATTTTGATCATACAGCCAAAGGGAAATCCAAGACATTCATTAAAATGAATATGACTTTGCAGGTTGGGTGCCTTCCTTTGAAGCATCTTGCTGTCCTTTATTACACTAATTACAATGACACTTTAGTTGCGTACAGCAAGGGTCAGGTAGTTGTCAAGGGAGATAAGTGAAAGCCTCTTAAAGCCCATGAGTTAGGTCAGATAAACCCTTTTCAGTTCTTTTTAAGCGATTCCCTCGTGAAGGGATCAGTAAGGCAGGAACGGAAGGCTGCCTATAAATATAACTATTTATATTTAACTATTTATATAACTATAACTATTGAATATGCATTGGCTGATCCAATGCATATTCAATAGTTGTAAAAGCATTACCTGTGAGTACCCTTGTGCTACTAGTCTTGTTTTGTATATTTTCTCATCATTTGGTTTTTGTTTAATTCTATAGACGCATCGTGTACCAATAATCTTCTTGTTCGTTGGAACTCTTTTTTCTTTTGTTTTATTTAAGAGAGACTGCAAGTCTTCTATCTGATCACTTGACATTTGATTGATGAAGGACTGAGAGAATAATTTCTTCTTACGTTTAGCAGGCATTACAGAGTTTCGTTGCTTTTAGATTTAATAGGTTAAACCGACCTCTGCTACCATGTCAGAATTAGCCATAAATTAGGGTCCGTTTGAACCTTAATAAATCAATTCTGGATGATGGAGCAATGGAGTGAGAGAGAGCATTTGTTTTAAAAACAAGGTTTCTTTTTATTAAAAAAGTAGAAAAAATAAAATATGCCATGAGAGGCAAATAAAATACATCTTCACATGATGGCTGCTAACAAAGGACTGACAATATAAAATGGAGAATATCATAAAGACAGATGTGATGCATAAATGATGTGGCAGGATTTTACATCATAATGGGAGGACCTTTAAAAAACACACAGTTAACTATTTAATTACTAAATAACTCTAAATGTCTCTGGGGCTGTCAATATTCAGCGTGACAGGGAATGTTTCTGAAATTGTACAATCCAAGTCTAGCTGTTGATTGAAGCTGCAACCACTTTCCTCAAAGTAGAATAAGTAATGTGGATAGTATTCTTTCTGATATTCAGGGTTGTGGGGGGAAAGGAATCAAATGATATTTTCAACAAGTACTTGTGCAACATCCACCAGTTTGTCTCAAGGGATGGGGGAAAGAGATGAAGATTTTATCTGTACTGAATCTGTAGCTGCCTGTGCAAAAATATATAGCAATTACAGTTTTCAGAAATATGAAATAACGTTTCACCTATACGAGAGAGCTTCCCTAATATGCAGAAAACCCCAATGACTTCTGGGAAATGGATGGAGAAAATATTCTATTCTATTCTATTCTGTTTTATTCTATTCTTTTCTTGCTAAATTATGATCATATTACTTTGCTATTTGTATGTACACTGAGAGCATATGCACCAGAGACAAATCCCTTGTGTGTTAAATCATGCTTGGCTAATAGAGTATTCTGTTCTATTCCGTTCCATTTCTTCCTTTGTTCCTGGTTCCACATGTTGTCATTGTACATGATACCCATTGCAAAAGTGCCAGGGCATTTTTTTTTAAAGGAACTAACCTGGTGATACAGTAATTTAGTATATTAGATTATGTAACATAGCTGGATGTTATAAAGGATCCGAGTGATATGAAACACTCCAGGAGCCAATAGTAGCTACGGGGCATCCAGATGTCTTATGTTATTGCTTTTTTATTAGTTTTTTTTTCCAAAGCAACTTCTGCCCCTCTGCTTCCTTTGGCTAAACTACAATTTTCTAAAACAATTATTTCTAAAATAATTCTTTAGAGTCAGAAACATAAATTTCATTAGGGAAAAAGACTTTTGCAAGTGGAAAATTTAGAGAATTAAATATGAGTTTCTTATCTGTAATAGATTTAGAACAAATTGGGTATTATACAATGAATTGTTATAATGATGATGATGATGATGATGATAATAATAATAATAATAATAATAATAATAATAATAATAATAATAATAATTTATTAGATTTGTATGCCGCCCCTCTGCGGAGACTTGGAGCGTCTCACAACAATAACAACAATGTGACAAATTACATATTCGGTAAACTAATTCATAATTCTCTGCCCTCTCAGATTCTTTCTGTCTCTTTTAGCTTTTTAGTTTCTTTCTTCAGAAAGCCTTATGGGTTAATCAACTTCTTTCTCCTTTCTTTCCAATTTATAATTGTCTACCTCTATTTGTGTGGAAAGTACTTTGCTGGCTTCCAAAAAAACGTGCATGTAAAGAAAATGGGATATTATGTTTGAATTCCATTTTTAATCTCTCACTTTGAAAACAGATTTTGCCATTAGTTGTGGAAAATCCTTTGTCAGGTGAAGTCAGAATAGCTATTTTTGTTGTTAAGCCCAATATTCAGTCATATGACTAAGTGCAAACATTTTGAGACCGAACAAAGCTGTGCAATATTTCATTACTTGCAAAACCTTAGTAGCTTTTCTTTCTTCCAGCCAGTAAATGAAAATTTCACACATTTATGAACATGCAGTCTTTTAAACTGACAGAGCTGTTTTGCAATCAATGCAATTTTCATAATTTGGCTGTACTAGATACCAGGTTAAAGTCTTCGTTTCTCTAGTTTTTCCCATTATGTTTTGACTTGATGTTTTTGAATGAACAATTAACCAGTGGAAAAAGTTAACCAGTGAGAAAAATTAACCAATGGAACAGTTTACTTTCAGAAGGTGTGAGTGATTCATCATTAGAGTAGAGATTGGACATCAACTTATTTAGAATGGTATAGGGCTGTGAGGCAAGCTATGGCATGAGTTGATGACCACATAAATTTAAATGAAAGAAAAGTGGGGGGGGGGAAAATGAACTGGCTTTTGGAATCCATTCTTGAATTTAAAGGAAAGGAAAGAAAAATGGGGGAAAGTAACATACTTTTGAAAATGCTTTATTTATTTATTTATTCATTCATTCATTCATTCAGTCTTCGGAGAGGGGCGGCATACAAATCCAAGTAATAAATAATAATAAATAAATAAATTCATTTTATTTATTTATTCCAATACACAATGAGGGTTTTAGTGGGTATATATCTATATACACATAGTAAAATACATGATGAAGGTTATAGAGGAGATACTCATAGTAAAATATATCTAAGAAATAATAGAAAAGAAGGTATAGGAATAGAACATATCAATGAAAGAACAGAAGAAGAGATATAGGAATAGAAGAAAGGTATAGGAGTCATAGGAGAGCAATAGGACAGGGGACGGAAGGCACTCTTGTGCACTTGTACTCGCCCCTTACTGACCTCTTAGAAATCTTGATAGGTCAACCGTAAATAATCTAAGGGTAAAGTGTTGGGGGTTTGGGGATGACACTATGGAGTGCGGTAATTTCCTTTGATTTAGAATATAAAGAAAAGTGGAATAAAAGAAGTGGCATATACTTTCCCAGGGAATTTGCACAGGATTAATATTTAGCCTACTACGATGAAGGAATAAAATGTCATTTAATTGCATTTATGTCATTATGCTGTAACATTCTGCTATTAGTTTCCAGCTATTTTTTTCTTCAGGCAAGGCAGGAATGATGGCTTTGAGTATAGCTATGAATATACTGAGCAGACAAGGGAGTAATATTTGTGAAGATAATTTATTACATGCTTAAAAAGTAGTATACAATAGCAAGCTCCAACATTTCAGGTTTCTACTGATTTTGTTTCTATTTGACGTACGTCAAAGGATGTCAATTTGTGTGTAAAAGATTGCTGTGTTTTGTAGTGTGTATTAAAAAAGAAGAGAGGGAGAGCAAAATGAAAGTGATAATCCCTTCACTGAATAACAAAAATTGGAATTACGTAGAAGGAAACTTGATGTTCAGTTTTTATGGTAATCTAAGAAGGATTAACACCAAAATCTTACTTCTTAGCAATGTTAAGGCATTACTTAGATTTTTCCTAGCCCAGCAATTTAAGGGGCGGGTGGGGGGGGAATTAAGAACCTATTTCTTACTGGATAAGAGAGATGTAAGGCTTTAATTAATCAGATTTGACCTCAAACCTTATGTGCAATTTTGAGCACAAAACTGGACCATGAAAGAGAAGGACGATAAAGGTGATTGGGGCAAGTCATCTCTAGAGATAACGAATTGAGGAAATCAGTGATAAATTTATCTTCTTTATTGATTTCAGAAAAGCAGATGTCTGTTGAATTTTTGAAAGAAAGAAGACTCAGTGTATATAAACAAAGAGGCAAAGAAACAATGAAAACCAGCAATCGTGTGAATAGGAGCTTGGTTCTTTGAGCAAGGCTTTATAGTCACTGCAATATCCCCATGTTTAAGTGCCAAATTGCCAGGTGGAAGAAGATAGGGACCAGAATAAAGCTCAAAAGTACTACAAGTTTATTCCATGCCACTTATACCCAAGCGGTCAATATAAATTGATGCCAGGAAAGAGTCAACAGACGTCAAGATAGGCTGGATTTATGTCTTGTATGAACCAAAGTAGAGACTTCAGATATATTATGACCCTGCCCTTGAACTCAGATTGGTTTATTTACTTATTTATTTATTTATTGGATTTGTATGCCGCCTCTCTCCATAGACTCGGGGTGGCTAACAACAGTCATAAAAACAGCATATAACAATCCAATATTAAAACAGTTAAAAACCCTTATTATAAAACCAAACAGACATAGACATACCATGCATAAAATTGTAAAGGCCTAGGGGGAAACAGTATCTCAGTTCCCCCATGCCTGGTGGCAGAGGTGGGTTTTAAGAAGCTTACGAAAGGCAAGGAGGGTAGGGGCAATTCTAATCTCTGGGGGGAGTTGGTTCCAGAGGGCCAGGGCCACCACAGAGAAGGCTCTTCCCCTGGGTCCCGCCAAACAACATTGTTTAGTTGACGGGACCTGGAGAAGACCCACTCTGTGGGACCTAACTGGTCGCTGGGATTCATGCAGCAGAAGGTGGTCCCTGGTTGTCTCCTATGCAAGTAGATAAGCTGTAGAGTTTGTTTGTTTTATTTGTCAAACATGTATAGATAGTAGTTTGTATAAACATAACATAAGTATAAAGCAATGATAAAAGAGGACAATAGGACAGGGACGGTAGGCACAATGGTGTGCTTATGCACGCCCTTACAGACTTCTTAGAATCGGATAGAGGTCAACTGTAAACAATCTAAGGTTAAAATTTTTGGGGAAGGAACTACAGAGTCAGGTAGTGCATTCCAGGCATTGATCGCTCTATTGCTGAAGTTGTATTTTCTGCAGTCACGTTTAGAGCGGTTTACATTTAGTTTAAATCTATTACGTGTTTGTGTAGTGTTGCGGTTGAGGGTGAAGTAGTCATTAACTGGAAGGACATTTTGATGTATGATTTTATGAACTACAGTTAGATCAGATCGGAGGTGACATAGTTGTAAATTGTCTAATTGCAGAATTTCAAGTCTGGTGGAAGAAGGTATTTTGTTGGTAGTGGAGGAATGAAGGACTCTTACTGTGATATATTTCTCTCTTGATTGTATTAATGTCTGATGATATAATAATAATAATAATAATAATAATAATAATAATAATAATAATAATTATTATTATTATTATTTATCAGATTTGTATGCCGCCCCTCTCCGAAGTCTTGGGGCGGCTCACAACAACGAGAAAAACAATATTATACTGGCACAAATCTAATATTAAAAAAAACTAAAAACCCTACCATAATTAAAAAACAAACAGCACATACATACCAAACATAAATTATAATAAGCCTGGGAGAAAGGTGTCTCAAATCCCCCATGCTTGGCGGTATAGGTGGGTCTTAAGTAGTTTACGGAAGACAAGGAGGGTGGGAGCAGTTCTAATCTCCGGGGGGAGTTGATTCCAGAGGGCCGGGGCCACCACAGAGAAGGCTCTTCCCCTGGGGCCCACCAGACGACATTGTTTAGTCGACGGGACCCGGAGAAGGCCAACTCTGTGGGACCTTATTGGCCGCTGGGATTCGTGTGGTAGCAGGCGGTTCCGGAGGTACTCTGGTCCAATGCCATGTAGGGCTTTAAAGGTCATGATCAACACTTTGAATTGTGACCGGAAACTAATCGGCTGCCAATGCAGGCCACGGAGTGTTGTAGATACGTGATATGCAATAAGGGTTCCAGACAGCTCATCTGTATTTTAGAATAGGTCTAACAAATATTTTGTATGCTCTAGTTAGCAGTGCAATGTTGCCAGGGAAGAAGCTACATGATTAGATTAACAACTCCTAGTGCTTTTTTGGCAATAATGTTACAGTGGGCTCCAGGACTTAGGTCATTGGATATGAATACTCCAAGGTCTTTGACAGAGTGAGGGTCATCTACAAGTTCATTTCCTCCAAGTTTGTATTTTGTATTCTGATTCTTTTTGCCAATATGTAAGGCAGTGCATTTGTCTTGTGAAAAGCTTTGGGCGATTTTCTAACTCCCATGACAATAAACTTGACAATAACATGCCTTCTTTTTCTTCCTCTACTTTTTCTCTTCTTCCTCCTTTTCTTCTTCTTCTTCTTCTTCTTCTTCTTCTTCTTCTTCTTCTTCTTCTTCTTCTTCTTCTTCCCTTTTCTTCTCCTCCTTCTTGGTGTTCCTCTTCTTTTTTTTTTAAAGAAAGAAGAATACTAAGTTTGTGGGTTGTACAAGAGCTGTCAAAATTCCCTCCCAAGGAACGTTTTGCTCCCAGGTTGTATCCTCAACACACCCCTTCAAAGATCAGCTCATTCACACAATCTGTATATACCTTTTATTTCTATCCACTAAACTAATCTATGTCCTGTCAAGTGTGAAATGTGCCATTTTGTGAACTGCATATTCATATACTGGAGATGCTGTTGTGATGGATTGTTACTGACAGGTGATAAAAGCTGTCCCCCTGTCCGTTTCCCCCTCTTGCGTCTTCCTGAATCCCAATATGCTGGTTGGCCTGGTCCCGTGATGGTGAACCTATTGCACGTATGCCACAAGTGGCACACAGAGCCATATCGGTGGGCACACAAGCTCAGTTGATTTTCAGGCCTTCTGGACCCATTGGGAATTGGAAAACAGCTTGTTTTCAGCCTTCGGAGAAGGTGGGGAAGACCCATTGTTGGCTCTCCCCAAGCTTGACTGGCCAAGTCTCTTTGGTTGTGTAACATGACGATTATATGGACCAAACACAGTGAAATCAGACAACTGCATTTCAATTAGCAGAGATAATCTTTTTTCAAAACCAATCTCTTCTCTGCAGACATTGCAGAGTAAATATTTGCAGAGTAAATGGCAGTAGCAACCCTGAGTCAAAATTTGTCATCATTCATTTCCTTACATTGAACAGTGGGTGGGAGAGAGCATCATTCAAGCTACATGCGGTCCTGTCTCTGTGATATACCAAAGGAACTTCAGATTATGCTCTTGTGACTCAGTATCCAAAGTACAAATTTTTGGTGTCATATTATTATTTTTTTTTGGGGGGGGGGGGGGTAGACCAAAAATTTGATAGTAACCTCCCAAATTCTCCAAATATCCCACTAAATGAACATAGCAGCCGCATCAAAGGGAAAGCAGGAACCTATTTCTGCCTCTGGATAAATTAAGAAAAAAAATAAACGTGTAGTTGATTTCTTTGTACTAAATTAGGCCACTGATTCATCTAAGGCTACGTAAGACTATTTTAAAAGTAACATAATTGCTGGGAGATCAAAATTGTTCTCACTTCGCTTGCAGTAAACATACGGCATGTTACACAGCCATATATAATACCCTGACATATTGCTTGTACATAAGTATTTTTCTTAGCCAGGCTATTTTTGGAAGCTTAGCTGGGTTTGTTTTTGGAAGCTAAAACCAAAGGGTCTCCCTCTTGGCCCAAACAAAATAAGCTTTTTTTGAGCCAAGCTACTGTGTGCGCAGTAATGGGCAGCCAAAATTTTTACGACCACACTGTGGGTGTGGCTTATTTTGTGGGTGTGGCTTAATTGTCATGTGACTGGGTAGGACTGGCTTGCCGGCCATCAACTTACAACCTTACCAATGTTCTTCGCTGGGGTGACAATTTGTTTCGTGTTTCCTGCGCTCTCCTTCCTGGGTCGCCCCCACTCCTCAGCCTGGGTAGTTAGGCGAACGGGTGCTGCCAGAAGCATAAATGCTGTCAGCGCTGCTTCTACCTACACCTTCTGCTTGCACTTTAGGCGGGAGGTGGCCACGGGAGGGTGGAGGGGAGCCGGGCAGGAGAGAGGGAAGCTCGTCCGAGGCCAGGAAGGAGGAAAGAGGAAAAAAGCAAGCAGCAGAAGGGGAAAAAAAGGAGAGTCAAGCCGAGAGCAATAATCCAGGAAGTGACAGCCGCCCATCAGCTGGAGCTGTGCACGCATCTTCATTTCTGCTGGTGGAACTGTGTTCCACCCCGTCCTGCCTGCTGCACACCCCTGTGTGCATATAAATGCTCATGCATAAGCAGTTGCTTTGTCTGTTGTCTGTTATCTGGACAAAATAAAGAGAGAGAGATGTGTGTTAAACCAAAGAAACAAAAAATAGATCAGCTAAACAGTGGCAAACTGTTTGTTAATTTATTTTATTTAATTTGTCCAACATGTATGAGATCACAAGTATAAGCATAAAAATGAATATGAACACAGGAAATGCGTACGAACAAATGGGGACAGTAGGCACATTTACAGACCTCTTAGGAATGGGGTGAGGTCCACGATAGACAGTTTAAGGTTGAAACTATGGGGATTTGATGAAGTAACAATGGAGTTGTGTAGAGCATGCCAGGTATTGACCATTCTATTCCTGAAGTCGTGTTTTCTGCAATTGAGTTTGAAGCAGTTTATATTAAGTTTTATCTATTGTGTGTTCGTGCATTATTGTGGTTGAAGCTGAAGTAGTCATTGACAGGTAGGATGTTGTAGCACATAATTTTGTGTACTATGCATAGGTTAGACCGTAATTGGCATAGATGTAGGTTGTCCAAGCCCAAATTTCAAACCTGGTGGTATGAAGTATTCTGTTATGATCAAAGGAGTAGAGTACTCTTCTCGTGAAACGCCTTTAGACTTGCTCAATTGTATTAATGTATGATATACAGTGTGGATTCCAGGCAGATGAGCTGTATTCAAGAACTGGTCTAGCAAAGGTTTTGTATGCCCCAGTTTGCAGTACAATATTACCGGAGAAGAAGCTTTGCAAGATTAGGTTAACAACTCTTATTAAGTGTTCTATAAGAGAGGAGATCCTACATAAAATCCCCAGAAAATCTTTCAATTGCATATGCAGATCTCTAGGTGTCTTGGTCAGATAAGCAAAATTTCTAAGATAGCCCAGCAATCTGGTTTTAAGTAGCAACCAACTGCTTAAATTACACTCGAAATAGAATACCCTATGAGACTAGACTTTCAATCCTGGCCCTAGAAAGTTTAGAACTAAGACGCCTTAAACAAGATCTAAGTATTGCCCACAAGATCATATGTTGCAACGTCCTGCCTGTCGGCGACTACTTCAGCTTCAACCACAACAACACAAGAGCACACAACAGATTTAAACTTAATATTAACCGCTCGAAACTTGACTGTAAAAAATATGACTTCAGTAACTGAGTCATCGAAGCATGGAACTCATTACCGGACTCCATAGTGTCACCCCAAACCCCCAACACTTTACCCTTAGATTATCTATGGTTGACCTATCCAGATTCCTAACAGGTCAGTAAGGGGCGAGTACAAGTGCACTAGAGTGCCTTCCGTCCCCTGTCCTATTGCTCTCCTATATCTCCTATACCTTTCTTCTATTCCTATATCTCTTCTATTCTTTCATTGATGTGTTCTATTACTATACCTTCTTTTCTATTATTTCTTAGATATATTTTACTATGAGTATCTCCTCTATAACCTTCATCATGTATTTTACTATGTGTATATAGATATATACCCACTAAAACCCTCATTGTGTATTGGACAAAATAAATAAATAAATAAATAAAACAGTGGTAACTATTGAACCCCTGTAGCAGGACCCTCACCAGTAAGCATGTGAGCTGCTGTATTTTGTATCAGTTTCTCAGTGGTCCTCCAGGGCAGCCCCATGTTGAGTAAATTACAGTAATCTAGGTAAAGAGTAGGTGTAGGCATGAGTTTTCAGTGCATTATGTTCCATGTAAGGTTGAAAGGTAATAAAGAAAGCTTCTTAGCTATGGCCTTTACCCAGTCCCTCTACTAGAAGCTCAGACACAAAGATTATGAATTTGATTTTGCTGAGAAAAGCATCAAATATAGTATAGAATGGGAATCAGTGAGCTTTTGTTAGCTTTTTTTGGTCTTGTTTCAGTTAAGTTTAAATCTATTCCCCCCCCCCCTCTAACAGCTTTCATAAACTAGGTCATGAGTTCTACAGTAACTCCCATGTGGCTTGGTGTGGAGATATACAACAGGATTTCTTCAATGTGTTGATGATACTTCATACTAAATAATAGATTATTTCTCTTAATAACTTTAAACCGATTTTAAACAGGATAGGAAAGAAAATCAAGCTTGATGGCATTTCTTAGCAGATCATTCAAGGAGTCCAAATATAACTCTTGCTCAGGGATGGGCTCCTAAGGGTATGGACAGGTACACAGAACTGGTAGAAAAAATTTGGCCAAGTACGCAGAACCGGTAGAAAAATTTTGACAGGAGAAGTTCCTGAGGATTGGAGAATGGCCAGTGTTGTGCCTATTCACAAGAAGGGCAGTAGAGAAGAAGCTGGTAACTACAGGCCAGTTAGCTTGACATCAGTTGTAGTTAAAATGATGGAGACTCTACTCAAAAAGAGGATAAATCAGCACCTAAAAAACAATAACTTATTAGACCCAAATCAGCATGGCTTTACTGAAGGCAAATCATGTCAGACTAATCTCATTGATTTCTTTGACTATGTCACAAAGGTGTTGGATGAAGGTGGTGCCGTGGATATTGCCTACCTGGACTTCAGCAAAGCCTTTGATACGGTTCCACATAAAGAGCTGATAGATAAATTAGTGAAGATTGGACTTAATCCCTGGATACTTCAGTGGATTTGCAGCTGGCTGAAGCATAGACATCAGAGAGTTATTGTTAACGGCGAGTATTCTGAGCAGAGTCAGGTTACAAGCGGTGTGCCACAAGGATCTGTTCTGGGTCCTATTCTTTTTAATATATTTGTGAGTGACATAGGGGAAGGTTTGGTAGGGAAGGTTTGCCTATTTGACGATGACTCTAAAGTGTGCAATAGGGTTGATATTTCTGGAGGCGTCTGTAATATGGTAAATGATTTAGCTTTACTAGATAAATGGTCTAAGCAATGGAAACTGCAGTTTAATGTTTCCAAATGTAAAATAATGCACTTGGGGAAAAGGAATCCTCAATCTGAGTATTGTATTGGCAGTTCAGTGTTGGCAAATACTTCAAAAGAAAAGGATTTAGGGGTAGTGATTTCTGACAGTCTCAAAATGGGTGAACAGTGCAGTCAGGCGGTAGGGAAAGCAAGTAGGATGCTTGGCTGCATAGCTAGAGGTATAACAAGCAGGAAGAGGGAGATTGTGATTCCCTTATATAGAGCGCTGGTGAGACCACATTTGGAATACTGTGTTCAGTTCTGGAGACCTCACCTACAAAAAGATATTGACAAAATTGAACGGGTCCAAAGACGGGCTACAAGAATGGTGGAAGGTCTTAAGCATAAAACGTATCAGGAAAGACTTCATGAACTCAATCTGTATAGTCTGGAGGACAGAAGGAAAAGGGGGGACATGATCGAAACATTTCAATATATTAAAGGGTTAAATAAGGTCCAGGAGGGAAGGGTTTTTAATAGGAAAGTGAACACAAGAACAAGGGGACACAATCTGAAGTTAGTTGGGGGAAAGATCAAAAGCAACATGAGAAAATATTATTTTACTGAAAGAGTAGTAGATCCTTGGAACAAACTTCCAGCAGATGTGGTAGATAAATCCACAGTAACTGAATTTAAACATGCCTGGGATAAACATATATCCATCCTAAGATAAAATACAGAAAATAGTATAAGGGCAGACTAGATGGACCATGAGGTCTTTTTCTGCCGTCAGACTTCTATGTTTCTATGTTTCTATGATGTTTTTTTCTTTCTTTCCCCTCTGGTCTCTGGGTATATTGTTCCTATCACAGTAAATGAGGTTGGATCTGTGTATAATTTTAGAAGAGTTGTGTGTGCGTGTAGATAATATATATTTTTGTGTGCTTGTGTGTAATATGTATGTACACATATGGTATATATACATAGAATTAAGTAATTGTCAGCGACAGTAATATATTTTGGATGTTCAGTAATAGTAAATAGTAAATAGATAGGGAAATTGTATCTCTTTGAGGCAAGGAGAGGCCAGGCACCCTAACCCTTGACGTGAGTGATGTCAAGTTGGCCACCTTTAAGCCAGTCACATGCCCTTTAAGCCACCCCCGGTCACATGATTGTTAAGCCACTCCTACCTGATCACATGGCCAGCAAGCCACACCCACAAAATAAGCAAGGCCCATAGTGTTTATTTATTTATTAGATTTGTATGCCGCCCCTCTCCGTAGACTCGGGGCGGCTAACAACAGTAATAAACAGCATGTAACAAATCTAATGTTTGAAATACTTAAAAAACCCTTATTAAAACCAAACATACACACAAACATACCATGCATAAATTGTATAGGCCTAGGGGGAAAAGGGTAGTTCAGTTCCCCCAAGCCTGACGACAGAGGTGGGTTTTAAGGAGCTTACGAAAGGCAAGGAGGGTGGGGGCAATTCTGATCTCCGGGGGGGGGGGAGCTGGTTCCAGAGGGTTGGGGCCACCACAGAGAAGGCTTATCCCCTGGGTCCCGCCAGATGACATTGTTTAGTTGACGGGACCCGAAGAAGACCGACTCTGTGGGACCTAACCGGTCACTGGGATTCATGCGGCAGAAGGCGGACCCAGATGTATTCTGTTTTGGTATTTAAAAAAATTGCAGCCCTTCACTGGTCTACCAATAACTCTTTCCATTACTTACTGGACCTTCCCAGTCAGATAAGAGCAGGAAAAAAAATGATTCCGGCTCTTAACCCTCACACAGTCCAGAAAATCACCTAGACATCTAGGATAATGATAATGTTCTAATATTCTCTCTCTCCATATTTTGCCACAAATAAGGCAGTGACCAAGGTGGTTTGTGCTTCAGGTCTGAGCTTGAATCCTGACTGCCACAGGCTGAGGTAATTTTCATCTTCCAGACCCTCTGTAACTGTAAGTTCCCAACTAGCACGCCCAAAACAGGAGAGATGGAGCTAGAATACTCATTGCTCATTTTTATGGGATCCATAGTTCATTTGTAAGGGCTATGTGGATGAGCTAAGTTCACTTCCTTGAGTTTCACAGGCAAAAAAAAAAAAATCCAGGAAATTTCACAAGAGGTGATCCTATCAATAGATTCCAACTCAGAGCAAATCAGTGCAATTTTTTTTATTACCACACTGTGGGTGTGGCTTATTTTGTGGGTGTGGCTTGCCGGCCATATGACCAGGTAGGAATAGCTTGATGATCATGTGACTGGGGAGGTGGCTTAAAGATCATGTGACTGGCTTAAAAGTGGCCAACTTGATGTCACTCACGTCAAGGGTTTGGGTTAGGGTGCCTGGCCTCTCCTCACCTCAATTTCCCGATCTATTTATTATTACTGAACATCCAAAATATACTATTTAATTTTATGTATATATGCAGTATATGTACATATACTGTATATTACACACAGGCACACAAAAATATACATTATCTGCTATATAAATTGTATGTGTATGTACATACACACATACATGCACAGCTCTTCTAAAATTATATATATTTAACCTCATTTACTCTGATAGGAAAAACATACTTCAAAAGAGACATTGAAACTCTGGAGAAGGTGCAAAGAAGAGCAACCAAGATGATTAAGGGATTGGAAACCAAGACTTACGAAGAGAGACTGAGGGAACTGGGCATGGACAGCCTAGAGAAAAGGAGGTCCAGAGCGGACATGATAGCAGTCTACAAGTATACGAGGGGATGTCACAGAGAGGAGGGGATCACTTTATTCTTCAGGGCACCAGAGGGCCGGATGAGGAACAACGGCTGGAAGCTGACCAAGGAGAGATTCAACATGGAGATAAGGAGGAACTTCCTGACGGTCAGAGCGATCAACCAATGGAACAACCTACCAGCGGACGTTGTGAACTCCAACACTCTGGACATTTTTAAGAGAAGATTGAACTGCCACTTGACTGGTGTACTATAGGGTTCCTGCTTGGGCAGGGGGTTGAACTCGACGGCCTTCATGGTCCCTTTCAACTCTAACAACCAACCAACCAACCAACCAACCAACCAACCAACCAACCAACCAACCAACCAACAAACAAACAAACAAACAAACAAACACCCAGAGCCCAGAAGGGGAAAAAAGCAAAAAATCAAAAAAATCAATGTTTTTCTACCAGTTCTGCATACCTGACCATACCTGTAGGAGCCCATCACTGGACCAAATGCTCAGTCTGACAATTGCAATTTATACTAATAGGTTCTTCTGGCCCATCCTTTTAAACAGTGCAGCTGATCTTCATTATGTAAGTGCAGAAACGTCAGAGAAACCTAGCCTTTTGGATCAACCCATGATTAATTAGATACCTCCACCAAATCATTGTGTACATCAGTGTGGATAATGTTGTCTTGTATGGTTGGATGGCAGATATTCACATGCAGTTTCCATCTGCTCAATTTTAGAAAACATAGAGAGTTTGCCTCTTAAGATTTAACTTGGAATGAGCAAAAAGGCAACAAAAAAGTATCTTCCACAACATTTTGCTAAGAATTTGCTTAGACTGCAATGTGTAAATGTTGGCCCTGCTGGTCAAAGCTTTTTAGAAGATACCTTCTGTCAAATTCATTCAATTCCCCTTGCAGTAGAAGAGAAATCAATATAATATTTCTATTTTTCTGAGTGGGAAAATGATGCGGTTAGCTTCCCCCTTCCAAAACAAAGGAAAAAAAAAGTTTTTTTTGTGTTATATCACTGTCAAAGCAGTTTGCTGTTTTCTAGATGGTAAAACATCAGACTCAAAAGAAAACCAAAGGTGAAATGTCATTGCTCCAGGCTGGATACAAAGTTATTTGTGTTGAGGAAAACTTTTCTAAAAATGGACTAAAATTTTAAAGAATTATTGCTTTCTCCTTAAATATTCATTCCCTCACAGCTTTGGGGGAAGCAGATTAACAACAACAACAACAGAGTTGGAAGGGTCTTCGGAGAGGGGCAGCATATAAATCCAATAAATAAATAAAAAAATAAAATAAGGGACCTTGGAGGTCTTCTAGTCCAACCCCCTACTTAGGCAGGAAACCCTACACTACTTCAGACAAATGGTTACCCAACATCTTAAAAACTTCCAGTGTTGGAGCATTCACAACTTCTGGAGGCAAGCTGTTCCACTGGTTAATTGTTCTAACTGTCAGGAAATTCCTCCTTAATTCTAAGTTACTTCTTCTTCTTCTTCTTCTTCTTCTACTTCTTCTTCTTCTTCTTCTTCTTCTTCTTCTTCTTATTATTATTATTATTATTATTATTATTATTATTATTATTATTATTATTATTTGGATTTGTATGCCACCCCTCTCTGCAGATTCGGAGTTTCCACCCATTGCTTCTTGTTCTACCCTCAGGTGCTTTGGAGAATGGGTTGACTCCTTCTTTGTGGCAACCTCTGAGATATTGGAACACTGCTATCATGTCTCCCCTAGTCCTTCTTTTCATTAAACTAGACATGGCCAGTTCCTGCAACCGTTCTTCATATGTTTTAGCCTCCAGTCCTTTAATCATCCTAGTTTTGCTTCTCTGTACTCTTTCTAGAGTCTCAACATCCTTTTTGCACAGCGGTGACCAAAACTGAATGCAGGTAGGTAGCCCATATTTAAAGCAAAGTTCTGGCCTGCAAATTATACCGGTGGGTAGACAGTTGACCAACCCTGTAGATGATACCTGTTGTGGTTAGCTCTGGCCCAGCTCCTGCCCCAAGGACTGTGGATGTGGGGGAGACATCCACATGCCGCAGGCCTGTTTTGCTCCCAGTGGAAAGGCTTCTCTGACCAAAGAGACATGAGTGACAGGGAGGAGGAGAGTGTGGCAGACAGCTCAGAAGGAGATTGATTATCTAGCTCCTCCTTGGATTCAGAACAAGAGTTAATGATACAGCCACGCATGCGGAGAGTGATGCATAGGCAACAACAACTGAAAGATTATTATCAAAGAAAATGAGGCCACCTGTGGTTGGGTGGGGCTGTGGTAATTAGTGAGGCTGCTATAAATAGCAGCCTGTGGGTTTGGCCATTGTAGAGGATTATCTGATCGTTGTGTTTCGTGCCTGCTTTGCTGACTTTGACCTTTGTGTGCTGATTTTCCCCCGCTTTGAAACTAAACCAGGGCAAAGTGTGTTTCACTTTGTGAAAGAAGAAGGACTGTGAATTGCCTCACAGCTGCAAGTTAAGTATCTCAGAACTGATAAGGGACTTGTAGAAATTACCAGTTTGTTTGGAGACGAGTGCTCTTTGCTATACCAAAAGAGGGCTTAGTTTAAGTGAATTTTCATTATAAAGAACATTGTTTTGAATTTTCAAACGTGTGTGTGTCTGAAATTTGTACCTGTGGATTTTTGGGAGGAGTCTACAGAACAGGAATAAAAAAAATGTGTAGTCCATAACTTTTATACAACATATTAGCAACCATTTTGTGATCCCAAGATCATCTTAATGGGGGGGGGGGGGGGGCATTCGGGGCAACTATCTAAAGTGTATCCTTTTCTGGAGGGCTTTAAAAGGTTAAAATACTCCATTAAGTGGTGTCATCTAACCAAACTTTGATTGATGTCCCTAAAGCTAAGCAGGCTTAGGCATTGCCCATCCTTGGATGGGAGATCAGAGGAAATCCAAGGGCTGTAGGGAAAATTGGGAGGGGGGGGTGAATCCTTGAAGAAGGCATGGCAAATCATTCTCCATGAAATTACTGAAGGCAGAACTCAACTTGAAGACCTATTATCCTTCAAGGGGAAAATTGGCATGTCACGCCTTGCAGGGTTATCTATTACACCTCTTAGAAATGCAAAATTCCTCAGTCAAGAGGCCTGTTTTGTATCCTTCCCATGCTTACTTTGAGAATGTGCTTTTCTACATGCTACAGGATGTGGGGCCTAATAGCGCCTCGAGGTGACAAAACATATGCACTCCAGTACAAACTACTTGCTATCTTATATATCAAAAGCACCTGAAATGGGTGCATTTCTTTTATAACATATTTGCCTGATATTCTAATAACCTGATTGCACCCAGAGTGTGATGGCCTTCATTTGTCCCAGTTCCCATAACTACACAAAGTGGGCTTGGGGCAACATGGTTGAGCACTATGGGAATTAAAGCCGGTAGCCATCTTTTTAGACCACATTTTTCAGAGTATAGAAGGACAGAAGGAAAAGGGGGGACATGATCGAAACATTTAAATATATTAAAGGGTTAAACAAGGTCCAGGAGGGAAGTGTTTTTAAAAGGAAAGTTAACACAAGAACAAGGGGACACAATCTGAAGTTAGTTGGGGGAAAGATCAAAAGCAACATGAGAAAATATTATTTGACTGAAAGAGTAGTAGATCCTTGGAACAAACTTCCAGCAGACGTTGTAGATAAATCCACAGTAACTGAATTTAAACATGCCTGGGATAAACATATATCCATCCTAAGATAAAATACAGAAAATAGTATAAGGGCAGACTAGATGGACCAGGAGGTCTTTTTCTGCCGTCAGACTTCTATGTTTCTATGTTTCTATATAAGATGCACCTTAATTTGAGGGAGGAAAGTAGGGGAAAAATCTGCTTACCAGGTATTCATCTGGCTGCTGTCCTTAGTCTGGTCAGCTTCAGCACATCATTTTATCCCCTGGCTAGGGCGGGGGGGGGGATTCCCAGAGTTGCAGTGAAAACAAGCCTGCAAAGACTTAGGGCTCGAAAAAAACATCTTAGGAGTAGCAATTAAAAAGTCCTACAAGCCTGAAAAAACTTTTTCAGAGGGAGTAGCAATGAAAACAAGCCTGCAAAGACTTAGGGCTAGAAAAAAACGTCTTAGGAGTAGCAATGAAAAAGTCGTACAAGTCTGAAAAAACCTAGATAATTGATCTCCTTCTGAGCTGTCTTCCACACTCTCCTCCTCCCTGTCACTCATGTTTTCTTGATCAGAGGAGCCTTCATCAGCAGATTCCACCAGAGGCAAAACAGGCCTGCAGCATGTGGATGTCTCCCCCACATCCACAGTCCTTGGGGCAGGAGCTGGGCCAGAGCTAACCACAACAGGAAGGATACTGCAAAATCTCCATTTCCCCTGATCAGCAGAGGCAGAGAATAGATGGAGGCAGGGGCAGTCAGAAGTGGTATTTATCAGTTCTCCGAACTACTCAAAATTTCTGCTACCAGTTCTCAGGAACTGGTCAGAACTTGCTGAATCCCCACCTCTGTAAATTCCAACTTTAATGTGTCCTTGACATAAATTGTTTGCAATGTGGAAGTCACCAATCATAGATGGGGGGAAAAAATCTAAAACTCTGAGACAATTCCTAATTTAGAAAACGAAAGCATCTCACAGTAGTTTGAAGAGCCTTCTACCTAGAGTGGGGACCACAAACAGATAGTAAATAAAAGAAGAATAAATACCAATGCTGTAACATTGAATAGTATCCAATCCTCTCCTCCATCCCTCTCACTCTCCCTCCCTCCCTCCCTTCCTCCTTCCCCTCTCTTTCTCTCCAGAGTGCATCATTTAGTTAAAAATAGATTAAAAATCTCTTGGCTGTGACTATTGTCAAGGAAGATGTTGAATCTCAAAATACATAAATTAACATACCACTTTACTACTTTTCAGATACATTGTTCTCGTGGTTGTTTAATCAGTTAACTAAGACATCTTACTATGTGTTACAGATTGGGGGGAAGGGGGCACAATCCACAATTCTAGGCCAGAATTGACACCTTCCAAGACCTGCCATGTCTAGTCGATTTGAATAGACTTCAATTAAGGGACCTTGGAGCTCTGATTAATTAAAGAAAACAAAAATCTAGAATGCAGTGAAACTGAAACCTGTTCATTGTGTTTTTCTGTTTACCTCTTTATGTTGTTTTCACTTGAGCATTTCTGGGAAGCAAATGAACTCAAGACTTTTTTTTTAATTTCCTGAAAGCAAATGAACTCAAAATGGTTTTAGTGGCTTTGAATGGTTATGATCAGTGAAGGGCTGCAAAAATTTTGAGTACCACACTGTGGCGTGGCTTATTTTGTGAGTATCGCTTGCCAGTCATGTGACCAGGTAGGAGTGGCTTGATGATCATGTGACTGGGTGGTGGCGGCTTAAAGGTCATGTGACTGGATTAAAGGTGGCCAACTTGGCATCACTCACGTCAAGGGTTTGGAGATAGAGATACAATTTCCCTATCTGTTTACTATAACTGAACATTCTAAAATTATAAACATTCAAGCTCATTTACTACGATAGGAAAAACATACCCAGAGTCCAGAAGGGGAAAAAGTTTTTTTTTAATTTTTTTTTTAAATGATGGTGGCCCCAGGAAGTGATGTCATCAGCAGGCCCCAGGAAGTGATGTCAACCCAGCATGATAGTCATGTGAGCCACTGGGCTTCTTCCTTGAAGAAATAAGTTGTTCTCGTAAGTTGTTGGTAAGAAACTGAGCAGGGCTTGTAATAAATGTACCTACAACCATTAACATTTCAAAATCCTCTTATTTTAAAGAGAGAAATAATAGGAAAACAATCTCTACCGAGGCCTGTTTGTAAGTGTGAATTCCCCTCTCCTTTCCTTCTGATGAAACGTCCCTTTGCCTTCAGCACTTTCAACTCTTTCAGTTTTTATTGTCACCTTAATTGTCTTCCTGGGCTTGGAAAGACCCTGCGCTTTGAAGGGCAAAATAAAATTTCGCTATTGCTTTGCCTTGGACTTTCACTTTTCGAGAACACTGCCATATTTTATATTACGGGTTGCCTTGCTTGGCTGATCTCTCCTCTAAATGAAAGGACCCAGTGGTGATTGAGTAGGTCCCAATCTGGCTACTTCATTTTCAATGGTTTTTACAAGTGCTTTTGAAATGTGCATCCGAGAGAAGGAAACAAACACTTCCTTCTTATGAAGGAAAACACTTCAGCCCATCATTGCTTTAAGTGTGACTGCAAACATGTCTTTCAGCCAGAGATTATCTCTTAGAATTATGGATATGCATAGGTTTTCACTATCAAAAATTCAAGATTTACTGCAGGGAATACAACACTACACAAAACGTACGTGGATGATGTTTCTGCTGAAATACTGTATTTTCCAGAGTATAAAGTCACACCTTTCTCCTCCCTAAAAGAGGCTGAAAATTTGGGTGCATTTTATATTCTGTATTCTGCCGGCATGTCCCAACCGCCCGTAATTACAGGGTAATTAGTCCAAACAGACACACACCACACGATAGAAGGAAAACAAAAGGTCTTTATCAACAGAAAAGCAGAAACAACTCCCTTTTAAAATGTCAAAGGGATTTTCTGGTATACACAAGGCACAGGTTAAATGCAATCCAATTTCTCACCAGGTAACTGGGAAATTGAGTCCAATTCCAAAGTCCAGAAATTCCACACACAGTCTTGAACAGAGAAACAGCAAACCACAATCTCGTTAGTGACAGGGAAGAGGGGAGTTTGGCAGACAGCCCAGGAGGAGATCAATCATCTGTATCATCCCTGGATTCTGAACAAGAATTAATGACATATCCACACATGTGTAGAGTAATGCATAGGAGACAACAACTGAAGGATTATTACAAGAGAAAATGAGGCCACCTGTGGTTGGGTGGGGCTGCTGTAATTAGTGCTACAGATAAAAGTGCAGCTTGGTGTTTTAGCCTCATGGCAGTTTATCTGATTCATTGTTTCGTCAAGATCGTGGTTTTTGTGCTGTTCAAGATTGTGTGTGGACTCTCTGGACTTTAGAATTGGACTCAATTTCCCAGTTATTGGGTGAGCAATTGGATTGCATTTCACCTGCGCCTTGTGTGTACCAGAAAATTCCTTTGACATTTAAAAAGGGAGCTGTTTCTGTTTTTCTGTTTATAAAAACTTTTCGGTTTTCCTTTTATCGTGTGGTGTGTGTCTTCCTGGACCAATTACCCTGTAATTACGGGCGGTTGAAACATGCCGGCAGAACAGTATGCATGCATGCATGTATGTATGTATGTATTCATTCATACTGTTATTGAATTAGGGCATTATGGGGTCATAAAAAAGGGAGTTTATCTCATGTTTTAATTCCTGTATTTTGTAATCTCATATGAATAATTTTGTCTTTATTTTAGTCTAACAATATGTATCTTTATTTTAAATTTAATTATAGAATGATGACTATATTTTAGTTCTGGGCTGGTCTATGATTGGGATAAGTGAATTATAATTTACTAACCACTTTTGGAGGCAGCTGCATTGGATGTTTTTGGAAATCCCGTGCAATTCTTGGTCATGAAAATGGATTTGTTACACATTGTTATTATTTCATTTTTTAAGACATAGCTAAGATCCAACGACTGAATTTCACCAAAAAGTTGCAAAAAGAAAAGTATGATTTCATTGGTTTTCATTGCTGGCTTTTAATTATTTGACCTGACTGTGTACAGTAAATGTTTCAGTGCAAAATTATGGTTAATCCTTGTCTTTTCCTATTCATGTCAGTGTGCCGCTTTGTGAAGAAGGAACAAGAGCTATTAAAGATGTTCTAATTGATACAGTAAGGTGGCTTTAAGAAGAAAAAGAAAAGCAAATTCAATGAAAAGCATGGCATCAGGATTGTTGAGTGTAGAATGCCACCCCGGTTTCAGCAATTTGTGGGGGATGTAGAAGACAGATGGGAGATGAGAATGTAAAGTTAATTAGAAATGCAATGTGTGAATTATTAGAGGAAGTGATTAGTGCGCTGAACTAGCTGTCAATCTGGATTGCTATGCAGTTGCTGACTTGTCCGACTGAAGAATAGTTTTTAAATGATGAAAGAGCTACTCCTCCTCACAGGCTTTTTATTTATCAAGCTGTCTTGAACAAGGGACATTTGCGTGACGGGTCTGTAACAGATTATGATTTTGTAGATCGCGCCAGCGTGTGAGGCAAGGATGAAATGAGGAACAAGAGTTGTTTCCATATGGGCTGTCATTGCAAGTGGCAGCTTCTCGGTTCACCTGTTTATGTGCTTGGTTACATAAGGTCAACATCTAGAGTAGGTTGAATGGTTTTCTTCACTCTGTCTTGTGGGATCACAGTATAACCAGGCCATAGGTGTGTGTGTGTGTGTGTGTGAGAGAGAGAGAGAGACAGAGACAGAGATAGAGAGAGAGAGAGACAGAGACAGAGAGAGACAGAGACAGAGAGAGACAGAGAAAGGGAGAGACAGAGAGAGAGAAAGAGAAACAGAGAGACAGAGAGACAGAGATAGAGAGACAGAGACAGAGAGACACAGAGAGAGAGAAATAGAAAGAGAGAGACACACACAGACAGACAGAGAGAGACATAGAGAGAGAGACAGAGAAAGAGAGAGACAGAGAGAGAGAGAAAGAGACAGAGAGAGAAAGAAAGAGAGAGAGAGCCAAAGAGGGACACAGAGAGACAGAGACACAGAGAGACAGAGACAGAGAGAGAGAGACAGAGAGACACACATAGAGAGAGACAGAGAGACAGAGACATAGAGAGACAGAGACAGAGAGAGACAGAGAGACACAGAGAGAGAGAGAGAGACAGAGAAAGAGAGAGAGATAGAGAGACAGAGAGAGATGGCGAGAGAGACAGAGACATAGAGAGACATAGAGACACACACACAGAGAGAGACAGAGACAGAGACATAGAGAGACATAGAGACACACAGAGACAGAGAGAGACAGAGACAGAGAGAGACAGAGAGACACAGAGAGAGAGAGAGACAGAGAAAGAGAGAGAGATAGAGAGACAGAGAGAGATGGCGAGAGAGACAGAGACATAGAGAGACATAGAGACACAGAGAGAGAGAGAGAGACAGAGAGACACAGAGAGAGAGACACACACACAGAGAAAGAGACAGACAGAGAGACAGAGACAAAGAGGGAGAGAGGGAGAGAGGCAAAGGGAGAGATGAGAGTAAGAGAGAGAGAGAGAGAGAGAGAGAGATTTGTACTGACTGCTTAAACCAATTCCCTATACTGACTCCATCCACCTATCTCTAAATCCCCACGGATAAAGTATACATTAAAGAGGATATTTCAGCTGTGTCTTTCTTAAACAGCAAAATCTTCCAGGGAATTGTCATATCATGTCACACTGATGCTTATTGTTTTCTTCTTGATCTTGTCTTTCTCATCTTTCAGACCAACTTACACTTTATTTCTGGCACTATTCCAAAGCTTCTTTGAGTTGAATCCAGTTTGTGGTAACTGTATACTATATTATTATTATGCCTCTAACTAATATGGAAAAAAATTAGTTTTCCATCATCTTTTGACCTACTAGGCCACAGACCCAGGATTCCTGGTGGTCTCTCATCCAATTATAACCTAGATACAACCCTGCTTCGGATTTGGAATAGCTAAGGTCACTTAGGTCCTGCCATCTGCTTTAAATTCTATTTCTCAGATCCCAGCCAATGTCAAATTATCACCATGTTACCTGACTACATTTTTTTCAGCGTTTGATGTCATTAGTCATTCACACAGGGATATAAGATTTAATTGGAGCCATCATGCTTTCAAGCATGCCCAAGAAAAATATAGCTGGATTCCAGTTTTGTTTAGTGAGCTGCTGAAATCCTAGGGATTTGATTAATTTAGTTTAAGAAGTGAATGGCTTATTTAAAAAGCAGTCTGTGATCTGTCCTTAGAATATTCTAATATGAGTATTGCCCCATAGAACTTTAGTTCTTGTGGACTTCAGAAAGTTAATACAGTGTTCCCTCGATTTTCGCGGGCGATGCGTTCCGAGACTGCCCGCGAAAGTCAAATTTCCGCGAATTAGAGATGTGGAAGTAAATACACTATTTTTGGCTATGAACAGTATCACAAGCCTTCCCTTAACACTTTAAACCCCTAAATTGCAATTTCCCATTCCCTTAGCAACCATTTATATTATTACTCACCATGTTTATTTATTAAAGTTTATTTTAAAAAATATTAATTAAAGGCAGACAAAAGTTTGGTGATGACATATGACGTCATTGGGCGGGAAAAACTGTGGTATAGGGAAAAAACCCGCGAAGTATTTTTAATACATATTTTTGAAAAACCGTGGTGTAGACTTTTTGCGAAGTTTGAACCTGCGAAAAATGAAAGAACACTGTAAATTCTTTTCTCCCCCATAACTGCTCTTTCAATGAAAGTAGTTCCTTAACGTTTCCTTTACCACGCGGTAAGTGTATACAGAACACAAATTCTAGTCACATGCACACAAAACCAAATTAGGAACATATGTGCAAAATAGCAATGGGCAATAGCCAGCGAAGGGCTGCAAACATTTTTACTACCACACTGTGGGCGTGGCTTATTTTGTGGGTGTGGCTTGCTGGTCATGTGACCAAGTAAGAGTGGCTTGATGATCATGTGACTGGGTGCTGGCTTAAAGGTCATGTGACTGGCTTAAAGGTGGCCAACTTGACATCACTCATGTCAAGGGTTTGGGTTAGGGTGCCTGGTCCCTCCTCGCCTCAAAGAGATACAATTTCCCTTCCTATTACTGAACATCCAAAATATACTATTTAATTCTATGTATATAAGCCATATCTGTACATACATATTACACACAGGGACACAAAAATATACATTATCTACTATATAAAATGTATGTATGCACACACATGCAGAGCTCTTCTAAAATTATACACATTCAACCTCATTTACTGCAATAGGAAAAACATACCCAGAACCCAGAAGGGAAGGGGGGGGGGGATTCAAAGTTTTAAAAATTTATTTATTTTATTTTTATTTATTCAATTTTTATGCCGCCCTTCTCCTTAGACTCAGGGCGGCTTACAACATGTTAGCAATAGCACTTTTTTAACAGAGCCAGCATATTGCCCCCACAATCCGGGTCCTCACTTTACCCACCTCGGAAGGATGGAAGGCTAAGTCAACCTTGAGCCGGTGATGAGATTTGAACCGCTGACCTACAGATCTACAATCAGCTTCAGTGGCCTGCAGTATAGCACTCTACCTATTGCGCCACCCCAGCTCTTTTCTATCAGTTCTGCGTACCTGACTGTACCCATTTGCTGGCTGGGGAATTCTGGGAGTTGAAGTCCAGATCTCTTCAAGATGCCAAGGTTGGGAAACACTGATCTAGTCCAACATCTCATTCAAGCAGGAGTCCCTACCACTTCAGACAGATGGCAGTCCAATTTCCTCTTGAAGGTCTTAAGTGTTGGAGCTCTCACAACCTCTGTAGGCAAGCTGTTCCATTGGTTGATCACTCTCACTGTCAGAAAGTTTCTCCTTATTTCCAGGTTGAATATCTCCTTGGTAAGTTTCCATCCATCGTTCCTAGTCTGGACTTCTGGTGCCTTGGAAAACAGCCTGACACCTTCCTTTCTGTGATAACCCCTCAAGTATTGGAACACTGCTATCATGTCTCCTCTGGTCCTTCTCTTCGCTAGACTGTCCATGCCCAGTTCCTGCAACCGCTCTTCATAAGTTATAGTTCCCAGTCCCCTAATCATCCTGGTTGATCTCCTCTGCACTTTCTCTAGAGTTCCATCATCTTTTTTGTAGCGTGGTGACCAAAACTGGGTCCAGTACTCTAGGTGTGGTCAAATTAAGGCTTTATAGAGTAGTATTAGTACCTCCCTAGTCCTATATTGTATCCCTCTATTAATGCAGTTTAGGATTGCATTGGCTTTCTTGACTGCTACTCCACACTGTTGGCTCACGTTGAGCTGGTTGTCTGCTATGACTCCAAGATCCCTCTCGCAGTTACTACTATTGAGTGTGGTTTCACCCAGTACATATGTATATTTTGGTGGGGTTTTTTACCTAAGTGTAGGACTTTAGTTTTTTTTCTGTATTGAATTTAATTTTATTAGATAGGGCCCAGTGTTCAAGTCTGACAAGATCCATCTGGATTTTGAGCCTGTCCTCTAGGGTGTTAGCTATTCCTACCAGCTTAGTATCATCTGCAAATTGGATTAGTTCCTCTTCTATTCCCTCATCTAAGTCATTTATGAAGATATTAAAGAGTACTGGGCCTAAAACCTTGTGGGACCCCACTGCATACTTCTTTCCATGTAGACTAAAACCCATTGCTGAGTACAGTTAGTCAGCCAGTTGTTAATTCGTCTTGTCATGTAGTTGTCTATCCCACTTTTTTCTTGCTTATGTAGAAGTCAGTTGAGATCTACTTTATCAAATGCTTTGCTGGAATCTAAGTAAATGATGTCCACATTATTTCACTGATCTACTAATTTAGTCACAATGAACAAGAATGAGATGAGGTTGGTTTGGCAGGATTTGTTCTTAATCAAACCATGTTGGTTTCTCCTTATTATTTTGTTTGTCTCTAGCTCATAGCATATCTGTTTTTTTAACCTTTTTTTCTGGTATTTTCCCAGGTATTGATGTTAGGCTGAATGGTCTGTATTTACCTAGATCTGGTCCCCCCCCCCCCCTTTTTTTGAAGATTGAAATCACATCAGCTCTTTTCTCTTTATATGTATATAAAGCTGCTTTTCTTTGCTATATATAAAACCCAGAAAAATCCTCAAATTAATGTCTAATATGTAGGCCTAACCATTGAGTTTTGGTTGCCAAGCAACCAGGGAACTTAAACTTAAGTCCCTAAAGAATAAATAGAAGATTCAGCAAACTGGGGTCATTTTTAGAGCAGATGATGAAGAATTATTTGAATGTGGTCTTATTGTGTATATCTTAATAATTTAATTGCATATATGTTAATTTTATATGTTTTCCTCTTTTTCTCTAGGCTTTGATGAAAGATGTAGGAAAAACGATATTTTCAGTATAATTAGAAAAATATATTTTTACTTTCTGAAACTAAGCTGGGAGGTGAGGCGGGGTGTTAAAAAGGAGTGGGAACCTGTTGACAATCTTAGATATTTGGGGTTTATGAAATGCTGGCCTAGTTTAGGAAGGACACCTTAATATCTTAAGACTTTTACCTGTTTACTATATAGAAAAGCAGAAGGCTTACTAAAATGTCCATATCTGCCTGCTGAAATCTTGAAAACATATAAGATATAATGATATGTAGAAATGGCCTAGGGCAGGGGTAGGCAAAGTTGGCTCTTCTATGACATGTGGACTTCAACTCCCAGAATTCCTGAGCTAGTTGGATTGGCTCAGGAATTCTGGGAGTTGAAGTCCACAAGTCATAGAAGAGCCAACTTTGCCTACCCCTGGCATAGGGAGACGGGAGAAGAGATGTTACCTGGGAGTAGAAACCTGCAGCTATATAATGGACAGAGAAAGAAACTCAAAAAGGATCCTCTCAAACTTACCAGACTCTAAAAAGCAATAGCTCAAGGTTTGTCTTTTCAGATTTGCAAGGTTCTGCTAATGTAGCTGAACAATAAAGTAGAATTAAATCATCTAGTCCTGTTTCCTGTCTGGTTTACCTGGAAAGCTGGCAGAGATAGAATACTTTATGAGGACTTCAGTTTAGAGGGGAGAAAATTATTTTCTCTCCATTGTGTATGGCTCCTATTTCTTCAAGAATAAAATTGGTTTCAGAAATACTTCTCCTTTCAGTGCTTATTTAATCACATACTATATGTCAGGAAGGAATTTACTGGTTTCCCCAGGATAGGTACATTCAAAGTTTTTTATATATATATGTAGCAATGGAAGTGTTAATGGAAGCCCAGTGCAAGTACTACAAGATTGATAGGTGGATTTTCCAACTCTGTTGAAATCTTTAATGACAGACAGCCCACCAATTCCTAACCTTTTATTGCTTGAACCGTTATATAGTTGTTTGTAATGCTTATTTGTGTTCTCCTTTCTTGTCATTTGAAACCATCAATTCAGGTCTTACTATATGGAGCAACAGAAAAGAAATTTACTTCCTCATTTTTGTAACAACTCTTTGGATACTTGACGATGGCAATTTAATTGCCGCCCCGAGTCTTCGGAGAGGGGCGGCATACAAATCTAAGTAATAAATAATAAAATAAATAAGTGCATCACCTATAAGTTAAATGCTTTCTTCAAACTGTCCCCCGGTGAAATAATCTAACATGACATTATTGATCAGAATCTTCCTTGTGTGAGATATATTTTTACACATATGCAGGTGCAAGTGTAGAACACGAAAGGGTGAAGATCCCACTACAGAGAGCTCTGGAGGAAACATTATCCAGACTTTTTAATCAGAGTTCAAGTCAGGGCATAGCATGACCACTGCGATACCACTGGGTACACTTATGAGTATAGGAGTGTGATTTTCTTTTTATAATAACTTTTTATGGGTTGTTTTTTTTTATTTGTAATGTTTTAACCTCAGTTAACTGTTCGACTTCTTTTACTGTTTTGTATTTATTCTTATTGTATTTGTAGCGCTGTTGTAAGCCTACAAAAAGATCCTCACCTACAAAAAGATACTGACAAAATTGAACGGGTCCAAAGATGAGCTACAAGAATGGTGGAAGGTCTTAAGCATAAAACTCATCAGGAAAGACTTCATGAACTCAATCAGACAGAAGGAAAAGGACACGATAGAAACATTTAAATATGTTAAAGTGTTAAATAAAATTCAGGAGGGAAGTGTTTTCAATAGGAAAGTGAACACAAGAACAAGTGGGCACTATCTGAGGTTAGTTGCGGGAAAGATTAGAAGTAATGTGAGAAAATATTATTTGACTGAAAGAGTAGTAGATTCTTTTAACAAACTTCCAGCAGACGTGGTTGGTAAATCCACAGTAACTGAATTTAAACATGCCTGGGATAAACATAGATCCATCCTAAGATAAAATACAGGAAAGAGTATAAGGGCAGACTAGATGGACCATGACGTCTTTTTCTGCCATCAGTCTTCTATGTTTTTATGTTTCTAAGCTGCCCTGAGTCCTTCAGGATTGGGTGGCATAGAAGTCAAACAAACAAACAAACAAACAAACAAACAAACAGACAAACAGACAAACAAACAAATTTGATAGTTGTTGTTGCCAATATGGGAGTAACGCACATCTTATGGGTGCTCAACAGACTTTAATACAATTGATTATGGTATTCTTCTGGACTGCTTACAACAGTATTTCCCAATTTTTCCAGGGCAAGGGGAGAAGAGGGGATAATTTTGTGTGAGCCCAACTACATGTGCATGTGTGCACTGCTTCATTTGTGTGAATGGTGGATGCCAATGCCCACTGCTTGTGTAAGTGCCTGGGGCTGTGCATGCCAGTACCTGTTACATGTGCACGAGGGGCTGCATGCACCAACATCTACCACTTCTGTGAGTGGGACTGCATGCACTCGCATGCGTGGGGCTGTGCCACACACATGCTTATTCACCTCTGGGTTCGTCTTGTTTCAAATAGCCGTGGCCTGGTAGCATTAGATTGGGGTGCTAGGGGTTTGCAGAGTTAGATCGGGGTGGTTAGATCGGGGTGCTAGGGGTTTGCAGGGTTTTGGATGAACCTCTGGCTATAATTCTGTGCAGTTTGGAGAACACCCAAATCCCACTCCTGGCTGGCCCCACCACCTCTCCCCTCCTAGGAGTCCCCACATGGTCCATTTTGGATGCAGGTAAGTACAGGATGGACACGGAGGCTCAGAGAGGGCAAAAAATGGGCCTACCGGAAGTTCAGGAAGGGTGGAGATGGGCCCATTTCTGGCCGCTGGAGCCTCTGGGAGACCAGTTTCATCCCACCGGAGGCTTGCAAAAATCTTCTGGAGCCCAGGGAGTCAAAAACACCCCCTTGGCTGTGATGCAGGAGGCCAACTAGGACATGCCCACCATTGCTATGCCCACCCAGCAACTGGGCAGAGAACCCTTTGCTAAAAATTTTGAAGCTCACCTTTGTGTTACATCCCTGACTTATAAGACTTCTGCTGCTTAGTGTTCTGCGGTCCTGCACCTTTCCTTATGAATTAATCAAGATGGCAGAGGTCAAACTCAAAGCCTCTAATTTGGGAGGTGTCACTTGTTCTTATTCATCTCATTTAATATGTTCGTGTTGAGTGAGGTCATCCATTGACCTAAGCTCAGATCTTATCAAGACTCTGATATGCCTGACTGATCAAGTGATGCTGTCAAGATCTTGCCCCAGTGCCTGGAGCTTATTGAATCTAAATGGGGAGGAACTGAGTTAAGCACTTCAACACTTGGGACTTTCAAGGGGAGATTGGACTGCCATTTGCCATTTGTCAGAAATGGTTTAGGAACTCCTGCCTGAGCTATTGATGTCTAGGAATTCTGGGAGTTGAAGTCCCATGCAAATGGCATCTAGAAAAGTTGAAGCAACTCATTTCACATATTTTAACATACCCCCTAAAAGTGCTTCTCTGGACGAGATGACCTACAAGGTCACTTCCAACTCTAAATAATAATAATAATAATAATAATAATAATAATAATAATAATAATAATCCAAGTTGTAATATCATTTCATGATTGTGCGATTCTCTGACATTGAGAATTTCTGCCGCTTTTTGATTTGTAAGGTTTGTTTGTTTTGTTCCTGTAGCTCATTTGTCGATGGCTGCCCAGGTTCCACAGCAGCCACCATGGTCCTTTTTATCCTGGGCGACGACCAAGCCAGTATGGACTTCTTTTTGTTTTGTCTCTCCATTATTTAAATGGGTTAGGTACGTTTAGTCTGGCTCCTCTGCTTTGACCACTCCGGCAAGGTTAGACCTACCAGTAGTTTACACTACCACTGGGACAGCTCTCAGCTTCATTGAAGCACACAAGCCCCACTACTACGACAAGGCGTACCCATCAGTGGGGTGGTGCATTGGCTGGGAAAGCCAGAATTGAAAAATCAACAGACAATCCAAAGTGCAGATTCTGTAAAGAAACAGATGAAACAGTCGATCACATACTCAGCTGCTGCAAAAAGATCGCACAGACTGACTACAAGCATAGACATGATGCTGTGGCACAGATGATCCACTGGAACTTGTGCCGGAACTACCATTTACCAGTGGCAAAGAACTGGTGGGATCATAAGCCCGAAAAAGTGGTCGAAAATGAGCAAGCAAAACTACTGTGGGCCTTCCGACTTCAGACTGACCGAATTCTGAAGCATAACACACCAGACATTGTGATCGTGGAGAAAAAGAAAGTATGGATCATCGACATCGCAATCCCAGGAGACAGCAGAATTGAGGAGAAGCATTAGCTGAAATTAGTGAAATATGAAGATCTAAAAATCGAGCTGCAACGACTCTGGCATAAGCCCGTGAAAGTGGTCCCAGTGGTACTTGGCACGCTGGGCGCAGTACCAAAGGATCTCAGCGGACATTTGAAAACCATCGGAATTGACAAAATCTCCATCTGTCAATTGCAAAAGGCCGCTTTACTGGGATCGGCAAACATAATTCACTGCTACATCACACAGCCCTAGGTGCTTGGGAAGCGCCCGACTGGTGATGAAATATGAAATCCAGCATGGTGATCTCGTTTGCTGTGTTGCACTGAAATGATGATGATGATGATGATGATGATGATGATGTCTAAGCAAGACCGTTGAGACTGAAGTATTCTCCATCTTTAGTTCTGAATGGGGTTGAACCTTCATGGGATTGTGAAAGATTTTGCAGAGACCAGTCCTATGCTACAACACCATTCCTGGACTGGGATGCCTTTGGATGCTCTGCAGTGTTTAAGCCTTGCTCATCTTTTGTGTGGACTGCTATAGCATCCTCTCCATGTGGCAGCCTTTGAAGGTCACTCAGTAGTTTTAATTGGTCTAGAAGTCATGGGTGTATAATAATATGCCTATGTTAACCCCTCTACTCTGATAGTTGCAGTACATTTTGGTCACAATTCAAGGTCCTTCTTCCCTCTTACACAACCCAAAATGGTAAAGGTTCTCTCTTGTTATTTCTACCAATCCTTTAAGATTGACATGCTTGAGTTCTACCCATTCTGAAATGTCCCAAGAAGCCATGGTGTTTGCCCTCTGAAACGGCATCCATCTTGAAATGAACACCTCTGACCTTGCTCTATTTTATACCTGGCTTGAAGACCTGGCTTTATCTCATGGATTTAGGATTGGGTAGGATGTGACCTCCTCCTATGAGCAGTGTTGCAATTTTCAGTGGATGGGCCCTCTTCCTTTTCAGTTGTGCTGGATATTTTATATTTGTATCCTACCCAGAGTAACTGAGGAATTGGATATCCCAGCGACCGGTTAGGTCCCACAGAGTTGGCCTTCTCCAGGTCACGTCGACTAAACAATGTCATTTGGCGGGACCCAGGAGAAGAGCCTTCTCTGTGGCGGCCCCGACCCTCTGGAACCAGCTCCCCCCAGATATCAGAGTTGCCCCCACCCTCCTTGCCTTTCGCAAGCTGCTTAAAACCCACCTCTGTCGTCAGGCATGGGGGAATTGAAATTTTTTCCCTTCCCCCTAGGCTTATAGAATTTATACATGGTATGCTTGTTTGTATGATTGGTCTTTTAAATTGGGGGTTTTTAGATTATTTTTTAATATTAGATTTGTTACATTGTTTTCTTTATTGTTGTTAGCCGCCCTGAGTCTTCGGAGAGGGGCAGCACACAAATCTAATAAATAAATAAATAAATAAATATCCTTATACCGGTGAATTATAAATGATTAAAATTAGTAAAGATAAGCTACAACTATCTTTTTGGGAAAAAAATATTCCAGAAGTTCACAAATGAACAGAGGGAGTAAACAGCAATTGGGAATTGTGCTCTTGAACTTCTGTACACATAAGTGGCACTTGTATATAGTGACAGATATGGAACCATGAAAACGATGGAATCTAAAGACACATTGAGCATCTCTGTGTATAATTATGTACATAAGGCCTGTAGCACTGGAGTTGAGGGAGGAAGCTGTTGCTCCCCCAAGTGTGTCTTTTGAAGAAATGAAAAGGAGTATTGAGTGCATTTTAAGTGCCTTGGAAACAAGTGGAAAATGTGCTTTTTATGGTGTTCTGAAGAAGCTCCCCCCCAAATTATATTTCTTAAGAAATAGTGAATATGATGTGTAGGACAAATAAGGAAACAAACATACGAGGAAAGCTTTGGTAGTCCTACAAATGCTATGGAAAGCACAAACATAGCCCTTTTTTATTCGTTTACTTGGAACACTCTGTGCTTCTTCAGAACCACAGGCAGAAGAGCTATTTAAAAGGTGATTGTGTTCTTGTTTTCCATAATGAAATTTAAGTTAATGCAAAATGCCTACAAACGAATGGCCTGCTAAGGCACAGAATAGGTAATTATCAGAAGCTAAGGCAGAAATAGTATGTAAAGGAGAGACTCAGTGGTGGTGCTAAAATATCATTTTATAGCCAACCTTTATCATATTAATTGTGTTAGAAGTGTTAAAAAAAAATACATGTATAATATGGCCATGAAACACAATGAGGTTTAGTGTAAATAACTTCAACTTTGGTTCAGTGTACAGAATATTAGAGACAGTTAATATCTTCGCTACGTAAGCCGCTGAAGCAGCTAGCTACAGATTTGAATTTAAAGACTGAGCAGGGTCTGATGGAGTTCACTGTGGAAACCTAACACTGGAGCTAAACCTAAAGTCAAGAAAATATCTTAATAGAAGTAGAAGTAGGAGTAAACTTCCATAGTAAAAATTGCATTGGTATTAGGAGAGGAGCTGAATTCAAAAGTGACTAAATTAGGTCCCACAGAGTTGGCCTTCTCCAGGTCCCGTCGACCAAACAATGTCGGCTGGCGGGACCCAGGGGAAGAGCCTTCTATGTGGCGGCCCCGGCCCTCTGGAATCAACTCCCTCCAGATATTCGAATAGCCCCCATCCTCCTCGCCTTCTGTAAAATAGTGAAGACCCACTTTTGTCGCCAGGCGTGGGGATAATTACCACCTTTCCATCTTTTTATTATATTTTTGGCCTTACTGCATGATAGATTAGGTTGAATGTATGTGACTGCATAGTTAGGGGTTTTATTATGTTATTAATGTCTTTTTAAATGAATTAATTTTTTTATTATTAGATTTGTAATGTATTGTATTACTGCTATGCTGTGAGCCGCCCTGAGTCTTCGGAGAGGGGCGGCATACAAATCTAATAAACTAGCTAACTAAATCAAGTGCTTAACACTGGAGGTTTTAAAGAAGAGAACAACAATTTCTCTAAAATCATGCAGGATTTCCTGCCTGAACAGGGGTTGGACTATGGTCCCTTTCAATTCTGTTATCTTGTTATTAAAGCAAAGCTCCATAAGGTTATTTGTTCTGCTTCTAACAGTGGTGGTTTCTGAAGTTCATGAATTTTCTTTTGTTTCTTCCCAGAACCCAGTATTAGGGGGTTAGCGATCGGCCACTATGAATTGGCCGGTAAATCATATCTTGTTTTGATGAGTAGGCAGTATACTGTAGAATATTTTTCATAAATACATATATAAATAAAACCCAGTTACCATTTCTGTAGTTTTGCATTCTTGTCTCATGTACACTAAAAACTCAAACCTGGCCAAGGCTCAGAGATTATTTTATATCTGCAGTTCAGTGTGCCCCGAAACTATCTCTTCAACAAAAAATGAGTGGAATACAACATTGACATTACAGTGTTTTCTTGCTTTAGTTCAGAGTTTTCCAAAGTTGCCAAGTGGACTTCAACTTCCAGAATCTCCCAGCTGGATAGGGCCAGGTTTTGGCAGAAGTGCTTCACTTTCAAATTTTGCTACCTGCTAGAGATTTATTTATTTATTCTCAATTGACTCAAGGCAGCAATGACACCACTGAGAAGACACCACTATTGACCTCTACTGCTGCTACTTACTGCTTGTGCTTCTGAAGTCACTTGTTGTAAAAATAATAATAATTAATAATAATTTATTAGATTTGTATGCTGCCCCCTCCACAGACTTGGGGCAGCTCACAACAATATTTATTTATTTATCTATCTATCTATCTATCTATCTATCTATCTATCTATCTATCTATCTATCTATCTATCTATCTATCTATCTATCTATTAGATTTGTATGCCGCCCCTCTCCGAAGACTCGGGGCGGCTCACAACAATGATAAAAACAGTATTATAGTGAAACAAATCTAATATTAAAAAGAAATATTTAAAACCCTATTACATTAAAACCAGACAACACATACATACCAAACATAAAATATAAAGAGCCTGGGGGAAAGGTGTCTCAAATCCCCCATGCCTGGCGGTATAGATGGGTCTTGAGTAGTTTATGAAAGACAAGGAGGTCATAACCAACATAATAATAATAACAATCTGATAATGTAACAAATCTAATATTTAAAAGAAAGCATCTAAAATCCCATCATTTAAAAAACCATACAACACAAGCATACCATACATAAAACTATATAACCCTGGGGGAGATGTCTCAATTCCCCCATGCCTGGTGATATAGATGGGTCTTAAGCAATTTACGAAAGAAAAGGAGGCTGGGAGCAATTCTGATCTCTGGGAGGAGTTGATTCCAGAGTGCTGGGGCCACCACAGAGAAGGCTCTTCCCCTGGGTCCCACCAGACAACATTGTTTAATTGATGGGACCCGGAGAAGGCCAACTCTGTGGGATCTTATTGGCCGCTGGGATTTGCACGGCTGAAGTCATATTTTTTGCAGTCTAGTTTAGAGCGGTTGACATTTAGTTTAAATCTATTATGTTTCCCTATGTGTTGTTGCAGTTGAAGGTGAACAATTTGCTAACAGGTACGACATTTTGGTATGATTTTATGAATAATAGTTAGATCGGAACAGAGACACTGGAGTTGTAAGTTGTCTTACAACTAGATCGAGTGACAAAAAAATGAGTGGTTTTAATGCATCTGTGATGAACCTGAATTGAGGTTGCTTTAGGCCAACATACTCGTTGTTAGCTCCATCAACCTTGAATATCTTACATATCCTCCCAAATTAATACACATAAAAATTTATAAAATAATAAAGTCAAAATAAAGCCTTCAATGTTTCCTTTGATATATAGTTTACTTATGGCAGATACCTATTTTCTTGGCTTGATATTAAAAGCAACACTAATACTAAGGTGAAATCCAATTTTTATGGGCAATAGAAACATCACAGAAAAATTGATAATTAAAGGGGTAAGCAGCTGTGTTTCTTTCTCCTCCATCCTTTTAAACTCCAGGACATATTTTCACAACAATATTTTTTTCAAGACGATTTACAACTACCATGCAGCCAAACTCAGTGGGACTAGTTTCTGAATACTTACATTAAGCTTGTTACATTAATCTGTTAGCAGTTATTGCATCTCATATATAATTGCCTGTCAGCCCTTGATGCTGTTTTGGAAAAAAAAACCTCCAGACATCCTGAAATCCTGAACCATAAAATAACTTCAAGAAAGACATGAATTGTGGACACAGATCTTCTTATCTAAAGGGAAAAAAAGGATTGTAGCTAAAAAATGTTGGTCCTTGTGATTTATAACTTAAAATATATGAGTGTGCAAACCAGATATCCTTTCCAAATTAAAAAAAAAATGAAATACTCCTCTGTTAAAGTTTTTTATTGTTATTTTTTGGGAGAAAGTATACTTCCTATCTCTTGTAGATAATCTAATTGGTTATTATGTTATATAACTCTTCTGTCGGGCTCTCTGGTAGAATCCTCCCAAAAATTCACAGGTACAAATTTCAGACGCACACACGTTTGAAAATTCAAAACAATGTTCTTTATAATGAAAAGTCACTTAAACTAAGCCCTCTTTTGGTATAGCAAAGAGCACTGGTCTCCAAACAAACTGGTAATTTATACAAGTCCCTTATCAGTTCTGTGATACTTAGCTTGCAGCTGTGAAGTAATTCACAGTCCTTCTTTCACAAAGTGAAACACACTTTGCTCTGGTTTAGTTTCAAAGCGGGGAAAAATCAGCACACAAAAAGTCAAAGTCAATAAAGCAGTTACGAAACACAACGATCAGATAATCCTCCACATGGCCAAACCCACAGGCTGCTATTATAGCAGCCTCACTAATTACCACAGCCCCACCCAACCACAGGTGGCCTCATTTTCTTTCATAATAATCTCTCAGTTGTTGCTGCCTATGCATCGCTCTCCGCATGCGTGTCTGTATCATTAACTCTTGTTCTGAATCCAAGGAGGAGCTAGATAATTGACCTCCTTCTGAGCTGTCTGCCATACTCTCCTCCTCCCTGTCACTCATGTCTTCTTGGTCAGAGGAGCCTTCATCAGCAGATTCCACCAGGAGCAAAACAGGCCTGCAGCATGTAGATGTCTCCCCCACATCCACAGTCCTTGGGGCAAGAGCTGGGCCAGAGCTAACCACAACAATAACATTGTTTTCTGATGCATATGGCACATATCTGTAAAGAGTGAGGTTAACACAACTGCCTGCATTGAGAACCTGACTATATTTATTTCCAACATTCTGTACATAATAGTTTCTTTTTTTCTTTTTTGGGGCAGATTTAGATATTTTATGGATCATTGACCTATGTTAAAATTTACATTTGAAAAAACAAAACCCCAAAGAGGATTGACTTCAAAGAACATGAAAGAGAGAAAAGAACTTGGAGCAAAATGGATTTTAAGAGAGTATCAGTCCAAAGGATAATAACCCCTTTTGGAGAAATTCAATTACTAATAATATTGTCATACCATTTTAGCTGGATTACTACCTCTTCGGCTTTTTAGTATAAAAGAAGTCTTAGCAACTTTAATGGGACTCAAAGATAATTGAACAATCAACTGACTCTCATATCAGCATTCCTTAAGCTTACATTTGTGACTTACACAATAGCATAATAGGTCATTCATGCTACATTTTTTAAAAAGAGGTATTTTTCTGCCATATCTAGTCCAATGGTTTCTTTCTGTGGAGCTTGATGGGATTAGGCAGTTCTTGAAAAGAATGTACTGTAGAAGTATATTTCATTTAGTTTTGTAGAAATTTCACTAACTGGATTGTCTTGTGTAGTTCCTCAAATGTTTCACCCAAACTTTCAAATGTACTCCAAATTTTACTATAGGCAAAATTCAAACCAACTTTGGAATCTTCTGAACTTTCATGCAAATGATTACAGTCAATTAGCTATTGGCTTCCTTGAAATCTCAAACTATTCTGCTTCAATCTTTCATCCAGGTTTTGGACAGATTTGCTGTCAGGCTTCCAAAACTAAGAAAAACACGTGATGATGATCCTTTTAAGTAGATGTCTTTATTTTTTCCACACTTTAGACTGAATCTTGCCAAACGGAAGTATTCTACTGTCTACATCAATCACATACCACAAGAACTATTAGGGAGGGTCTGTCTTCACCCTTTTTCTCTCACACAAAATTGTTTATTTTATTTATTTATTTTGTCCAGTACACAATAATACACAATGAAGGTTATAGAGGATATATACGAGTAGAATGTATCAAAGAGTATAGAAGAGAAATATAGGATTAAAATATAACTAGAGAGAATAGCAGAAAATATAAGAGATAAAAAAGATATAATAGATAGATGATGAGTAGAAGAGATAGAAGAGATAGGTGAGAAGATATAGGAGATATAGGAGAGACTATAGGACAGGGGACGATAGGCAGTCTGGTGCACTTATGTACTTATGGTCTAGTGGTTAAGACACCATGCTAGATGTTGTGGTTAGCTCTGGCCCAGCTCCTGCCCCAAGGACTGTGGATGTTGGAGAGACATCCACATGCTGCAGGCCTGTTTTGCCCCTGGTGGAATCTGCTGATGAAGGCTCCTCTGACCAAGAAGACATGAGTGACAGGGAGGAGGAGAGCGTGGCAGACAGCTCAGAAGGAGATCAATTATCTAGCTCCTCCTTCGATTTGGAACAAGAGTTAATGATAGAGCCACGCATGTGGAGAGCGATGCATAGGCAACAACAACTGAGAGATTATTATCAAAGAATATGAGGCCACCTGTGGTTGGGTGGGGCTGTGGTAATTAGTGAGGCTGCTATAAATAGCAGCCTGTGGGTTTGGCCGTTGTGGAGGATTATCTGATCGTTGTGTTTCGTGACTGCTTTACTGACTTTGACCTTTTGTGTGCTGATTTTTCACCGCTTTGAAACTAAACCAGAGCAAAGTGTGTTTCACTTTGTGAAAGAAGAAGGACTGTGAATTACCTCACAGCTGCAAGCTAAGTATCACAGAATTGATAAGGGACTTGTACAAATTACCAGTTTGTTTGGAGACAAGTGCTCTTCGCTATACTAAAAGAGGGCTTAGTTTAAGTGACTTTTCATTATAAAGAACATTGTTTTTAATTTTCAAACGTGTGTGTGTGTGTCTGAAATTTGTACCTGTGTATTTTTGGGAGAAGTCTACCAGATAGCCCGAGAGAACACTAGAAAGCAGTAGAACATGAGTTCAAGTCTTGCCTTAGCCGTGAAAGCCTGCTAGTTGACTTTGGGTCAGTCACTCTCTCTCAGCCCAGCCCACATAGTTGTTATTGTGAGGAAAATGGGAAGTGGAAAGTGTGTTAGATATGTTCCCCATATCTAACAGGATACAAACTGCTACAGAGAAAGTAGATGCTCACAGCAAAGGAATCTAATGAAGGAAAAGAGGGAATGAGATCTTGCCCATATCACATTTTTTGTTTTTTGTTTGTTTGTTTTTTTCACTTACGGTACATATTGGTGATATATAAAGATACAATATTTATATATACAGTATCATACCAGTAAAAGAGTCTTTGGAGAGGGGCAGCATACAAATCTAATAAATAATAATTAGGGCAGGGGATGGAAGGCACTCTGGTGCACTTATGCACGCTCCTTACTGATCTCTTAGGAATTGGGAGAGGTCAAGAGTGGATAGTCTAAGGGCAAAGTTTTGGGGATTAGGTGATGATACTACAGAGTCTGGTAGTGAGTTCCATGCATCAACTATTCGGTTACTGAAGTCATATTTCCTGCAGTCGAGTTTAGAATGGTTTACTTTAAGCTTGTATCTGTTGTGTGCTCATGTGTGTTGTTGTGGTTGAAGCTGAAGTATGATAGGAAGAACGTTGTTTAGGTCGTGTTTAAGATGACATAGTTCTAAGCTTTCTAAACCTAGGAGTGTAAGTCTAATAGTGTAGGGTATTCTGTTATGAGTGGAGGAGTAGAGGGCTCTTCTAGTAAAGTATCTCTGGACATTTCCTAAGGTGTTTACGTCCAAAATGTGGTGCAGGTTCCAGACAGATGAGCTGCATTCAAGGATTGGGCTGGCAAAAGTTTTATATGCTCTGGTTGGTAATGTGAGATTACCAGAGCAGAAGCTACGTAGGATTAGGTTAACAACTCTTGAAGACTTTTGGGTGATGTTGTTGCAGTGGACTTTGGCACTTAGGTCATTTGATATTGTTCCAAGGTCTTTTATGGAGTGAGGGTTGTCTTGTTTATTCAGCTTGTGTTTGGTGTTCTGATTCTTTTTGCCAATGTGTAGGACAGAGCATTTTTTTGGTTGAGATTTGGAGTTGCCAAATGTTTGACCATTTAGACACAAAGTCAAGGTCTTTTTGAAGAGTACCTGAGTTATCGGTGGTGTTGAAAATTTTGACATCATCTGTGAAGAGAACGCAGTTGCTTGTCATTATTATTATTATTTATTTATTCTTTGTCCAATATACAATACATATGGAAGAAAATAGACATTAAGTAATATATATACATATGGAAGAAAATAGACATTAAGTAATATATATAGGGATAGTAAGTAAAAAGAAGAGAAGTAGATGAGAGGGAGAGAATATATATGATATATGAGAAAAGGAAAGACAATTGGACAGGGGACGTAAGGCACATCAGTGCACTTATGTACGCCCCTTACTGGCCTCTTAGGAACCTGGAGAGGTCAATTGTGGAGAGTCTAAGGGAGAAATGTTGGGGGTTGGGAGTTGACACTATTGAGTCTGGTAATGAGTTCCACGCTTCGACAACTCGATTGTTAAAGTCATGTTAAAGTCATGTGATCGCAAAGGTAATTTAAATAGAGTATGAAGAGTGTTGGTCCAAGTATGCTGCCTTGGGGTATGCCACTCTTAACTGGAACAGGATTAGATATGGCTCTCCCTATTTTGATAACTTGTTGTTTGTTTGATAGGAATGCAGTTATCCAACTATGGAGAGATCCTAAGATTCCATAGGATTTGAGTTTTAGAAGTAGTTTGTCATGAACCACTGAGTCGAAGGCTTTACAGAAGTCAATATAAATTACATCTATAGATTTGTCCTGATAAAGATGTGTAGTCCATATGTTTTTGCAGTGGAGGAGGTGCAGGTTTCAGGATAATTTTTTTCTGAAACCAAATTGTTTGTTAGAGAGTAGGTTGTTAGTTTCTAGGTGGAGATTAATTGATTGGTTTATGATTGATTCCATGACTCTTGCGTAGAAGAGAAAAGTCTTTAGAATATCTGAAGGCCATTTATCTCTTGTTGAAAGTTTTCAGAAAAATGTGATGCTGCAATGAATCAAAGTTAGCAAAACGTAGAATTATGTTCTGCTTCTGAAGCGGATGTTAGGTTAATTTGGTGATGAGAGAAAATTATAAAGCACCTATGTTTTTCAAAAAGCAATGAAACAGAGGGCCACGAGGGGTTAAGTGTTGCTACAACCAGTCTGCATGAAAAGTAGACATTATATTCAAAATGTCAGAATGCATGGGTGGCATTCACCTGTTCTGCAGAAACGTAGTTCCTTGAATGGACTATGGGCTAAAATAATTCAATGTGCAACAGAATTAATACAAATTTCTACTGCCTTCCAAATTACAGTGATGTTTGCAATATGCAATTTTTTTCCCCATCAGTTTTGGAATTTAGATTTCATCGTGCATTCTGCCGCACGAATCCCAGCGACCGATTAGGTCCCACAGAGTGGGCCTTCTCCGGGTCCCGTCAACTAAACAATGTCGGTTGGCGGGCCCCAGGGGAAGAGCCTTCTCTGTGGCGGCCCCGACCCTCTGGAACCAACTCCCCCCCCGAGATTAGAACTGCCCCTACTCTCCCTGCCTTCCGTAAACTCCTTAAAACCCACCTTTGTCGTCAGGCATGGGGGAACTGAAACACCTCCCCCGGGCATGTACATTTTATGTATGGTATGTTTGAGTGTGTGTTTGTTAGCAAAATGGGGTTCTTTTAAATATTTTAAATTATATTTGGATTTGTTATAAATTGTTGTGTTATGCTGTGAGCCACCCCGAGTCTGCGGAGAGGGGCGGCATACAAATCTAAATAATAAATAAATAAATAAATAAATTTTGTAATGTCAGCAGCATGGAAATTATATGCTTTCTATTTGATAAGTATTTTTAAAAGCTCTGCATGGAGGGCAACATGATGGGAGATACTGGAGCTGTACCTTTAAAAGGAAACATCCATTTTGAAAGTTTCAAGAAGGGTAAATACAGTACATATGAAAAATTGAATAACTGAACTTTCTCCTACTTGTAGTCTGCCAAAGAGCCAGAGACAAAGGGAATAGAGTAGTGCTCCACATGCGAGTATTCCAAGTTACGAGCCACGACGGGAGCGAAATTTCTGTTCCACACCCGAGCTCAAATTCGGGATATGAGCCAAGCTTCCACTAGGTGGCGCAAGAATCCTTGCTTCTGGTTATCTCAGCGGGGAAAAACAAAGTCTAAAGCCAATTGTTCCAGCTACGAGTTGATCGACATAGGAGCTCCATTCTGGAACGAATTAAACTCGTATCTAGAGGTACTACTGTATTTTGTTGTACAATAGGAGATGAAATATTTGGTGGCCTAAGACTTGTGTGAAAACTTTGGGAGGGATTAAAAGCTACAGTTTCTAGGACCTATCTGTGGAGATTCTCAGTTATCCAGGTCATGGTTATCCCAAGACTGCTTTCTCAATAGGTAAATAGACTTTCTCTGTTTTTTCCTTGAAGACATTTTGCTTCTCATTCAAGAAGCTTCATGTCAGCATTCCAGAAAAACCAAACTCCCATTAAAAATTCAACGTTTTTTAGACAGGCATTTTCTCGGAGTTCCCATTTATTAGAGTAGGCATACTGGCACATCTGGGAAAACCCGAATCTAAGAGTTCTGGGTTTTCCCTCACTAAATCAAAACCACAAATACAACCCCTGCACCCATCAGTCCATCCCATGGTCCCAAAACCATCGATCACAACTGGAGCTGTTAGTACAAGGTACATGGTTGTTAGGGTTTGCCATTGTAAACTACCTATTGTAGTCTCTTGTACTATCACTTTAAATATTTTGGGCTGGTTCACCATAAGAGGGCGCCAGTGCTCCTTCCCTCAATGATGCTTTAACACTCATTCGTTTTTGCTTTGCCTTGAGGGGGGAGTGTATTTGCTTAGTGCTTATTATATTGTATGGCTTAGTGCTTGTTATGGATTGTTTCTGTTTTGTATATATGTAAATAGTACTTATTAAGCATAACTAAGTCTGTGTCTTTTTCTTTGGCTTTACCACACATCCACACTCTTAAAATTTTCTGCTCAGTGTATGTCAAAGCTCTCATAGCCTAGCTATACTGAGACATACCAACAGGAGCCATCCCTTCAACCACTCTTCCTCCAGGGGCAGGAAGACATTGACCAAAAAGGAGAATGCTATTATCTCTAACTACATTCCCTCTACTAAATCCCTCCTCCTAATTTCCTAAGAATGTGGCAGCGTGGAACCTTTTGATGCTAATATGGCTTCCAAAGCTCTATACTTCGGTTACAACTGAAGAAGTTTCTTGGATGAGAAGCGAATGTCATCAAGGAAAACAAAACAAAAAGTCTAGGTACCTCTTGAAAAAGCACCCTTGGGACAACCATAATCCAGATGACTGATAATTTTTCATCTTTCGTATTACATTCTCCTATTGGTATCTTATGATTATATTGCTCTGTTGTTTGTACACTGAGAATTTATGCACCAGAGACAAATTTCTTGTGTGTCTAATCACACGTCGAATAAAGTGTTTTGTTCTGTTCCATTCTACTCTGTTCCGTTCTTGTAAGTCACAATGGAAGGAAAGAATGCAATAGATTTTGCAGATAATTCAGCAGCATGACTGGAAGGAATTCCATGCCAATAAATTCAATGACTAGTTTTTGTCCTGTAACTGCTGAATGCTTACTCTACGTTATTATGGATAAGTAGAAAAATGGGACTCAGAAAGGGACTGATAATTTTTCTCTCCTTTACTAGCTTTCACATCTGGTGGGATTTACACTAAATGGACATAAAAGTAGAATATTCTATTCCAATAGAAAAGGAATCCAATAGAAAACTTGCTTTCCGGCTGTATAGAGTGCTGGTGAGACCACATTTGGAATACTGTGTTCAGTTCTGGAGACCTCACCTACAAAAAGATATCGATAAAATTGAACGGGTCCAAAGATGGGCTACAAGAATGGTGGAAGGTCTTAAGCATAAAACTTATCAGGAAAGACTTCATGAACTCAATCTGTATGGAGGATAGAAGTGAAAGGGGGGGGGACATGATCGAAACATTTAAATATGTTAAATAAGGTTCAGGAGAGAAGTGCTTTAATAGGAAAGTGAACACAAGAACATGTGGGCACAATCTGAGGTTAGTTGGGGAAAAGATTAGATGTAACGTAACATATTATTTGACTGAAAGAGTAGCAGATTCTTGGAACAAACTTCCAGCAGACGTGGTTGGTAAATCCACAGTAACTGAATTTAAACATGCCTGGGATAAACATATATCCACCCTAAGATAAAATACAGGAAATAGTATAAGGGCAGACTAGATGGACCATAATGTCTTTTTCTGCCATCAATCTTCTATGTTTCTATGTTTGTTAAATGTACAACTTTTGGACTTCAAGATAGCTGAAATTCTGGAAATCAAAGTCCGCAAGTCGTAAAATTGGAGACCCCTGTAACAGAATACAGTGGTACCTCATCTTACGAACGCCTCTTCTAACGAACTTTTCAAGATACGAACCCGGTGTTTAAGATTTTTTTGCCTCTTCTTCCAAACTATTTTCACCTTACGAACCCAAGCAGCTGCTGCTGGGATGAAGGGGTTTCTTTTCCCCCCCCCTTTTTTTGAAGAAAGAAAAGGGAGGGGCTGCTTGGAGTAGGAAAGATTTTGCAGAGAACAACGTGCTTGCAAAGGCGCCGAAAGGGTGTCTTTTTAAGAAAGAAAAGGGAGGAGGGAGGGGCAGCTTGGGGGAGGAAAAATTTTGCAGAGAACAACCTGCTTGCAAAGGCACTGAAACGGTGTCTTTTGAAGAAAGAAAAGGGAGGGGCAGCTTGGAGGAAAGATTTTGCAGAGAACAACGTGCTTGCAAAGGCACTGAAAGGGTGTCTTTTTAAGAAAGAAAAGGGAGGAGGGAGGGGCAGCTTGGGGGAGGAAAATTTTTGCAGAGAACAACATGCTTGCAAAGGCACTGAAACGGTGTCTTTTGAAGAAAGAAAAGGGAGGGGCGCCCCCCTTGCCTTTCTTCCTTCCCACTCACCCTTTAGCCTAGCCTTGCTTCTTCCACCCGCCCCCTTTTGCTGCTCCTCCCTGCCCTCTGTTCGCCTCCCTTCTAAAGTTTGGGATTTTCCTGAAGGATTTGCATGCATTATTCGCTTTTACATTGATTCCTATGGGAAACATTGTTTCATCTTACGAACTTTTCACCTTTCGAACCTCCTCCTGGAACCAATTAAGTTCGTATGATGAGGTACCACTGTATTGTCATAGGACTGAAGAGTGATGATGTTTGTTGTTTTGAGAAAATTGCTTTGTTTACTTATTTGGAAAATAATATTAAAGTTGTAGAAAGTCTATACCTGGCGACAGAAGGCAAGCAATGTAAAGCTGGAATTGGCTTGGATGGAAAAAGGCATGGAAATGTGGTTGATGGATCTGAATGTATTCACATATTGAACATTCTTCAACTGTGTGCACAGCAGCATGCCAAAGGTGTGTGACAGGGTTGCATCCTTTTCACAGATCTTTTGCTCCTCATCCAAAATTTATGCATGGATTTTTGTTTTCATTCCTTTTTTTCCTGTAAGGAATTCATTTCCTTACACTAACATTTCTGCTTTTATTTTGCATCTCATCATCTCTTTACTTTTTATTTTCTTTCACCATCATCTTAATTAGAATGTTTTATATGAGCGACTTGATCTGCAACCTCAAACTCTGTGAAATAACGTTGAGTTGCCCCTATTTTTTAAAAAAAGAAAAATAATGGGGCTAAAAGTATCATTTTTAGAGAGAGCAAAATAAGAAACCTGTGACACTGGAGTGGAATCTATAAAAATATAAAGAGCTTTGTGCTTTTTAAAATACAGACACTCAACTGTCACTGAGATAGAACTTCATAGACTGTTTTTGGTGAATATAGAAATGTAATTGTTGGGGAAAATCTATTGCAAATGCCAGATTATATGTGAATATATGAAAATTTAATGTGTTCCAGCACAGCATGGGGCACTAAAGAAAACCCTAGATGTTTCTTATATACATTTCATTTGACCTTGAGCATGAAAGTTTTGTGTTTGAAGGATTTACAGTTAAAAAAAGCCCCCACCACCATCAGATTTCAAAATGAACCTGCAAAATATCCTCCAACATATGCCAGAAGGGAAATAAAGGAACCCATCCATTCTAGAGACCCTAAGAAGCTTCTACAAAGAAGTCAAGGTCAACCTATTCTCCAAAACACTTGAAAGCAGCAGCGGACCAGATTATCTCAGGCACTGCCTTCTGCTGCACGAATCCCAGCGACCAGTTAGGTCCCACAGAGTGGGCCTTCTCCAGGTCCTGTAAACTAAACAATGTTGTTTGGCGGGACCCAGGGGAAGAACCTTCTCTGTGGCGGCCCCGGCCCTTTGGAACCCCTCCCCCCAGAGATTAGAATTGCCCGCACCCGCCTTGATTTTCGTAAACTTCTTAAAACCTACCTATGCTGTCAGGCATGGGGGAACTGAGATATTCTTTCCCCCTAGGCCTTTAAAATTTACGCATGGTATGTCTGTATGTATGTTTGGTTTTTATAATAATTTTTTTTTAGTTATTTTAGTATTGGATTGGATTGTTACATGCTGTTTTTATCATTGTTGTTAGCCGCCCCGAGTCTACAGAGAGGGGCGGCATACAAATCCAATAAGTAAGTAAGTAAGTAAGTAAGTAAGTAAGTAAGTAAGTAAGTAAGTAAGTAAGTAGCCATGGGTGCACAGTACCATATTTTTGGAGTATAACATGCACCTTATTCCTCCAAAAAAGAGTATGCATCTTATACTCTGAATGTAGCCCCTCCCTCAAATTGAAGTTTCAGAGGCTGAAAAAAGTTTCTGAAATGGAGCTTCAGGGGGGGGGGAAGCCTCTAAAATGAAGGTTTCAGAGGCAAGGAAAAAAGCAAGGGGCAAAGCTCACAACCAATGTACTTATTGCTAAAATTCACCCCTGGAAAAAGTGGATTGAGGGTAGTCCAGGAGGCAATGCACCTAAAAATACCACAAGCACTAAATACTGACACTAAATCCCAAACGATTTAGCCACCAAATGTGAAGAGAGGACTTTGATTGCATTTTATGTTTTGGAAGACAATAGTACTGTCTTTGAAACAGGGACCTGATTTCCAAATTTTCACTTTCTAAAAATGCTTCTTTGCGTCTGTTGTGATTCAGCCTGAGGCTCCTCAGGGACCGGCTGGATCTCTGCCGGATCCATGCCCAGAGGAGGAGGACAGTGAACAGGAGCTGGAGGACCAGGCAGACGGGGGAGAGGAACGTCAGGAAGAGGAGGAGGGAGAGCAGCCTGAGACCCCCAGGGGGGGCCTCTCCCCAGCTAGTAGCCTGGATTCATTGGATGAAGACGCACAGGCTATAATAGACATGCGGCAGCGACGTGCAGCTCAAAGAAGGGGCCAATTAGAAAGGTATTTCCATCCCTGAATTGGCAACAGCTGGGTTTGGGTGTGGTTCTCCTCAGCAGGGTTGAAAAGGCTGGCCCGCCCTTACAGTCTTGTGGAGAGTTATCAATTGGGAGTCCTGTGACCTTGCTTTGATTCTCGGCGTCTCTGATCTTGGCTTGTGGCCTAGAAATCTGGAAGACTTGGGGGAGGCGTGGGTTTTATTATCTCCAGCGTTGTTTTTGCCAGCAAGAATCCTGTTTTATTGCCTGGCCTTCGTGAAACCTCTGTGAAGCTTCATAGTGTTCCTGTCTGTAAGAACAGTTTTTGTTACCTGTGTTTGCTTTAAATTATATAAACTGCCTTTGCTTTTTACCAGTGTGTCTAATATTCTTTTTGGTTGGTGTTGGCGTCTGGGAGGACCCAGACAGAACAGCGTCTATGTGAGTTCTAGAGGAAGCAAGGCTGATGTTAAAGGCATGACACATGTTTTCATTCAACATCCCAAAAGTAAAAGAGGGAGGTATTAAGGGGGAGAAGCTTACAAGTGTAAAGAAAGTATTTTAGCCTTTCATCTTAGCCTTTCATGAATTTTTTTTAAAGGCAAAGATATATTATTTCCCTTGGCATCTAAAGGAGTAAAAGACGAAGTAAAGAAGAGAAAAGTAGAGGGAGATATTGCAACAGATCATTTCAGTAGCTCCATCAAAACTGGAGGATAGGTATATACAATAATCCAGATGATTATTTGATAAGATTCGGGGCATAATAAAGTCACAGAACTCATTCTGTAGCTGCTAAGTCACCCTTTCACTTTCATTACGAATTTGAAATTTTATGCTGTACCTAAGTGTTTTCTGGTAGTGCTAGAAAAGCACTTTTTAACTTTTTTTTCATGGACAGGAAGAGGAGGAGGGAGGGAGGGAGGGAGGGAAGAAAGGAAGGAAACATTTAAATATGTCAACGGGTTAAATAAGGTTCAGGAAGGAAGTGTTTTTAATAGGAAAGTGAACAAAAGAACAAGGGGACACAATCTGAAGTTAGTTGGGGGGAAAATCAAAAGCAACGTGAGAAAATATTATTTTACTGAAAGAGTAGTAGATCCTTGGAACAAACTTCCAGCAGATGTGGTTGGTAAATCCACAGTAATTCAATTTAAACATGCCTGGGATAAACATAGATGCATCCTAAGATAAAATACAGAGAATAGTATAAGGGCAGACTAGATGGATCATGAGGTCTTTTTCTGCCGTCAGTCTTCTATGTTTCTAGGAAGGAAGGAAGGAAGGAAGGAAGGAAGGAAGGAAGGAAGGAAGGAAGGAAGGAAGGAAGGAAGGAAGGGCTGTGAAGGGAACTTCCTTCTCTTCCTTCATCTCTTTCCGAATAGTTGAGCGAGATGCAAAGGTCTATCTATATATATTTAGCAAATATTCAGGAATGGGGTCAGAAAGCAGAATTTAAATACTTTAGTCTTTCAAAGTCTTGATTGTTATCATATAGAGAGCAGGTGCACATTCGTTTTTCTGTCACACGTGTGTACAAGTTAATTGCAAAAGACCTCATGCATGGTTTGCAATGGAAAAATTTAATTTGGACCGGAGAGTTAATTGTTTTTCGGGGATGTTATCTTTTAACATCAATGGGGTATTAATTCTAAAACAAACCCTGTACTTTTTCTGTCGGTAAAAATGCCTGATCGGCTTACTACATTTTGATCCAGGCAAAGATTGTTTCTGTGTGTTACAAACATTGAAATCAGGGCTAGAAAATTACTTTTCCCAAGAAATGGGAAACTAGAAATTATTGTGAGAACCAATAGGTTAATATTAATTTTATTATTTATTTATTTATTTATTTATTTATTTATTTATTTATCCAATACACAAGTATATAGGAAGAAAATAGACATGTGATAATATAAAAGGGTGAAAGTGGGCTTAGAGGAGAGGATATATGACAGGAAGAGAATATATAAGATAGGTGAAAGAAAGGAAAGACAATTGGACAGGGAACGAAAGGCACACCAGTGCACTTATGTACGCCCCTTACTGGCCTCTTAGGAATCTGGAGAGGTCAATCGTGGAGAGTCTAAGGGAGAAGTGTTGGGGGTTAGGGGTTGACACAATTGAGTCCGGTAATGAGTTCCACGCTTCGATAACTCGATTGTTGAAATCATATTTTTTACAGTCAAGTTTGGCGTGGTTCGTATTGAGTTTGAATTTGTTGCGTGCTCTTGTGTTGTTGCGGTTGAAGCTGAAGTAGTCATTGACTGGTAGGACATTGCAGCATATGATCTTGTGGGCAATACTCAAATCATGTTTTAGACGCCGTAGTTCTAGGCTTTCTAGGCCTAGGATTGTAAGTCTATTTTTGTAGGATATTCTGTTTCGAGTGGCAGAGTGAAGGGCTCTTCTGGTGAAATACCTTTGGACATTTTCAAGGGTGTTGATGTCTGAGATGTGGTATGGGTTCCAGACAGATGAGCAGTAGTCTAAGATGGGTCTGGCAAAAGTTTTGTAGGATCTTGTGAGTAGAGTGAGATTGCCTGAGCAGAAGCTGCGTAGGATCAGGTTAACAACTCTAGAGGCTTTTTTGGCGATATTGTTGCAGTGGGCTTTAGTACTTAGGTCATTCGATATTAGTATTCCAAGGTCTTTTACAGAATGTGGGTTAGCCATGAGAGGTTGTTTATTCAGTTCGTATGTGCGGTTAGGATTCTTTTTGCCAATGTGGAGGGTAGAGCATTTGTTGGTTGATATTTGAAGTTGCCAGGTGTTAGACTTTATTGCTTTATAAATATCAGTAAATGATTGTATATAGTTTTGATCAGCTGCTACTGTTAAGAATAGGTTGTTATTTATATTTGTTTTCCAATTTCTGATTAACCTTATCCGGGTCAGACAGGGCCAGTTCTTGAAAAATGCCCAGGTCAAATCTGGCGTTCCAAATAACATCAGGTACATAAATAAGGGTACAAACCTTGGCCTTCTCTCAACTTCCAATTTATTGGCAGGGCCTTGTTGGTTACGAACTGTAGTCATCCTGATTCTAACTTTTCCTACAGTTCTCCATTAATGTTAAGGTTCATCCCTTGTCCCCACACCCACAAGTTCATCACATGGACCACTCCGGTTCTCCCAACGTCCACAATCCTCCCCTGTACTTCCGGCTGGTGCTGAACAAAGGATGACCTTGAATCTTCTGGAAAGAATTTATTGTGGCTAGTATCTTTCCCTCTCATGCAACCACCCCTCCCCAATTCCCACAGTACTATTCTACTTGTGGCAGGCCAAAGCCTCTAGCTCAAAACAATGGCTTTGGCCTGACAGTCTAAATGAAAATTAAAACAACATATTTCAAAAAATGGAGTAATCTCAGAGAGAGAGAGAGTTAATTAAGCCTCTGCTAAAAATCACATGCCACGGAAATTTGGCTCTGCTGGAGCCAGTAAATTTCTTCATTTTGTCTGCATCTCACCTTCTGCTTGTGGGAGAAAAGTAAATGCAAGACATTTTGCCATGGATACATCTAAAAGACATTTTCTTTTGCACTGGGAAAATATGCCATCTTCCTCTGGCATATGTTTCCCACAGTCTTCCAATTAACCCCTGCATAGTTTCAAGATTTGCATGCTTTGTAGAGGAATCTGATTTCAAGATAGAATATAATCTTTCATCTGACACAACGAGAGCAGACCACACCTGAGCAGGTTTGGACAAGAGAGAATAGTCCCTTTTCTGTAATATTGGCTTGCGATGAATAATGGGAGGAAGCCAACTCTTGTGTTTATTTCCTTACAGAGATGATTACAATTATGAAAGGAAGGTGGTGGAACATTGAATGCAATGTGAGGAACTCGAAATGGTCATTGTATTCAGAGCTGGTAGAAAAGTTACGCTGGTTCGCTCCTTGATGCGTTTACATCCATTGTTCCTTGTCTGGCCTTCAGGTGCTTTGGGAAATAGATTGACCTTCTCCGCTCTACAACAGCCCCTCAAATATTGGAATACTGCTATCATGTCACCCCTGCTTCTATTTTTACTAGCCTAGCCATGCTCAGCTCCTGCAATTGCTCGTATGTTTGTCTTTGTTACTCTTCTCCGCACTCTTTCCAAAGTTCCTACATCTTTTTTGTAATGTGGTGAACAAAACTGTATGCAGCAGTAGTGGGAGGTCATGAGCTCCTCCCCCCCGCCCACGTGGGGGGACACTGTCCAGCCAGTGGAAATGGTCCAGGAATGGCACGACTGATAGAGTTCGGCCCAGGAACAACACAACGGAAAGATTCCTGGGGAAAATCGACAGTATTTTTGCTTCTGCATATGCGTGTTGTGAGCCGCTCCAAGTCTCCGGAGAGGGGCGGCATACAAATCTGAATGATGATGATGATGATGATGATGATGATGATGGAAGCAAAAAACCCCTGGTAAAAATAGCGGAAATCACACTTGCATTCGTGAGATTTTGGCTACTTTCAACATAATTTTTGCTTCCCTGGATGCACAAAAGCAAGAAAACAGCGAAAATAGCCAAAATCTCATGAGCTTTGGCTTGCTGAGCATGTGCAGGAGTGAAATCTCATGCACGGCATATGTTGGGAGCCTGCGCCCCCGTGCTAGCTATCAAATTTGAGAGCGGCATGAAGGCCCAGCCAGTTTCCTGCCATTCCCCCTGGGTTTCTCTCTGGCGCAGTGTATGGGAGGCAGCCTTGTTGTACCAGGTGTATGGGAGGATCATGCTCATCCTCACTGCCTCAGAGTCCCTCTTTTTTTTCTTAAGCCTTAAAGTTTTGGATTTTTTTGATTCCCCTCACCTCACCTTCTTCTTTCTGCAGCAACTGTCCTCCTCCTCCTCTTCCTCTTCCTCCTCCCACCCAAATTCTGAGCTTTTATTTCTTTCCTAATGGGTTTGCACGCATTATTTTCTTTTACATTGATTCCTATGGGAAAAATTGCTTCTACTTACAAACTTTTCTACGTAAGAACCTGGTCACGGAATGAATTAAGTTCTTAAGTAGAGATACCACTGTACTTATGTATGTTTTTTTTAAAAAACCACACCAACAAATGGGGAAACAAGATACAGTAGTCCCTCACTTATCGCTGGTGTTACGTTCCAGACCTGGCCGCGATAGGTGAAATCCACAATGGGGAATTTATCGACTGATAGTACTTATTTAAGTATTTATATTGTAATTGTTTGGTAAGTTTTCATTGTTTTAAGTGTTTATAAACCCTTCCCACACAGTATTTATTTTAGATACAGTATTTAAATATAGTATTTACAATTTTAGATATATTTTTTTAAAAAAACCTGCCGATCGAGTTCGGCGGGCTGTTTAAATCTGCCCATCGATTTCCTCAGAAACCTGCGAACCAGCGAAGATCCGCGAATGATTTTTCTCATTAATATTTCTTGAAAACCCGCGATGAAGTGAAGCCGCAGTAGGTGAAGCGCGGTATAGCGAGGGATTACTGCACTCTAAATGCATATGAAATTGGAAGTGGTCAGAAATGGAATGATTTATCTAGGAAACCTGGGTATCTGAGGTGTGTGAATACATCCTAAAATAGCTGTCACAATCATATGCTTGCAAGTTCAGTCACCTCTTTAAACTCAGTTGCAGAGGTGATTTATTTGAATTTACTTCAAATCAAAGTACAAGTAGCCCTCGTCTTACAACTGTAATTGAGCCCTGAATTAGGATCGTAAATCACAATCCTTAACAACTCTGTCTGATTTTACAACTCTTTAACTGCGGTTGTTAGATGAATGTTGTTATATGAGCCAGTTTTCCTCAACTGGTATTTTTTCCCTCCAGAATAAATTTTTGGAAGTTTCTTTCTGGAAGTAAATGCCAGAAATCAGTAAAAAATTGCTAAAAATTGTGCTTCTATGAGTCAGCTGCCAAATTCCAAAAATGTGATCATGGTGTGTGTGTGTGTGTTTGTGTCTGTGTGTTTGTGTGAAATTGTCATAAGTCCAGAACTGAGTTATAAGTAGCTCTTGGGAAATCTGTTGTGATTTTTAAAAATCACTAAGCAACAGGTTTTTAATTATTTGCATCCATTCAACATTTCATGCAGCTCTACCGGTCCTTATCTGTCTTTTGTTGATGCAAATAATGATACTATGAAGAACAACCACAGGATAATATTCAGAAGTATACAACTTTCAATTAAAAAAGCAACAACTATTAATCAGAGAAAGCTAGTCAGACTTGTCTAAGAAGCTGCTTGATGAAGTTTGACCAATGTTCTCTCATTTAACAATTCTCGTAGGTTTGTTGTGACTCTAACAGGAGCATGAGAAAATGTAATACTTTGGCAGATGACTAGTTTGTAAAAGCACTAAAAGCAAAAAATGTTGGGATTTTTCTTTATTTTCAATTTTTCTCCCCCAAAGGGGTTGGAAAATATATGTCAATAAATTAATTAATCTTCCTATAATCTAAGCAGAATAATGAATCCTGCATTTTTCTGTAAGATGATAGCTTGGAAAAACATTTCCCATGTTTAAATAATAATAAGAAAAAAACACAGCGAGACAAAGCAACCTAAAATAGCCGTGTTTCTTCCTTTTTTGCATATTGGAACATAATAACACATAGCCTGCTTAATTGGATGGCATTTTACAGAGTGTTCTAAATGGGGACAAATTACTGTACTATTGGCACCTATGTAATGCTATATTTTACAGCATATATTAGTTTAATATGCAGGGTATTTGCACAATAAGGTTGTTAAGTCTGTTTGCTTTGCTCCGTAAATGCCAAAATAAAATAAATCATGGGAGCTTTGTTTTGTTTTGTTTAAGAAACAACAACTCAGTTTTGTTTAAGAAACAACAACTCAGCAACTCATTCCCTAGGAACCTTTTACTGGGTTTGTTTGTTTATTTATTTGCTTGTTTATTTATTTATTTATTATTTCTATTTATTTATTTATTTGTTTGTTTTTTGCTTGCTTGCTTATTTATTTATTTATTATTTTTATTTGTTTGTTTGTTTTCTTGCTTGCTTATTTGTTTGTTTATTTATTTATTTATTTATTTACTTACTTACTTACTTATTTATTTGCTGCCGCTCTCTGAGGACTCAGGGCGGCTTACAACATATGAAAAAGACAATTAAAAAACATTTTAAATCCAATTAGCTTAAAATAAACCAGTTTAAGAACCCCAATTCATTTCCAATCACTTGCTCCCATTCACACAACAACCATACATTTCATTTCAATGGCCGGGGGGGGGGGGGAAATACTAAATAGCCCCAAGCCTGACGGCACAAATAATTCTTCAGACGCTTGCAAAAGATGACGGGGGCAGTACGAATCTCCGGGAGGAGCTAGTTCCAGAGGGCGGGAGCCCCCACAGAGAAGGCTCTTCCCCTAGGTCCTGCCAAGCGACATTGTCCAGTTGAAGGGACCTGGAGAAGGCCGATTCTGTGGGACCTTACTGGTTGCCGGGACTCATGCGGCAGGAGGCAGATTACCATAAGTAATCTGGTCCGATGCCATGTAGGGCTTTATAGATCATAACCATCACTTTGAATTGTGTCCGGAAACCAATTGGCAGCCAGTGCAGCCTGCGTAGTGCTGGAGAGACATGGGTATACCTGGGAAGGTCCATGACCGCTCACGTGGCTGCATATTGCACAATTTGTAGTTTCCCAATACTCTTCAAAGGCAGCCCCAAGTCGAGAGCATTGCAGCAGTCAAACCTCGAGGTGATAAGGGCATGAGTGACTGTGAGTAGAGACTCCCTGTCCAGCCATCAGTTGGCTGCAACTGGTGCACCAGGCAAACCTGGGCGAATGCCCCCCCCCCCCTCGCCACAGCTCAAAGATGATGTTCTAAAGTCAGCTGTGGATCCAGGAGGACACCCATGTTACGGACTCTTTCTGAGGGAGTCAAAAGTTCCCTCCTCAGAGCAATGGATGGACAGATGGAGGTGTCCCTGGGAGGCAGAAGCCCCAGCACTCCGTCTTGTCATCCATCCAAAACCTAACAAACATCTTTCAGCTGTGGTCAGGGGGGCGTTTGCCTGGTGCAACAGTTGCGGCCCTATTTGGACCGGGAGTCACTGCTCACAGTCACTCATGCCCTCATCACCTCGAGGCTCGACTGCTGTAATGCTCTCTACATGGGGCTACCTTTGAAAAGTGTTCGGAAACTTCAGATCGTGCAGAATGCAGCTGCGAGAGCAATCATGGGCTTCCCAAGGTATGCCCATGTCACATCAACACTCCGCAGTCTGCATTGGTTGCCGATCAGTTTCCGGTCACAATTCAAAGTGTTGGTTATGACCTATAAAGTCCTTCATGGCATCGGACCAGAATATCTCCGGGACCGCCTTCTGCCACACGAATCCCAGTGACCAGTTAGGTCCCACAGAGTTGGACTTCTCCGGGTCCCGTCAACTAAACAATGCCATCTGGTGGGACCCAGGAGAAGAGCCTTCTCTGTGGCAGCCCCGATCCTCTGGAACCAACTCCCCCCAGAGATCAGAGTTGCCCCCATCCTTCTTGTCTTTCATAAGGTCCTTAAAACCCACCTCTGTCGTCAGGCATGGGGAAATTGAGATATTCCCTTCCCCCTAGGCTTATAAAATGTATGCTTGGTATGTCTGTATGTATGATTGGTTTCTCAAATTAGGGTTTTTTAATTTAACTTAAAGTTAAATATTAGATTTGTTTATATTGTCTTATTGTTGTTAGTCGCCCCGAGTCTACTGAGAGGGGCGGCATACAAATCTGATGAATGAATGAATGAATGAATGAATGAATGAATGAATAAATAAATAAATAAATAACAGCCTCCAAATACCAGCACATTATTTCCACTGCTTCACTCTTACATGATAGAAACATAGAAACACAGAAGACCGACGGCATAAAAAGACCTCATGATCCATCTAATCTGCCCTTATACTATTTCCTGTATTTTTATCCCAGGATGGATACATGTCTATCCCAGGCATGTTTAAATTTGGTTAGTGTGGATTTACCAACCATGTCTGCTGGAAGTTTGTTCCAAGGATCTACTACTCTTTCAGTAAAATAATATTTTCTCATGTTGCTTTTGATCTTGATAAAGGAGAAAAGTAAATACTTCTTCAAAATGAAAAAGATATACCACAGATCATATTGAATTCTTCTCTCTCTTTTTTTCTTGCTTAGAGGTCTAGGGCAGCTGATTTTCCCTTTCAGAGTCCCATGCAGCCCTGGGTCCTTTCCTAATGCCACAGCTAAATCTGCCTTATAGTTAAGGGGCAAAAGTAAGTGTTGATTTTGGAGATAATCTTTGAAAAAGTTCAGCTTTTGCTGCCCAGAGGAAAAAAACTGAGCCCATATAATGGTTTAAAGGCATGACACTGAGAGACAAGCAGAAAAACTTGAAAATTGACAACAGGCAGATAAGTAACAATTGAGTCCACAGAAGGAATAGAATAGAATTCTTTATTGGCCAAGTGTGATTGGACACACAAGGAATTTATCTTTGGTGCACAAATTATCAGTGTACATAAAAGATAGAAGTGATAAAAAAATACCACTTACATCTTTTATATATAGGGATGTGACAATAGGAATATTGTCACATAACTACAGTATATATAAATATAAACATAGGGATGTGACAATATCCTTATATTTTTATAAGTTATCTTTATATATATATATATATATATATATATATATATATATATATATATATATATATATGTCACATGTTTAAGCTGAATTTGAAAATTAAGGGAGACTAGGATAGATCTATTTCGGCCTTATTTTGGCCTCATCAGCTAGCCATACCCACTGGGACTTGAACCTGCAACCTTTGCCTTGTAAGGCAGAGAATTATCCTCTAGGCTACAGTATCCAATCCCTTCAGCTCTGTACCAGGGAAGGGTTACATTTTGTGTCGAATCACCCTGGTATATTGAAGGAACATCACAGCTCCTTTTTTGCCTCTCGGCCCAACCCAGGACCATTTCCAAGGCAGTTAATTTTTTTATTGATAGCCGACAATTCTATCTGTATGTGTCACATGTTTAAGCTGAATTTGAAAATTAAGGGAGACTAGGATAGATCTATTTCGGCCTTATTTTGGCCTCATCAGCTAGCCATACCCACTGTATATATACACTGTATATATACTGTATATATACACTGTATATATACACTGTATATATATATATATGAGGCCAAAATAAGGCCGAAATAGATCTATCCTAGTCTCCCTTAATTTTCAAATTCAGCTTAAACATGTGACATATATATATATATATATATATATATATATATATCTTTATATGTGACTATATAAAGATATAGGAATAGGGATGTGGCAAGCATCACAAACTGGACCCTCCTTAGTTTCTTGAAGGGGCAGAAATGTGCTTTCAGATTTATTTATTTTTTATTTATTTTATTTATTTTTTTTGTCCAATACACAATAATACACAATGAAGGTTATAGAGGATATAGTAGAGAAGAAATACGAGATATAGGAGAGACTATAGGACAGGGGACGGAAGGCACACTAGTGCACTTATGTATGCCCCTTACTGACCTCTTAGGAATCTGGAGAGGTCAACCGTGGATAGTCTAAGGGTAAAATGTTGGGGATTAGGGGATGATACTACGGTTTAATACAAGGTTGTATTAAAGTCAAGGTAAAGGTTCCCCTCGCTCATATGTGCTAGTTGTTCCTGTCTCTAGGGGTGTGTGTGCACATTTCCGTTTCAAAGCTGAAGAGCCAGCTCTATCCGAAGACGTCTCCATTGCCGTGTGGCCAGAATGATTAGATGCTGGAGGTGCCCAGAATGCTGTTACCTTCCCGCCCAAGATGGTCCCTATTTTTCTACTTGCATTTTTATGTGCTGTCTCATTGCTAGCTTGGCAGAAGCTGGGGCAAGTAATCGGAGCTCACCCCGTTACACGGTGCTAGGGATCTGAACTGCCGAACTGCCATCCTTTCTGATCGTCACGCTTAGCATCTTAGCCCTTGAGCCACCACGTCCCCTGTGTTAATGTACAACATGTTAGCAATAGCACCTTTTAACAGAGCCAGCATATTGCCCTCACTGTCAGGAAATTCCTTCTTATTTCCAAGTTGGATCTCCCTCTAACTGACATTCATTTTCTACTTCTAGGTGTGCTTCTTGTCTGGACTAATCTTATTTATTTGTTTGTTTGTTTGTTTGTTTGTTTGTTTGTTTAGTCAAGTACATATTGGTAGTATACAAAGATATAACAATACTTATATACATGATACTAGTAAGAGAGAAACATAAGGACATACGAAAATCCCCCTGACCAATGATTTTTTTTTTGGTGTGTGTGTGATTGTCGAATGAATGGTTATTGGAAGTTTTTTAAAGAAGAATTTTTAGGATTGATTTTTAATGTATTATTAATTCGATTATTTAGTATTGTTTCTTGTATATGCTGTGAGCCGCCCTGAGTCCTTGGAGGGGGGCGGCATACAAATCCAATTAAATAAATAAAAATAAATAAGAATAGGGGACGAAAGGCACGGTGATGCACTTATGCATGCCCCTTAATGACCTCTTAGGAATTAGGAGAGGTCAACAAGGGATAGCCTAAGGGTAAAATTTTGGGGGTTAGGTGATGATACTACCGAGTCAGCTAATGAGTTCCATGCATTAACTACTTAATGCATGGATTACCAAAGTCTTATTTCTTGCAGTCGAGTTTAGAGGGGTTTACTTTAAGTTTGTATTTGTTGTGTGTTATTGTGTGTTGTTGTGGTTGAAGCAGAAGTAGTCGCTGACAGGAAGGATGTTGTATTATTATTATTATTATTATTATTATTATTATTATTATTATTATTAATTAGATTTGTATGCCGCCCCTCTTCGAAGACTTGGAGCAGATGATTTTTATGGGCTATGCTTAGGTCTTAGTTCGTAAGCTGACAGCCACAAAAATTCTGTCTTCTGTTCTACTTTCTTCTTGGGGCCATGCAGAAAAGACAGAGGCAGTGGACAAACCGGCCCAAACGTGTTGAGACTGATATGACTATTGCAACATATTCCCTGCTTGTTAAAAACATTTCCCCCCCTTCTGGAGCACTTGCAAATGCTCATTTATTATGCTGACTGCACGAGTAAAATTGCCCATTTGCAACAAAGTAGAAGCATATGCAAATATTATTCCTCTAATTCAGATAGAAGTGAGAATTGAAAAAATAAACACACTCCGAATCAAACTCAAACCGTGACGGTTTCATAAAGTACACAAAACATGTCGTTTCCTTGTCAACATGACAGAGGTAGTTTTCCTTTGCCTGCTTTTAAAATGTTGTTCCTCTTTCCCAATCTAGTTTTAAGTGGTGTGATTTCTTGGTAATCACCTGTCCAATTAATTAAGATGGCCAAAGTCAGAAAATTGCTGAAGCTTTAAACTGTAGAGATGGCACGTGCTTAAGAATATTTCTTTCTTTCCTGTCACAGCTAACAAACTTGATGTGTTGTTTAATTTCACACATGGAGGTCGACGTGGTTGTAAAGCATGACAGTGGAGGGAGAATGTAAGTGGTGTAATTAGTGTAATGAGAAGCAGAATCATTTAGAGCTTTGCTCCACCGAACCTATGGCACGGCTGCCAGAAATGGCACACAGAGCCAACTCTCAGGGCACATGAGCTATCTTCCGGGTTCCAGCACACCGGCCCGCTTAAGACCTTCCACCATTCTTGTTGCCCGTCTTTGGACCCGTTCAATTTTGTCAATATCTTTTTGTAGGTGAGGTCTCCAGAACTGAACACAGTATTCCAAATGTGGTCTCACCAGCACTCTATATAGCGGGATCACAATCTCCCTCTTCCTGCTTGTTATACCTCTAGCTATGCAGCCAAGCATCCTACTTGCTTTTCCTACTGCCCGACCTTCAAACAGTTGTTTTAAATCTAGCCTATTGTATTCTCTATCTATCTATCTATCTATCTATCTATCTATCTATCTATCTATCTATCTATCTATCATCTCTATCTTTATGTAAATAATTCCACAGGCTCCTTCTGATGAGTCCAAATTCATTCCACTTTCTTATAGAACCCCCGGCTTCAGTTCAATCACTCAGAAAAGTCCCTGAAAATCACGGACTTTGAACAGGCAGCTTTCTCTGAAAAAGATATAAGACTAAAAGTGAGAGGAGAAAATATGGAACTTTGTAAACATATGAAATATTGTATATTACCAAGTAGAAATAATCTATGAAAACGGGTGTAGATCTGTGTTTAAATATTGCGATGGCTAAAAATGAAAAAAAACCCCACCAATTTAAAATAATTTAAAAAACATTTAAGCAATGTTTAAAAATGAAAAACATTTTTTTTTAAAGTGAGAGGAGAGAGGGAGGGGAAAGGAGGAAGGAAGAGGAAGAGGAGGTCGGGACTAGATTGGGTAGGTTGATTCCAAAGTCAGTCATTTGGCGATTGTGTCCGAAGAACATGTAAATTCAACTGGAGAGATCAAAAGAGCTGATGTCACCTTACAGCAAAACAGGTCAGGCAAGCCCAGGTAACTGAGGAAGGCAAGCTGCTAATTATTCCAGGGAGAGAGGGGAAAAAATAAGGTGTACGGTTACACGCAGCCGAAGGAAATCAGGAGGTCAAACTTTCTTCGTCACCGATTCCACTACCTGGATCGTTCCTTTCCGCAAACCCAACACGTACACACAATCACATACCCCAGAACCTGGCAGAGAAGGATATAGGCTTCCCAAATTCTCCCACTGCCAGGTGAGTGTGTGCGTACGTCTCTATATGTGGGCTAACAGATGAGATCATGCCCTGAGCGGGATTAAATTTCAAGGCAGTTAATGGCCCGTTCTCTGCATGAACAAGAATACCTGGTGTGGGCTCTGCTGGTACATGAGAACCTTCTTGGGAAACAAGGAAACCCCCACCCCACCCTTGCTGTTTTTGTGGGTTTTGTGGTGGTGGGTGGGGTGGAAATACTGCTTCAGTTCATAGGAGGAGATGGTTGGATTTTACTGAAGTTTTAACAGGGTGAAAAGGTGCCAGGGATGGGTTGAAATCAGCCAGGCATTCCAAGGGCTTGGGATCTTTGCAGTTTTATTTTACAGAGGAGAAGGTTTATTTGAAGAGGAGGAGGAGGAAAAGAAAGGAGAGGAAGGCAAGAGTATGTTTCTCAGTGAGGAATCAAGTAAGTGAGAAGATAATATGTTATAACCAGCAAAACACAGTGATTTGCTAGTTATCAGAAGAGCAGATAAATTGTTCTACAAAAAAAAATTCCACCCCTTATTTAGAAAAGCCTTTTAGCTTCTTTTGTAGCATCTGCCCTACAGTTTGATAATGGCTAATCCTGTGCAAAGACACCTAGGCTGGGGGGATGGACGAGCAAAAAGGGGGCTGCTTTAGGCTGTAATTGGTAGATGGTTGATGCTGCAGCGTGAACTTGGTTGCTATAGAATATTATTTGGGTTGCAGCTGTATTGTCCAGATTAAGAACCCTGATGGTAGCCTTCCCAACACGTTGTTTGTTTTTCCTTGGTGGTAAATGTTTTGATGCCATTCCTTTGCTAAACCTTTTCAATGCAATTTGCTACTTAGCAATCACGGAACGTTTACAACATTGTTGTACTTCCATCTATCTACTCACGGAGTTCTTAAGACAGAAATTACTATCATTATGCAATCCTTCTGGACAGATAGCTGAAATACATTCTGATGGTGTTGCAACATGGTGTGATGGCATATATCACTTGAAAGGACCCCAGGGGTCAACATTTTCAGTGATGGATCCCTCCACTGGGACAGTTAACTGCATTATGTTTGGGTTGCCCAATCTCGGTAAAGTTTTTGACGACTCATGATGGCTTTTCTGGAGGGAGGTGCAGTATGAAATTAAGAATCCTTTTACTCCAAAAATGTAGTTAAACTGTAGGTTGTTAGTTTATGTATATGTTCTTTCATTCTTTTTACTCTATTTTTCCCTATTATAAAGTGCCTAAATTTTCTGGAATGTAATGGCATATCTCTGGGAAATAAATAAATAGATGGATGGATGGATGGATGGATGGACAGATGGATGGACGGATGGACAGATGGACGGATGGGTGGACACACAAATAAATGGTATATATCTTATCAAATAAATATCTGTAACTGTATGTATAGGCTAGTGGACTTAACAATACTTTTAGTTCTTTATTGGTCCTCAGTCTGGATTACGCAGACTGGGTCAATCAAGGTCACATGATTGGGTTAAAGATGGCTAACTAGACGTCACTCATGTCAACGGTTTGGGTTAGGGTGCCCGGCCTCTCCTTGCCTCAAAAAGATACAATTTCCCTATCTAGTTACTCTTACTGAACATCCAAAATATACTATTTAATTCTATGTATATATGCCATATGTGTACATAGATATTATACACAGGCACACAAAAATATACATTATCTACTATATAAAATGTATATGTATGTACACTCACATGCGCACGCACAGCTCTTCTAAAATTATACACATTCAACCTCATTTACTGCAATAGGAAAAAAATATACCCTGAGCCCAGAAGGGAATAAAGGAAAAATATTCAAAATTCTTCTACCGGTTCTGTGTACCTGACCAAAATATTTTTCTACCAGTTCTGCATACATGGCTGTACACATAGGAGCCCATCACTGAATATAACTATCTGGATTTTTTTTTAAAAAAAAACACACATATTTGTAGATTTGAATATTGTAATTCATAGAGTTTCATTTTGCCTGCTTTAGTCTGAAGCGAGCAGAATGAAATTTGGGGCAAGGAGAAAGTGTATAGACTTTTTTTTGGTTACTTGATTCAGTTCAAAAAAGAGCCTGCTTTCTGTTGTGGTTGGCTCTGGCCCAGCTCCTGCCCCAAGGAATGTGGAGGTGGATGCAGGGGAAACATCAACATGTCATAGGCCTGTTTTATTACCGACAGAGTCAGGTAGTGCAGTTTCCTCGGATGAAGAAGAAGGTGGGGGAGACTTGGAAGAGGGGGGCTTGGCACACAGCCCAGGAAGCCAATCTCCATTATCTTCGGTCGATTCGGATGAGGAAGTGTTAGACCCACGCATGCGCAGAATTATGCATCGAAGAGACCAATTGAAGAAATATTACAGGAGATAAGAGAGGCCACCTGTGTTTGGGTGGGGCTCCAGTAATTAGAGCTGCTGATATAAATAGCAGCATGCTGGCTTGGCTGTTGTGGAAGATTATCTGATCGTTGTTTTCTTCAGAACCGTGCTTTGCTGTTTCTGGACTTTGTTGATTTTTCACGACTTTGAAACCAAAGCAGAGCAAAGTGTGTGTGTGTTTCACTTCATGGAAGAAGGAGGGCTGTGACGTTCCTTCACAGCTGCTAGCTAAGTACTTAAGGACTGATTAAGGGGATTGTACAGACTACCAGGTTGTATTGGGACGAGTGCTCTTTGCAATACAAAAAGGGTGCTTTGTTTCTTTTGAATTTTTGTGATAAAGAACATTGTTTTTGAACTTTCAAGTGTGTGTGTGTGTCTGAAATTTGTACCCTTGAATTTTCGGGAGACTCATACCTTAGAGCCCGGCAGAACACTTTCCCTTTACCGATTGCTAGTAATCAGGATCTGGTTTACGAAAATCTAAAGGACTATGTGATGCTAGCAAAGATGTACTCCTATTAACCATTAGGTTGTGTCTGAGCTCTAGCATTGGCCTATTTGAAATGAAGGACCTGACAGGTGCAGCTATGATGGAAAAATAGATGAGGTCGTACTAAACACTTTCATTTCATTGATAGCATGTGGGAACTGACAACTGATGCAGCTGTAGGACATACGAGTGCAAAATAGATGGAGTCATATTAAGTATGCCTGGACCGGATCAGAATTTTTTTGTGTGGTCCTTTTTGTATTTTGGGATTGGGAGAGATTTAACTGAAATTTAGTTGACTTTTTATTGTGGTTGATTTGATATTAAATCTATTTACACTAAAATTGTAATGTTTTCCAAATTGGGAAGTCTTCTGACTTTTTCAGGGCTATCTAGAAAATGGGATGAGGTTTGCATGCAACTTTGACAATGCTTAGGAACTGGCTGTGCTTGGTGGAAAAAAAAATAGGTCCCCAAATTTGTGATTCATCCCACCTTTTTATGCACCCACCAATAAAGTCTAGTCTATTTCATTCCCTCAATTCCTTTTTGAAAATGGTTGTGTAAAAGTTGCATTGAATTATGCATTTTGAATCAAATTCCTCCAGAAAATATTTCCTTTCCAAGCGTCTTGACATTCTTTTTCATTGTAGTACTCTTGGGAAATAAGGAGAGTGCGGCTTAATTAATGGTTGAACGCCACATTAATTTAGGAGTCAGATCAATTTTGTATCAGAATTTGCCATGGCCTTTTAACACCAAGCATTCTTCCACATACTGTGCCCATACAACGCATCCAATCAAGGCTGTTAAACACCTAATGACTCCATGTGCAGAGTGCGCAAAGCTTGGTTCCTTTTAACCTTGAAATTTTTGTGTGTATTGTTTATTTGTTTTGGGGTTTGCTTACTGTGCGTCCAACCCAGCCAATTTACATCGTTGATGGCTTAATGTCTTGTGCAAATCAGAAAGTGGGTTATTTTACTATCCAGAGGAAACGTGATGTATTAGAGCAGCTGCTGTGCACCAATGCAACAGAACATGAATTTCAAGATGTGTGCTGTGAGAGAATCTCATGTGGGCCATGACAAGTAGCTGAATTAAATAGTTGGAAATGGCAGGCACATAGTCTTGGAATCAATGACTACATGGTTTTCAGCCACAAGTAACAGAATTCAGGGATTCTCTCGTGGTGTGATCCACATTATAATGTTCTCATATGAAATGTTGGCAGGTGGTATACTTGTTCTGAGCTACTTTTACAACCATCTTTGAATAAAAATAGAAAAATTCCTTGTTGAACTCCAGGGCTTTTGGACTTTGTAACAATTTCCTAGGGAAAGAAGATCTTTAGTTCAATGTTGCAGGACAGTGATGGTGAACCTATGGCACAGGTGCCACAGGTGGCACACAAGCCATTGCCCTAGCTTAGCTCCAATGTGCATGTGTGTGCTGGCCAGCTGATTTTTGGCTCACACAGATCCTCTGGGAAGGTTTTTTTTGGATTGAGTCTTGGGTGGGTGAAACACGAGCCTACTGGCCCCACAAGAAATTGGGAAATAGGCTGTTTCTACCCTCCAGAGGGCCTCTGGGGAATAGTGGAAGCTATTTTGCCCTCCCTAGGCATTGAATTATAGGTGTGGGTACTCATGTATAATGCTCACCTACGCTCTTTCGGCACCCGAGGAAAAAAATGGTTTGCCATCACTGGTGTAGGGCCAGCACATATTTAGGAAAAGAAAAATGTAAAATGACTATTTCCTTTCATCATCAATTTTGTTTTCCACAAAGTAATGCATTACAGAAGGACTAATATACAGAAAATAGTATAAGGGGAAGAGCCTTCTCTGTGGCGGCCCCAGCCCTCTGGAACCAATTCCCCCCAGAGATTAGAATTGCCCCCACCCTCCTTGGCTTTCGTAAACTGCTTAAAACCCACCTCTGCCGCCAGGCATGGGGGAATTGAGATACGCTTTCTCCCTAGGCCTTTACAATTTTATGCATGGTATGTATGTACGTATGTTTGGTTTTATAATAAGGGTTTTTAACTGTTTTAGTATTGGATTATTATTATATGCTGTTTTATTGCTGTTGTTAGCCGCCCCGAGTCTGCGGAGAGGGGCGGCATACAAATCCAATAAATAGATAGATAGATAGATAGATAGATAGATAGATAGATAGATAGATAGATAGAGAAAGAAAGAAAGAAAGAAAGAAAGACTAGATGGACCATGAGGTCTTTTTCTGCCGTCAGACTTCTATGTTCTATGTTTCTATATATTGATGGTTAAGCCCTAGTATAGTCCATGCCCTAGTATCCCCAGTTAAATCTGGAATGAATCATTCCATTGTGGTTCCTGAAAAACTTTGCTCTACATATAAATAATCAAAACAGCACAACAAAATCTTTCTTAAAAAACTGTCCAAAATATTAAGCCAAATTATCATTGCTGAAAGGTTTATCTATTCATTAAATTTAAGGAGATTTAAATTTAATCTCTTTGTTTATTTCTACAAGAAGATTAAGTTGTAGAATAGAATTTCCAAGTATGTTAAACATACTTCTAAATCTTAATATTCAATGCCACAATGTTTTGTGGCTCTTTTTAAACTAATAACTATCTCACCATTGATTATAATATGCACTGTGAAAAATATGGTATCTCTCATGCATAATCAATAAAGGTTCACCAAATTGTTAGAAAATCCTTACCAGCTATACTTACCTTCTTTCTTTCTCTTTTTCTTTCTCTCTCCCTCCCTTTCTCTCCTTCTCCCTTCCTCTCTTCATTTCCCTTTCTTTCTCCCTCTTCCTCTCCTTTTCCTTCCCCCTCTCTTCTTCCTCCTCCTCCTCTTTTTTCTCCTTCTCTTCCTACTTCTCCTTCTTCTTCCCGTTTTATTTATCTTTAGATAATTTCAACATTGGGTCTACTTGCCAGTATTGAATCCACAAAGAGGGTTTAAAAACCTGTTCTAGCAGATATTAGCAATAACATTATCCATGCTTCATGCATCACACATTTTCACATGGAGCTAACCAAGGGTCTGACACAATGTCTTAATTAATTGCTTTTTCCTATTTCAATGATTTATTTTACCCAAATACAAGAAGACAGAAATAACCTACCTTCCCCATGAACCAGTTAATTGATAGGAACAATATGAAAAAGCATAAGGCTGACAAATCACACCCAGAAGGTTGTGTTATGACTAGTATTAGAAGAGGTGAGATAAAATCACAGACATGGTCACTCTGTACTATCTATCTATCTATCTATCTATCTATCTATCTATCTATCTATCTATCTATCTATCTATCTATCTATCTATCTATCTATCTATCTATCTATCTGTCATCTATCTGTCATCTATCTATCTATTATCTATCTATCTATCTATCTATCTATCTATCTATCTATCTATCTATCTATCTATCTATGCATGGATAAGGTTACAGACAAAGCATAAACATTAATTTGAATACATAAGAATTATAAGCTTGGTTTAGTCTATGATTTCCTTCTCCATGAAAGAGGCTTTTGTTTTATTCTTAACTCATTCTCTGAGTATTTTAAGGCTTCTTCTACAGTAGATATTGTTTCCCTTCTCTTGTTGCACAATAAGGCCATTTGTTTCCTGCAAGGATGGGATTTATTCTATTCTCTAAACTAATTGGTAATATTGACTCTGCATATGATTAATGGTTATTTTCTGCATTTGGGGGGCCCAGTGCTCACTTAATTTGGGTTGCTCTGCATTGATTTTCATTGTTCATTCCCCAGATTATGAGAAGGAAACAAGTCCTTTAAATGAACAAAGAAAACATCTTTTTGAAAGTAGCAGGAAGGCTTTTCGTTCTTTTAATAAGCTTCACATTCCCTTCAAAGCCAAACCGTGTACAGTATATTCTTTGCAAAGAAGCTTTGAGAGCAAACCTTAACATATGGCTTCCGACTATGGAGTGGCTTATTTTTTTTTTAATGGCTAGAATGGCAAATTGATTATCTGCTATTGCCAAATTGCAAATGAGTGGACTGTACTTTCAGCCTGGCTGAAGCAAACTCAGCTTAGATTGATGGATCACACAGAAACCTGGAAATGTTGATTTTTGTAAAAGGGAAGCAGGGTTAAAACCTGCTTCGAGTTATCGAAGCATGGAACTCATTGCCGGACTCAATTGTGTCAACCCCTAACCCCCAACACTTTTCACTTAGACTCTACACGATCGACCTCTCCAGGTTCCTAAGAGGCCAGTAAGGGGCGTACATAAGTGCACTGGTGTGCCTTTCATCCCCTGTCCAATTGTCTTTCCTTTCTTTCACCTATCTTATATATTCTCTTCCTTTCATATATCCTCTCCTCCAAGTTCACGTTCACCCTCTTTTATATTATCACATGTCTATTTTTCTTCCTATGTATTTGTGTATTGGACAAACAAACAAACAAACAAACAAACAAACAAACAAACAAAATGGTTTTCCTTGAAACAGTACCCCCATTTCAGTTTGGAAATGGAAGAGGAAAATTCTAACTTTCCATCTCTGGGCTTTCAACTCACTTGGATTTAGGAAACTTTCCAATTTTTCCAGGTGCACCTGCCTGATTGTTGCATAGCACAGAAGCCTAGCTAAGTACAGGGGGAGCTGAAGGTCTCTGTTTTCCTGCAAGGCATGAGAGAGAGAAAGAGGCAGCCAGCTGAGTGGATCCGAGGGCTGATATTTATTCTTTTCTTTCTTCAGTTTTGTAGCCGTGCTTTCCAGAAAGGTCAAGCAACATATAGAAATAAAATAAACCTGCAATTTATTTTATTTATTTATTTGTTTTGTCAAGTACATATTGGTGGTATACAAAGATATAATAATGTTTATAAATGTGATACTAGTAAGAGAGAAACACTAGGACAGGGGACGGAAGACACGCTGGTGCACTTATGCACGCCCCTTACTGACCTCTTAGGAATTGGGAGAGGTCAATAGTGGATAGTCTAAGGGCAAAGTTTTGGGGGTTGGGTGATGATACTACAGAGTCAGGTAGTGAATTCAATGCATTAACTACTCAGTTACTAAAGTCGTATTTCCTGCGGTCGAGTTTGGAGCGGTTTATTTTAAGTTTGTGTCTGTTGTGTGCTTGTGTATTGTTGTGGTTGAAACTGAAGTAGTCGTTGACAGGAAGGAGGATGTAGCAGATGATTTTATGGGCTATGCTAGGTCGTGTTTAAGATGATGTAGTTCTAAGCTTTCTAAGCCTAGGATTGTAAGTCGTTGCATGGGTATTCTGTTGCGAGTGGAAGGGTCTTCTAGTAAAGTATTTCTGGACATTTCCTGGAATGTTTATGTGTGAAATGAGGTGTGGGTTCCAAACTGATGAGCTGTATTCAAGGATTCATCTGGTGAAAAATGTGTATGTTCTGGTTAGTAGTGTGAGATTACCAGCGTAGAAGCTATGTAGGATTAGGTGGCCTTTGATACCTTGGTCATTTGATATGAGTATGCCAAGGTATTTTATGGAGTGAGGTCCGTCTATAAGGTTTTGCTTGTTTCAAAAATGTCCACCTTGCTCCTGTTTTCCCATAGAGGATGAAATCTTAGGAAATCTTTATATTCAAGTTCTTTTGGAGATCAGGGCATATTTGGAAGATTGAGAACAGGCCAAGTTAAGCCCTTTGTCAACTACTGAAGACAGTTCCCAATTTAGAACCATACCTTACTTAAGCCGAGAATTATGATCATCAGTCATGCCAATTGCTAAACCCATGTGGCCAGGCTCAATTTTACAACCTTTTTTTTTACTTTAGTCATTAAGTGAATCACCATGGTGGTTAAATAAAAATACGGTCTGAGATAGACTTTTTTTGTATGAGAAACTGGAAGTAAACACCAATATTTCTGGCAAAAAACAACAACCATCCAATGTAATTGCAGTCATGTAATGGTGGGATATTGCAAATGATTGTAATGCATGGCAATTTTCCAAAATGCAATCATGTGATCTTATGGAGGGGCTGTTGGAATTTAGAATAGAGTTGTAAGTAACCTTGGGGTACTCTATCATAACTAGTCACATATGTTCCTCTTGCCTTCTAAGTGCTCACTAAGAAAGGATTTTTTTCAAAATGACCATTGGAGCATGAGTATTTCTTATATTATTATTATTAACAAGCTCTGATGCTAAGGTGTTCTACTTCCCCCTCCCCACCTGAAAAGAAATCTGATCCAAATGCAAAACACAAGCAGAGGCGTTTCAGTTTCACTTTTACTTTCACTGCAACAAGCAGCTTTACTACAGAACAGCTGGGCTAAGCCACACACAGACACCTTACTGTCTCCTTGCTTACATAGCAAATACTGTTTGAGTTTCCAAATATCCCTCAACTTTCTCACACAGGATCATAGCCAGATTAAAACCAATGGATGCTGGTAGACAGAAACAGATACTTTCCCCCTTATTTTCCTCCTCAGTTAGATGAATCTGTTCCTTCTACTGCAACACCAGTTAAAGGGAAAAGGGGGTAAAAATGCAGGAAAAGATTTACAGATGTGTTTAGGAAAAAACAAGTAAGGGAAGCTGCCTGTTTCTCCCATGGCCAGTTCTATGTGACATTCTCTAGAGTCAGTTGACCCAACAGCCCGGTCATCCTCCAGTCAAATAGCAAAACCAGGAGTGCTGTTTACAGGGAGGTCCTGAGCGGTCCTGAGAAATTCATCTAAGGGACAAATTTGCTATGCAAACAATGATTACATCTGTAACAGAAACTTAGCTTACCATCTCTAATGAAATAATACAGTCCCTTTTTTAACTATTCATTGATTTTCAAACTTTAAGTGCCAATTTATCAAGTCCCATCACATAGTTTCATAGGGAAGCATGGGTGTTTAGCTAGTTGATTCATAATTTTATTTTATTTTATTTTATTTTATTGGATTTGTATGCCGCCCCTCTCCGTAGACTCAGGGCGGCTAACAACAGTAGTAAACCGCGGCTAACAACAGTAGTAAACAGTAATATGACAATCCAATATAAACAGTTTAAAACCCCTATTGTAAAACCAACATACATACAGACATACCATGCATAAAATTGTAAAGGCCTAGGGGGAAAGAGTATCTCAATTCCCCCATGCCTGGCGTCAGAGGTGGGTTTTAAGAAGCTTACAAAAGGCAAGGAGGGTGGAAGCAATTCTAATCTCTGGGGGGAGTTGGTTCCAGAGGGTCGGGGCCACCACAGAGAAGGATCTTCCCCTGGGTCCCGCCAAGCGACATTGTTTAGTTGAAGGGACCCGGAGAAGACCCATTCTGTTGGACCTAACTGGTCGCTGGGATTCGTGCAGCAGAAGGTGGTCCCTGAGATAGTCTGGTCCGGTGCCATGAAGGGCTTTATAGGTCATAACCAACACTTTGAATTGTGACCGGAAACTGATCAGCAACCAGTGCAGACTGCGGAGTGTTGGTGTAACATGGGCATATTTGGGAAAGCCCATGATTGCTCTCGCAGCTGCATTCTGCACGACCTGAAGTTTCCGATCACTTTTCAAAGGTAGCCCCATGTAGAGAGCGTTACAGTAGTCGAGCCTCGAGGTGATGAGGGCATGAGTGACTGTGAGCAGTGACTCCCGGTCCAAATAGGGCCACAACTGGTGCACCAGGCAAACCTGGGCAAACGTCTCCCTCGCCACAGCCGAAAGGTGTTTCTCTAATGTGAGCTGTGGATCGAGGAGGATGCCCAAGTTGCAGACCCTCTCTGAGGGGGTCAGTAGTTTCCCCCCCAGGGTGATGGACGGGCAGATGGAATTGTCCTTGGGAGGCAAGACCCACAGCCACTCCGTCTTACCAGCGTTGAGTTTGAGTCTGTTGACACCCACCCAGGCCCCAACAGCCTCCAGACACCGGCACATCACATAAAATAGCTGCTATTGTGGTATGAGTCCATACATGTGTTTCCTAGAAAGCCATTTAACAAGGTTGCTCCTCATCCTTCCTTTGTAAAATTCTGGGAAGTTTCTTGGCATCCTGAACCCAAAAGGTCTTTTTCTCCAAAGGAAGACATAGTTCCAAGCAAAGTGATGGCTTGTAGCCAGCTGTAGTCATTATTTTTGAATTATGTCTTCTGAATTGATAAGGGCAGCCCGGAGGCACTGTAGGAAATACAGGAGATGTTGTCGGAGGGTGCTTGGCTTTCCAACTTGCTGACTACCTGCTTATTAGTTTATTTAAAATTGAAACAAAAAGAAAATGAGAAGTCCTGGTAAATGCCAAGGCTGCAGGCACAAGACTGAGATATCACTTCCGATTTCTGGAGTTATGAAATATATTCAGCCTCTGCATTCTCAACTCTCTCTCTCTCTTACAAACCAGGGTGTAGCTTCAACTAAGGAGCATGAAGACATAAATAGCCTGAAGTAGCTAGGCAATCCAGTGGAAAAATACAAGTAAAAGGATGACCCAACATAACAGCTAAAAATAGGAATAAACATAGACATGGCGGGAATGATAGAACTTTGTTAGCGAAAATTTACGAGCCACACACCAGCGAATGAATACCTTGTTGTATAGCAATAATGGCGAATCTATGACATGGGTGCTACAGGTGGCACGCAGATCCATATCTGCTGGCACGCGAGCTGTTGCCCTAGCTTAGCTCCAACATGCATGTGTGTGCCAGCCAGCTGAGTTTTGGCTCACACAGAGGCTCTGGGAGGGTGGTTTGGGCTTCCAAAGAGCCTCCACGGCGATGTGGGAGGACGTCTTTACCCTTCCCTGGGTTCAGGGAAGCCTTTGGAGCCTGGGGAGGGTGAAACACAAGCCTACAGGGCCCAACAGAAGTGTGTGTGCTGGCCAGCTGATTTTTGGCTCACACGGAGGCTCTGGGAGGGCAATTTTGGATTCCAGAGAGTCTTTGAGGGGGATGGAGGAGGGCATTTTACCTTCCCCCAGCTCCAAGGAAGCCTTTGGAGCCTGGGGAAAGCGAAACACAAGTCTACAGAGCCCACCAATTGCACGCACGCACGCTCTTTCGGCACCCGAGGAAAAAAAAGGTTTTGCCATCACTGGAATATATGGTAAAATTAAAGACATGGCATGGACATACCTTGGAATTATGATCAGTATCAAACCAAGCTTCCAAGTCCCAATCTTGATTTTTTTTTCTGAATATTTTTCTTCTTCTCTGAATTCATGTTGATTTGCATTATTGGTACGCATGATAAATTTCCTTTTTTCGACTTATTCCCCATTTACGAAAAACAGTGTGTTAAATCTGCACATTTCTAACAGGTTAGTGTTATATAACTTTTAAGATAATGTTACTGCAATCACGCGCTCCACCTGATATGTCAGTGTGTTGTATATCTTCAATCTCATCAAAGCCTAAGGAGATGGTGGAGTGGTTTCTAAATCTAAGGAACTGCCCTTATGAATTCAAATTCTACAGGTGGGTTGCATTGTTTATTTACTTACCACATAAACTAGTTTTGTGTTTTCATTATTTTCTGTTGTATTTCTTCTTTACAATGAAAACCTTTACATATGGTAATGGAACCTAATGTTTTACTTTACACATTTATATAAATACTGTGTATATAAAGTGTGTGTGTGTTCGTGTTTGTGTATCTATCTCTATATCATCTATATCTGTCTGTCTGTCTGTCTGTCTGTCTGTCTGTCTGTCTGTCTGTCTGTCTGTCTGTCTGTCTGTCTGTCTATCTATCTATCTATCTATCTATCTATCTATCTATCTATCTATCTATCTATCTATCTATCTATCCATGCATCGATGCATCCATCCATGCATCCATCTATCTATTTACCTACCTACCTACCTACCTATCTATCTACCCATCCACCTATCCCATTTAATTATTATTTTTCAAATAAGACAGGAAATCTTTCAATACACCTTCATGCCTAAAGCAGGACTAGAACTTACAGTCTCCTAGTGATTGGCCCCAAATCACCCAGCCAACCTTCCATGGCTAACGTGGGACTAAAGCTCATGGCCTCCTAATTTCTAGATTGCTCCTTTAACCACTAGGCCCAATTGACTCTCATATTGACCCGGATTGTGGGGGCAATATGCTGTCTCTGTTAAAAAGTGCTATTGCTAACATGTTGTAAGCCGCCCTGAGTCTAAGGAGAAGGGCGACATAAAAATCAAACAAACAAACACAGAGACAGACAGACAAACAAACAAACAAACAAACAAACAAACAAACAAACAAACAAACAAATAAATAAATAAAAACCAGTTGGTTGGTTGTACAGGTGCAATTATTCCAATCTGATTATTGTGAACTTCCTCCCTGAAGACATCCCATATTCCTAATAGTTTTCTGAAGTTCATTTGTAAACAATCCAGTTTCTTGTCAATCATGGAAGAGCAACTATTCAATAAAGTGATGAGGGTGTTTCCATCCCAAAGTGGATATTTGTCAAAGAAAAAGTAGAAATTATAAAACTATTGCTCATCTCTTCCCCCCCCCCAGGACTCCCTTTGATGCACACAATTGACAAAAACATTCTTAACTCAGGGTGTTTGCTTTGTCTCAACAGTCAGTTTTTTGCATCTAATTTCTTTCTCATTGTCTCCCTGCCCAAATATTGCTGCTACTACTATTTATTGTTTGGGGGATGGGGGCTTGCATTAATGGAATCCAGTCTTTTCTATAGTTTCTATTATTATTTTTTCTCCTTTCTGAATTAAATATTGTCAGTGTGGATATATTTGTGAATTGGAATAGGCATAGCAACAGGTCAGCCAATGAGGGCTGTTTGGTGACTGAAACAGTTTGGGCATTGCTTAGCTTAACAGTCTCTGTATATAGAAGAGTTCCTTTGTTTTGCTGCCCCGGGTCTCTGTACCTATTTACAATCTCTTCTCTCTACCATGCTGAAAAAAACCCAATATGGGTATTGTATATTTCCCTGATGTGTTATTATACATATAAATAAGTTTTGAATCCTGCTGAATTGTCCTGCTGCAACAAACTCTGACAAATATTTCATAACTCAGCTAAACAAAAGGCAACAGGGACAGTTTCAACCGCTGAAGTGTTTCCATGATGATCACGAAGGAGGCACTTATGTGAAAAACAGAGGATTGGAGTTAGTCACCCATGATGATTTTCTTCATCTTCACAGCAGATTCCATAAGATAGTTTCAAAATTGTACTCCAAGGAAACTTAGGAGTTTAATAAGTTTTAGTGAAAAGTTCATGAATGGGAACTCTAAAATACAGGTAGCTCTGAGTTGCAACTCAGAATGCCCTGATGAAATAGTCCCTTTTGATATACATTAAGCTGCATCAAAAATTCCAGGAAGTATAATTTCAAGAAACCAACAGTGTCTATGAAGATTCTCAGTCATCCAGATCATAGTTGTCCCAAAGATGCTTTTTGAAGAGGTATCTTCTGGCTTTTCTTTGAAGACATTTTGCTTTTCATCCAAGAAGCTGCTTCAGCTCTGACTGGATGGTGGGAAATGAATGGTTTTACATTTGCAGACAACTGGTCATTTGCATTATTTTAAATGAGGAGATGATATTATTAGAATTATTAAAACTGCCCAGAACATCATTGGGCTCCAGCTACCCACCCTGGATGACATCTTCACATCTCGCTGTTCTAGGAAGGTGCATACCATTCTCAAAGACTCTTCTCATCCTGCTTACAATCTCTTTGAACTGTTGCCTTCTGGCAGAAGATACAGAACAACTAGAACTCGGACCACACGTTTCATGAATAGTTTTTATCCCGGAGCTATACTCGCACTTAACAACGAACTAAAGAGTCACCATCAGTGAACTGTTGGACAATATTACTCGGTTTGTCTGTATCTTCTGCCGGAAGGTTGAGTGGTTCAGGGTGGGGAATTTGTAGTGGGTGGGACATTTTATTCTATTTTTTATTCTATTTTTAAATTTTATGTATGGTGGGACTGGTCTCTGGGTGTCACACGACTTTCGTTGCCAATGACAATTCGTTGTTTTGACAATGACAATAAATTTATTATTATTATCTATCTCCAGTCCAAAACACAGTCCTTTCAACAGTTCTAAGAAGGCACTACTCCATACCCACTTGCAAAATCATGACCCTGATGATACAGATAAATCTGTATAGAAGCTTCTTGGATGAGAAGTGAAATATCTTCAAATAAAAACAAGGAAGTCCAATTGCCTCTTGAAAAAGCATCTTTGGGATTAGAAACCAACAGGTCTGGCAGACTGATCTAGTCAATAATAATAATAATAATAATAATAATAATAATAATAATAACAACAACAACAACAACAACAATAACAATAATAACAACAATAACAACAATAACTCCGAGTCTTCGGAGAGGGGCGGCATACAAATCCAAATAATAAATAAATAAATAATAAATAAATAAAATAACAACAATAACAACAACAACAACAACAACAACAATAATAATAATAATAATAATAATAATAATAATAATAATAATAATAATAATTTATTGGATTTGTATGCCGCCCCTCTCCGCAGACTCGGGGCAGCTAACAACAATAATAAACACAACATGTACAATCCAATAATAAAAAACAACTAAAAAACCCTATTATAAAACCAAACATACACACAAACATACCATGCAGAACTTGTAATGGCCTATGGGGAAGAACTATCTCAACTCCCCCATGCCTGGCGGTATAAATGAGTCTTGAGTAGTTTACGAAAGACAGGGAGGGTGGGGGCAGTTCTAATCTCCGGGGGGAGTTGGTTCCAGAGGGCCGGGGCCACCACAGAGAAGGCTCTTCCCCTGGGGCCCGCCAAATGACATTGTTTAGTTGACGGGACCCGGAGAAGGCCAACTCTGTGGGACCTTATCGGTCGCTGGGATTCGTGCGGTAGCAGGCGGTTCCGGAGGTAATCTGGTCCAATGCCATGTAGGGCTTTAAAGGTCATGACCAACACTTTGAATTGTGACCGGAAACTGATCAGCAGCCAATGCAAGCCACGGAGTGTTGAAGAAATGACGGCGAATCTTGGAAGCCCCACAATGGCTCTCACGGCTGCGTTCTGCACGATCATTGGTCTGGCTTTCAGTTCAATGGGACATTGCCCTTTATAAGTCAGTATAACAGAAATTGGAAGACCAACAGGTTATGGAGAAGTAAGCTTGGGCTTTGTCAAAGGACATAATTTAAACAGTGATTTTTAAATGTATGTTGTGGTATAAACTGAAATTATCCATTGATGCAATTGATTGCTCATGGTACATGGCGGCCTTGGGCTTTTAAAGCCATACCCATGATAGTACAGTATGTTCTAGTAGAAAACAATTTGTTTTCTTGTTTGCTTTGTTTCTGATAAATGCATCAGCTTGCTCTTGGAATCTGGAGCAGAAGTGACTAATGATTAACCACTAGCAATATTGGAAGCAGGAAGTAAACAAGGAAGAACAGTTATTTCTACAGTAAATGCACATGAGCGTATATACATTATCCATTACATCTGAAGTTTTGTTAATTAAACAAAACTCATTCTCAGGCTTGTTGGCGGTATGTGTATTCCTCAATCTCAGCTCCTCTATCAGAGGTCCAGGAGTTTCAGGTTCTGCACAGTATCTTAGATCTTCTTAGCATCAAACTCTTCTGGATAGGACAGGGGTCTTCTGGATATGGCAGCCAATGGCTCTGGAGTCGTGTGTGGCTCTTTTATCCCTCTGCTGAGTCTCCCTGTTGCTCAAAATATGCCTCACAAGCACCAGCATGTGATTTATTGAGCTTTTTGATCCATCTTTTTTTATGGAGTTCAAAATGCTTTTGTTGTATGCAGAAATAAAAATGTTGTTTTCTCTGCAGTGGGTCATTGATTTTATAAATGCAACACATTCTAGTTGTGTTATACATAGCATAAAGGTAAAAAATGATATATGCAGTGTTATCTACATTTTAGATGTCAAAAGGGCTTTGTGGCTCCCAGTGTTTTCTTTTCTGTGGGAAATGGGTCCAAATGGCTCTTCTGAGTATTTAAGGTTGCCGACCCCTGGGATAGAACATTCTTATGCTGTTTCTGGATCTGTTGGAGCTTAGCAATCCCAGCCCCAATTCTATCACATAGAAACATAGAAACATAGAAGACTGACGGCAGAAAAAGACCTCATGGTCCATCTAGTCTGCCCTTATACTATTTCCTGTATTTTATCTTACAATGGATATATGTTTATGCCAGGCATGTTTAAATTCAGTTACTGTGGATTTACCAACCACGTCTGCGGGAAGTTTGTTCCAAGGATCTACTACTCTTTCAGTAAAATAATATTTTCTCATGTTGCCTTTGATCTTTCCCCCAACTAACTTCAGATTGTGTCCCCTTGTTCTTGTGTTCACTTTCCTATTAAAAACACTTCCCTCCTGAACCTTATTTAACCCTTTAACATATTTAAATGTTTCGATCATGTCCCCCCTTTTCCTTCTGTCCTCCAGACTATACAGATTGAGTTCATTAAGTCTTTCCTGATACGTTTTATGCTTAAGACCCTCCACCATTCTTGTAGCCCGTCTTTGAACCCGTTCAATTTTGTCAATATCTTTTTGTAGGTGAGGTCTCCAGAACTGAACACAGTACTCCAAATGTGGTCTCACCAGCGCTCTATATAAGGGGATCACAATCTCCCTCTTCCTGCTTGTTATACCTCTAGCTATGCAGCCAAGCATCCTACTTGCTTTTCCTACCGCCCGACCACACTGCTCACCCATTTTGAGACTGTCAGAAATCACTACCCCTAAATCCTTCTCTTCTGAAGTTTTTGCTAACACAGAATACTCAGATTGAGGATTCCTTTTCCCCAAGTGCATTATTTTACATTTGGAAACATCACCACAAGGATCTCTTGGGTGTTTACTTCCTACATCCTCTCTAGTTCCCCTTTCAGGCTGTGGTACTTCTCCAGCTTCTCATATTCTTTTTCCCTTTGTTTCCGTCACTTGGGACTTCTATATCAATCTTGTCTTCTAGCAAGATGTCTGGTTGACTGAACATCTCCTTCTTGTCAGTCTGGATCTGGAAATCTCACAGGTTCTTAGCCCTGTTATTCTCCATGACCGTCTATGGAAGTTCCCGTGTTTGGGAGCATCTCGTCCATAACAGACATTCTTGTATACAATGCTAGCTACTTGGTTGTGCTGTTCAATAATAAGCTGTTCCTGTTTGCACCTTGCCACTAAAAGTTAGATTGTTATTGAGACCTCTTTGTCTCTGAGCCCTCCCTGAAGAGTGGCTGAATGATCCAGAGGTATTTGGGGCACTAGGCTTTGATGCAGGAGACCAGGATTCAAGTTCCAGCTGGTACCTACATTAACAGTAGTATTCCCTAGGTAAAGATCTCTAAAACTTCACTTTCTCACTGCAGATAGTGATAACAATAGCAGTTAGACTGATATACCACTTTACAGTGCTTTACAACTCTCTCTAATTGGTATACAAAGTCATCATATTTCACCCATTGATCTAGGTCCCCATTTTACCCACCTTTGAAGGATGGAAGGCTTGAGTCTATTGAGATTCAATCTGCCAAATTGCAGGCAGCTAGCAGTCAGCGGAAGGAGCCTGCAGTACTGCACTCTAACCACTGTGCCACTGTGGCTTTCATGAAATGATATAATCTAGGAGAATCATATAAACCCAGATTAACAACATTCACATTGGATGGGGGACAATCTGATAAGTGGGCTACTGTCCCCCCTTTTCCTTCTGTCCTCCAGACTTTACAGATTGAGTTCATGAAGTCTTGCCTGATACTTATGCTTAAGACCTTCCACCATTTTTGTAACCCGTCTTTGGACCCGTTCAATTTTGTCAATATCTTTTTGTAGGTGAGGTCTCCAGAACTGAACACAGTATTCCAAATGTGGTCTCACCAGCGCTCTATATAGCGGGATCACAATCTCCCTCTTCCTGCTTGTTATACCTCTAACTATGCAGTCAAGCATCCTACTTGCTTTCCCTACCACCTGACTGCACTGCTCACCCATTTTGAGACTGTCAGAAATCACTACCCCTAAATCCTTCTCTTCTGAAGTTTTTGCTAACACAGAACTGCCAACCGTCCTTCTAAGGTCAGTAAAATGAGGACCCAGATTGTTGGGTGCAATATGCTTCCTCTCTGTAAACCACTTATTGAAGACTGTAAAGCACCGCGGAGCGGTATATACAGTAGGTCTAAATGCTAATTGCTATTGCTAAGATGGGGGATGCTAAGAATGCAACAAATCTGGAATGAATTCTTCCAATCCATTATCACATTTAGCATTCCCATGTATGTACAAGTGCCAGATACAACACATTTCTAGATATGTTTTGTCCTATCATTTTGTTCTAAAGTAGTGCATTAGGGGAGTGAATTGTGTGAATGCTGGAATTTGGAGATTGAGTGAATCTGTGTCCAATCCTTAGTGTAAAAATGTCAGGACTGGCATGTTGCTGATTAGTTAATTTGTCAATTCATTCTTTCTAGAGACACAACCCATCACTAGTTAAATTGTTCTTATTGCCAAGACCTTTCTTTTAATGTTCAGCCAAACCTCTTTTTCTTATACCTTACACCGCAATTAAATGCAAAACTGTCCTTGTGAGAAACTAGAACAGGTCTTTCCTTTTTTGTATCTAACAGCTTTTCAAATTCTTGAAGGCCTTTGTAGTTCAATCAAAAGCCTACAGTCAGAGACATGCTAGAAAGGAATAGAGAGGGTCGTCTGATATAGCTGTGGCCTTTTGTTCCTATATTCCAAACACTGGTGGGCTTGGGCAGACATACACGGTCCATAATTATGAAAGATGTAGCTCTGCATGACAGCACATATTTTAGTTGTTCAGAGTATCGCCTGTCAATCCTGGCAGCTTAAACCAACCAGCAGAATTATGAAAGATGTTTTGCTTGGACTACTGGAGTGCAGCCAGACATGAATTTCTGAGTGCCAGTACAATTTTTTTAAGCACCAAAGAGTCGTTTCCATTACCTATTCAGGCATTACCACATTGTTGATCTGCAGCAATTTTGAATTAATTTTATGCCAAAAGGAGTAAAATGATAGGGCAGTATTTGAAGCACACACAAGGATTTGGATTTGATCCAGTTTTGAAATCTAATTCATGCTTCCCAAAGGAAGCAAATCTGGTTTTCCTAGAAATCCTCCCCCACTTTTTTGGGGGGTAATTTTTTAAACAAATTCTCCATTCAAACTTTTTCAATACATTTGGAAATATTTTCATATTATAATAAAAAACTATATCGAGTTAGTACGTTATATATAATTAATGTCCCCCAAAAATTATTAGTTCCAAATGAATTACTTCCAGTGTCAATCCAATCCCCCCCCAACCTTGACGTATAATTTTGTCATCTAGGTATCTAATTTTCTTCAAATTGAATTCAAGCTTAATTTCTTTTAAAACCTTATTAAATTAATATTCTCCTCCTTTAGTACTTCAAATATGCCATAGTGCCTACTCCTCCTTTTTATGTATTCTCTCAAAATCCTTACAAGAAAGAAAACTTTATCCACTACAAACAATAACAAAGAAAGAAAATTATAATTCAAAAAAAGAAAGAGAAAGAAAAGAGAAAAGTAGAAAAAGAGAAAAAAGGAAAGAGCAAGATAAACAAGGAGAAAAACCAAACTCTATAATTATAGGAATATTAAAACAATATAAAAATTCCAGATCATAATCAATTAATATTCAAATATTTATCACTTAATTGTCATTATCTATCCCAATAATTTCAATAACCCTTGATAGAAAATTCGTGTTTATTGTGTTAAAAAAATAATAATCAAGAATTGATTGAGGCAGCTTTTTATATCTTCTTAATTTCAACTGCAAACATTTCTTAGTTTCTGCTTAATATTAAGGTTTTCTTTTATTTAACTGAGAGAATTCCTAGTGGGTTTTAAAAACCCAGTAGTATGCTATGACAGTTTTAAATTTTGTATTCCTTGGCACGATTTAATGTGAGGTTTTTCTTCCAGTGTTAAATTTTATGCTTAGTTTGAATAGCCTAACTATTGGGCAACCTTATACTCCTTATGTGAATAACTCCTATTCACATTATTCTATCCAGGTACTGTCCAATTTAAACAACTGAGAATAACTTTAAATCAAGCAATAAAATACAGGATTGCAGCAAAAATGTGCAATATCCAGATTTAGCAAAGAGATTTTCCTTTTTAGTTCATTTCGATTGGACTACAGGGTTCATGAATCATGGGGAATAATTTACATGTTTTAAAACATTTTATAATTAATACTTTTGCCCTTTTTTAAAAAAAATCTGAAGACCTATTATGTGATCTGCCTAATCTGTCATGAATTGTAACAAGAGTAATGAACCTCTAAAATATAACTAATGCAACCCGATCCAAAGTGATGAGCTATGATCTAACAAAATGATGAGCCTTGATCTATAGGCAGTCTTCAACTTACAACCACAAATGAGTGCAATTTCTTTTTTTGCTAAGCGAGGTAGTTAAGTGAGTTTCCCATCATTTTATGATCTTTCTTGCCACAGTTGTGAATCAATGAAACTATTGAGTTAGTATGTAACTTTGTTGAAGTACACTGGGAGCATATATCTTTTCTTTTAGGTACACTGAGAGTTTGTTTGTTTGTTTGTTTGTTTGTTTGTTTGTTTGACTTTTATGCCATCCAATCCCATAGGCACCAAAGACAAATTCCTTGTGTGTCCAATCACACTTAGCCAACAAAGAATTCTATTCTATTCTATTCTATTCCATTCCACTCCACTCCACTCCACTCCACTCTACTCTACTCCACTCTACTCCTCTCTCCTACCCTACCCTACACTACTCTATTCGCATGATAGTTAAATGAATCTGACTTCCCCATTGACTTTGCTTGGTAGAACCTTGCAAATGATGATCACATGACCCCAACATCAATATGAACCCATTGCCAAGAGTCTGAATTTTGATAACATAATTATGAAGAGGGAGAAGTTGAAATACCATTTTCAGGCATTCTTTTCAGTGGCATTGTCATATTGAGCAATCACTAAACAAACTGTTATAAGTTGACGACTGTCTATATTTTTCCTGTTGGAAATTGATTTTTCTTCTTGTGCCATATATGATATGGGACATGTTGGCAATCCTATTTTTTTATCCACAGCCATACAAAAAAATGCTGTTGAGTTTTGTCCAAACCAGTCCAGTCCCTTAGATTTTGAAGCCATGATGTTCTTCTGCCTGGATTTTCAGTCTTTCTCTGGAGGATTAAGTGAAGCGTGCCATATTTTTCTGGGTGTCTCATCACAGATCTGAAATATTCTAACTTTTGCTTTTTCATGGTTTTGAGGATTTCCCTTGGTTTTCCTTCAATGTCTGCGGAGAGGGGCGGCATACAAATCCAATAAATAAATAAATGTAAATTGATGCAGACTTATTTATCCCAACAGAAATGTGTCCATCTTCCCCCAAATACTGAGGATTGCCAAGATATCAGGATAAATAGTATACCTTTAATTCTTCCCAACTTTCCTCAATGGGTGATATATTTTGGGGGGGTCCTGTTTTTTTTTTTGGAAGAAATTTAAAGTACTGCCTTGCTTCTGTGACCTATAATAATAAATATAAATATAAATATAAATATAAATATAAATATAAATATAAATATAAATATAAATATAAATATAAATATAAATATAAATATAAATATAAATATAAATATAAATATAAATATAAATATAAATATAAATATAAATATAAATATAAATATAAATATAAATATAAATATAAATATAAATATAAATATAAATATAAATATAAATATAAATAATATAAATAATTTATTAGATTTGTATGCCGCCCCTCTCCAAAGACTCGGGGCGGCTATAAGTTAGGGATGTCCAACCTTGATAACTTTAAGGCTTGTAGACTTCCCACTCCCAGAATTCCCCAGCCAGCCATGCTCTAAATTGAAGTTTATAAGTCTTAAAGTTGCCAAGGTTGGATATCCCTGCCATAATTAGCTTGAATAGCCTTCTGCCTGAGTAATAAACGAAAGAAGAATAAATACCAATGCAGAATAATATTGAATATCTTCCTAGCAAGTCTAAAATCCTACTCTCTCTCTCTCTCTTTTTAATTTCTTCCCTCCCTCCCATCCTCTCTTTCTGTCTCCACCCCACCTTTTTGTTGTTGCAATACTAGGAAAAAAATATTGGGATTTGGGGATATATTTATTTCTTGCAATATTTTAGAGCAGTTATTTTCTTCTTTTCTTCCTCCTGAACTAGAAGGTTAATGTCTCTCAATGTTCCCCTCTTAACCCAAGACAAACATCCAAGATTTCATCCTTGGCTTGGATTGCAGTTTGATAGAGAAGGGCCAGTCTCTCCATCCAGTATTGTTTCTCTTTTCCCAAAGTTAACCTCGCTGTGATAGGGATGGCATTTTAGCAAGGTCCGCATCTCCCTCCTCCCTGCTTTATTTTATCATCCAGAATATTGCTAGCATATAAATCCCAGGGAAATGTACTTGTCCAAGGTGTCAGAATCTATTTGATGGACTCATCCTGGTTGGTAACTTGTCTTGTACTGTGCACTTGAGTGTCGCCTAAGATGCTTGCATAGCCGCCAAATGAAATATCAGTGCATTTCCCAAGTGGTGAATAATTCAAAATGGCATAGTTGCAAGATTTCCAATGTCTCAAATTGCTGTCACAGGTAGAATTTATTATTATTAATGCCTGGCAGAGATATTCTCCTACAGTTTTTCCCCCCGCTACCTGCCCTGCTTCCAATAGATGAGTTTCCTTCTCAGCTTGTTTAAAAACAGAAGATTGTGCTTTGCTTCTATCTATTCCTTTGCAAAGGAACTAAATAGTGTGTAGCTTTTTTTTTTAACTGTACAATTCAGTGCAGGTTGGAAACCACCAGGCTTCCCATGAGTTAATTATATCTCAAGAGATCATTTATTAGGGTAATCCTTCTACTGGGCTTTCTCCGCAGCCTATGTACCATCAATGCTTATGGGCACGTTGTACGGTGAATTCACTAGCTGGACTAGGGGGACGGAGTGGCACAGTGACTTAATGACACTGGAACTGATAGCCAGACATGGTTTGTGCTCCTAACGGTTCAATGGGGTAAAGTCCCACTGCTCACTCCCTGGCTACTGCCCACCCAGCAGTTAAGAAGCATGCAATATGGAAGAGTCGGGGTGGCGCAGTGGGTAGAGTGAAGTACTGCAGGCCATTAAAGCTGATTGACTGCTAGATCTGCATGTCAGCGGTTCAAATCTCATCACCAGCTCAAGGTTGACTCAGCCTTCCATCCTTCTGAGGTGGGTAAAATGAGGACCCGGATTGTGGGGGCTATCTATCTATCTATCTATCTATCTATCTATCTATCTATCTATCTATCTATCTATCTATCTATCTACCTACCTACCTACCTACCTACCTACCTACCTACCTACCTGTTCTGCCGTGCTCTATGGTATGAGCCTCCTGAAAATTCAAGGGTAAAAAATTCAGACACACACACACATGTTGAAAATTCAAAAACAATGTTTTTTATCACAAAACTCAAAAGAAACAAAGCACCCTTTTTGTATTGCAAAGAGCACTCTTCCCAAAAACAACCTTGTAGGTTGTAAAAACCCCTTAAACCGTCCTTAGGTACTTAGCTAGCAGCTGTTAACGTCACAGCCCTCTTTCTTCCATGAGGTAAAACTCACACACTTTGCTCTGCCGTGGTTTCAAAGTCTTGAAAAATCAACAAACAGAGTCCTGAAACAGCAAGTCACATCCCAAACCAGTACGATCAGATAATCTTCCATAATGGCAAAGCCAGCATGCTGCTATTTTATCAGCAGCTCTAATTACTGGAGCCCCACCCAACCACAGGTGGCCTCTTATCTCCTGTAATATGTCTTAAGTTGTTCTCTCCTATGCATTGCTCTACGCATGCGTGGGTCGGTCATACGTTCCTCATCTGAATCCAAAGAAGATAAGGAAGATTGATCTCCTCCTGGGCTGGCAGCCAAGCCCCCCTCTTCCATCCCACCCACACTTTTGTGTATTGTTATATGGGTATCTGCATTTGTGTGTGCAGACAGCGGAAGACATTGTTGGACCTGGCTTACCACAAGACAAGGCAACACAACACAGGGCGAGGCAAGGTGGGAGGAGAGGCTGGAAGAGCCAGCAACCCGAGCACAAGGCCTAGGCGGGCCTCATTTTTCACGCAGAATGAAAAATCTGTTGTGAACAGAAATAGGTAGAGACGGCTTGTCTGCAGGTTTAAAGAATATTGCGTACTATCCTGCATTTTTCCCAAAGGGGTTTATAATACTACAAGCCTCCTGTTGCAGCTGAAAGGACTATTACATGACTCAGACCTTTTGAAATGATTATAATAGTTGTAACAGGGGCTAAAATGAGCTGGTGCCTCAGAGAGCATAAAACTAATGCACAGATATGCCCCACTCTTGAGTGCTGGCAATTATTTATGATTTGACTTCAGAAAACTAGGTTGGGAAGAGTCTACATGTTTGGGCCAAAAGAAACAATCTTCTTTACTCATGTACAAGATAATTTGATTAGAATGTCACTGAACTATAAGCACACAAAAATAGCGGAATGAAATTTTCACACTGTGTATTACAGAGTCAAACCAATTTTATCCTGCTTTGTCCGAGCCTCTAATTTCTGCTTACTGCTTCATTTTTCTCTATTGCTGTATTTTTCTTTTTCCTATTTTTTCCCCCCTTTCTCTTAAGTGTCTATATGGGTATATCCACATTAATATCCATGTGACATTTGAGCAAAGTGTTAAATAATAGGATGCTTGCATGAAGACAGGCCTGCTATGAAAACTATTGAAACACTTTCCTACTCCTTCTCTCAGCGGTTACACAGAAAGCTGTAGAGTTTAAATCAGTGCTTGACTCGTTTATACACTATTCTCCAGTAGATCAAGGAAGGTTAAAAAGAGACTTGCTTGAGCTGGCATCATAAAGGACGTCAAACATCTACCAAAAGTATTTGGTAGCATGAAGCCTAGTCTGCATTGGTTGCCGATCAATTTCCGGTCACAATTCAAAGTGTTGGTTATGACCTATAAAGCCCTTCATGGCATCGGACCGGAATATCTCCGAGACCGCCTTCTGCCGCACGAATCCCAGCGACCGATTAGGTGCCACAGAGTGGGCCTTCTCCAGGTCCCGTCGACTAAACAATGCCGGTTGGCGGGCCCCAGGGGAAGAGCCTTCTCTGTGGTGGCCCCGACTCTCTGGAACCAGCTCCCCCCGGAGATTAGAACTGCCCCTACCCACCTTTGTCGTCAAGCATGGGGGAACTGAGATATCTCCCCCAGGCCTATACAATGTATGTATGGTATGTTTGTATGTATGTCTGCTTAATAATGGGGTTTTTTAAATATTTTAAATTGTAAATTATTAGATTTGTCATGAACTATGTTATTGTGTTGTGAGCCGCCCCGAGTCTACGGAGAAAGGCGGCATACAAATCTAATAAAT